>NC_090837.1:63044486-63354351 GCF_028021215.1 Eschrichtius robustus
ATGCCAGTTCTCTCCAGCAACAACGCTACCAGCCTCAGACTCTTGGGTTCTCTTGGGTAGATGGCAGAACACTATGCTTGGAAGCTTCTTCCATCCGGTTTGAGAGTCGCACGTCCACGGCATCCTAGGATTCCAAGTGCTGCCGTGCCGCCACAATCTCCAGTTCTTAGGCCTATGAGGGCAGAGTGCCTGGCCGTTCTGAAAGAGGCCTTAGGAATGCAGGCGTTTTGGCTCCTTCCACCGAGAAACCAGCTCCTCCAGACCCTCTGTCGTTAGGTATTTCATGTGAGACTATCTCTAGGCGCCCTCTTTCCTCCTCCACGAAGTAAGACACAAACGGAATCGCCCTAAAGGGAAGAAGCCTTCTGAGTCCGGCAGAGAGGCAGCCTCTCCCACTCAGCATTGCCCCACGGCTGAGCCCAGGGTATGGGACCGAGAGAGGGAGAAAGACAGCCGTAACCCCGAGCTTTTCCACAGTGTAGTCTAGGCCTCACCCTCAAGCTCACGTCCGTTTCATGGAGGAAACACCCGGCCTCGGTGTGCTTTCCTGTGGCAAGGAAACTTTGCTTTCATTCCTGAGGTGGCACATTGGCTCAGGACTGCCCTACCCGAAGGACTCACGGCGTGCAGCCCTATTTGTTGAGATCAGCCCCTCTGGCTCTTGCTCGGAATAAAGCAACTGGGCAAAGGGCCGTGCATAAGCTGGGGACCGTGGGAGCTTCCCCTAGTCTACACCAGCACAGCACTCTGAGGGAGAGGAGCTGCTGACGTTTGGTAGCAAAGTCTCCTATTCTGAAGAGAAACGTTTCCGTGTAAGTGGGTTCCATCAGCCTTGCCATATTTTCTCAGCTGCCTATGATGGAGGGCAGTCAGGTGGCAGACTCCCCCGAGGCCCTGCTTCCCAGACTGTGATACAGACCCCCCGCCTGCTTCAGCCCAAAGGGACGGCTTATGGTAAGGTAAAAACCCTGTGTTGCGAAGTTCCTGCCTAACCCTCGCACAAGCACGAGCATACTGGTCATGGGTCAAAGACTTTCCCCACAAGTTTAACATATGTGCTCCCACCTAGCCTCCGAAGGCCGGGTTTCCCTAGCTAGGCATCACACTTCAGGAACGGTACTCAGGGTGCTGGTGACTGCAGGTTGTTTCACCAGGCAGCCCAAATCGAGTACACCCACTTGCATTTTCCAGGGGCAGAGCAAATGGTGTCAACTTACATGCCTCCAGCCTGGGAGGGGCGACATACACCTTGTCAATGGGAAACCAGCCCATGCCCTCAGTGTGAAAGGCCGCTAAGCCTCTGTGCTTTGGCAGCCCAGGGATAGCGTCAGCTCTGACATGCTTCCAAAGGAGCAGAGTCAGAGAACCTTTGAACCACAGAGCAGGTGCAGCCCAGAACAAGGGCTGCTCTTGGCCTGAGAACACCCACTGCCCAGCGCTTCTTTTGGGTACACACGTGTAGAGGAAGGGTGTTGAATTCTGCTGCGTGATAACTTCTCCGGGCCACGTAGTGTGAGCGCAAGTAGAGTGGCCCTCCATCTCATCCCAGGTTCCTGTGTAAGTTGTACAAGGCAAACTCCCTGCTTGAATCCCTCTGTGGGCCACGTAACCTCCAGAGAGAGATGGATGATTGGGACCCAGGGCTGGTATCTCGGTTAAGGTTCTGTGCGTCAGCTTCGCAGCTGTTCTCTCGAAGCGGGTCCCAAGGCTTTTGGGAAGAGTTTCCTTAGAGCGTCAGAAACAGGAGATTACCCGACAGGCCCACGGGGATGCCAGTTCTCTCCAGCAACAACGCTACCAGCCTCAGACTCTTGGGTTCTCTTGGGTAGATGGCAGAACACTATGCTTGGAAGCTTCTTCCATCCGGTTTGAGAGTCACACGTCCACGGCATCCTAGGATTCCAAGTGCTGCCGTGCCGCCACAATCTCCAGTTCTTAGGCCTATGAGGGCAGAGTGCCTGGCCGTTCTGAAAGAGGCCTTAGGAATGCAGGCGTTTTGGCTCCTTCCACCGAGAAACCAGCTCCTCCAGACCATCTGTCGTTAGGTATTTCATGTGAGACTATCTCTAGGCGCCCTCTTTCCTCCTCCACGAAGTAAGACACAAACGGAATCGCCCTAAAGGGAAGAAGCCTTCTGAGTCCGGCAGAGAGGCAGCCTCTCCCACTCAGCATTGCCCCACGGCTGAGCCCAGGGTATGGGACCGAGAGAGGGAGAAAGACAGCCGTAACCCCGAGCTTTTCCACAGTGTAGTCTAGGCCTCACCCTCAAGCTCACGTCCGTTTCATGGAGGAAACACCCGGCCTCGGTGTGCTTTCCTGTGGCAAGGAAACTTTGCTTTCATTCCTGAGGTGGCACATTGGCTCAGGACTGCCCTACCCGAAGGACTCACGGCGTGCAGCCCTATTTGTTGAGATCAGCCCCTCTGGCTCTTGCTCGGAATAAAGCAACTGGGCAAAGGGCCGTGCATAAGCTGGGGACCGTGGGAGCTTCCCCTAGTCTACACCAGCACAGCACTCTGAGGGAGAGGAGCTGCTGACGTTTGGTAGCAAAGTCTCCTATTCTGAAGAGAAACGTTTCCGTGTAAGTGGGTTCCATCAGCCTTGCCATATTTTCTCAGCTGCCTATGATGGAGGGCAGTCAGGTGGCAGACTCCCCCGAGGCCCTGCTTCCCAGACTGTGATACAGACCCCCCGCCTGCTTCAGCCCAAAGGGACGGCTTATGGTAAGGTAAAAACCCTGTGTTGCGAAGTTCCTGCCTAACCCTCGCACAAGCACGAGCATACTGGTCATGGGTCAAAGACTTTCCCCACAAGTTTAACATATGTGCTCCCACCTAGCCTCCGAAGGCCGGGTTTCCCTAGCTAGGCATCACACTTCAGGAACGGTACTCAGGGTGCTGGTGACTGCAGGTTGTTTCACCAGGCAGCCCAAATCGAGTACACCCACTTGCATTTTCCAGGGGCAGAGCAAATGGTGTCAACTTACATGCCTCCAGCCTGGGAGGGGCGACATACACCTTGTCAATGGGAAACCAGCCCATGCCCTCAGTGTGAAAGGCCGCTAAGCCTCTGTGCTTTGGCAGCCCAGGGATAGCGTCAGCTCTGACATGCTTCCAAAGGAGCAGAGTCAGAGAACCTTTGAACCACAGAGCAGGTGCAGCCCAGAACAAGGGCTGCTCTTGGCCTGAGAACACCCACTGCCCAGCGCTTCTTTTGGGTACACACGTGTAGAGGAAGGGTGTTGAATTCTGCTGCGTGATAACTTCTCCGGGCCACGTAGTGTGAGCGCAAGTAGAGTGGCCCTCCATCTCATCCCAGGTTCCTGTGTAAGTTGTACAAGGCAAACTCCCTGCTTGAATCCCTCTGTGGGCCACGTAACCTCCAGAGAGAGATGGATGATTGGGACCCAGGGCTGGTATCTCGGTTAAGGTTCTGTGCGTCAGCTTCGCAGCTGTTCTCTCGAAGCGGGTCCCAAGGCTTTTGGGAAGAGTTTCCTTAGAGCGTCAGAAACAGGAGATTACCCGACAGGCCCACGGGGATGCCAGTTCTCTCCAGCAACAACGCTACCAGCCTCAGACTCTTGGGTTCTCTTGGGTAGATGGCAGAACACTATGCTTGGAAGCTTCTTCCATCCGGTTTGAGAGTCACACGTCCACGGCATCCTAGGATTCCAAGTGCTGCCGTGCCGCCACAATCTCCAGTTCTTAGGCCTATGAGGGCAGAGTGCCTGGCCGTTCTGAAAGAGGCCTTAGGAATGCAGGCGTTTTGGCTCCTTCCACCGAGAAACCAGCTCCTCCAGACCATCTGTCGTTAGGTATTTCATGTGAGACTATCTCTAGGCGCCCTCTTTCCTCCTCCACGAAGTAAGACACAAACGGAATCGCCCTAAAGGGAAGAAGCCTTCTGAGTCCGGCAGAGAGGCAGCCTCTCCCACTCAGCATTGCCCCACGGCTGAGCCCAGGGTATGGGACCGAGAGAGGGAGAAAGACAGCCGTAACCCCGAGCTTTTCCACAGTGTAGTATAGGCCTCACCCTCAAGCTCACGTCCGTTTCATGGAGGAAACACCCGGCCTCGGTGTGCTTTCCTGTGGCAAGGAAACTTTGCTTTCATTCCTGAGGTGGCACATTGGCTCAGGACTGCCCTACCCGAAGGACTCACGGCGTGCAGCCCTATTTGTTGAGATCAGCCCCTCTGGCTCTTGCTCGGATGAAAGCAACTGGGCAAAGGGCCGTGCATAAGCTGGGGACCGTGGGAGCTTCCCCTAGTCTACACCAGCACAGCACTCTGAGGGAGAGGAGCTGCTGACGTTTGGTAGCAAAGTCTCCTAATCTGAAGAGAAACGTTTCCTTGTAAGTGGGATCCATCAGCCTTGCCATATTTTCTCAGCTGGCTATGATGGAGGGCAGTCAGGTGGCAGACTCCCCCGAGGCCCTGCTTCCCAGACGGTGATACAGACCCCCCGCCTGCTTCAGCCCAAAGGGACGGCTTATGGTAAGGTAAAAACCCTGTGTTGGGAAGTTCCTGCCTAACCCTCGCACAAGCACGAGCATACTGGTCATGGGTCAAAGACTTTCCCCACAAGTTTAACTTATGTGCTCCCACCTAGCCTCCGAAGGCCGGGTTTCCCTAGCTAGGCATCACACTTCAGGAACGGTACTCAGGGTGCTGGTGACTGCAGGTTGTTTCACCAGGCAGCCCAAATCGAGTACACCCACTTGCATTTTCCAGGGGCAGAGCAAATGGTGTCAACTTACATGCCTCCAGCCTGGGAGGGGCAACATACACCTTGTCAATGGGAAACCAGCCCATGCCCTCAGTGTGAAAGACCGCTATGCCTCTGTGCTTTGGCAGCCCAGGGATAGCGTCAGCTCTGACATGCTTCCAAAGGAGCAGAGTCAGAGAACCTTTGAACCACAGAGCAGGTGCAGCCCAGAACAAGGGCTGCTCTTGGCCTGAGAACACCCACTGCCCAGCGCTTCTTTTGGGTACACACGTGTAGAGGAAGGGTGTTGAATTCTGCTGCGTGATAACTTCTCCGGGCCACGTAGTGTGAGCGCAAGTAGAGTGGCCCTCCATCTCATCCCAGGTTCCTGTGTAAGTTGTACAAGGCAAACTCCCTGCTTGAATCCCTCTGTGGGCCACGTAACCTCCAGAGAGAGATGGATGATTGGGACCCAGGGCTGGTATCTCGGTTAAGGTTCTGTGCGTCAGCTTCGCAGCTGTTCTCTCGAAGCGGGTCCCAAGGCTTTTGGGAAGAGTTTCCTTAGAGCGTCAGAAACAGGAGATTACCCGACAGGCCCACGGGGATGCCAGTTCTCTCCAGCAACAACGCTACCAGCCTCAGACTCTTGGGTTCTCTTGGGTAGATGGCAGAACACTATGCTTGGAAGCTTCTTCCATCCGGTTTGAGAGTCGCACGTCCACGGCATCCTAGGATTCCAAGTGCTGCCGTGCCGCCACAATCTCCAGTTCTTAGGCCTATGAGGGCAGAGTGCCTGGCCGTTCTGAAAGAGGCCTTAGGAATGCAGGCGTTTTGGCTCCTTCCACCGAGAAACCAGCTCCTCCAGACCCTCTGTCGTTAGGTATTTCATGTGAGACTATCTCTAGGCGCCCTCTTTCCTCCTCCACGAAGTAAGACACAAACGGAATCGCCCTAAAGGGAAGAAGCCTTCTGAGTCCGGCAGAGAGGCAGCCTCTCCCACTCAGCATTGCCCCACGGCTGAGCCCAGGGTATGGGACCGAGAGAGGGAGAAAGACAGCCGTAACCCCGAGCTTTTCCACAGTGTAGTCTAGGCCTCACCCTCAGGCTCACGTCCGTTTCATGGAGGAAACACCCGGCCTCGGTGTGCTTTCCTGTGGCAAGGAAACTTTGCTTTCATTCCTGAGGTGGCACATTGGCTCAGGACTGCCCTACCCGAAGGACTCACGGCGTGCAGCCCTATTTGTTGAGATCAGCCCCTCTGGCTCTTGCTCGGATGAAAGCAACTGGGCAAAGGGCCGTGCATAAGCTGTGGACCGTGGGAGCTTCCCCTAGTCTACACCAGCACAGCACTCTGAGGGAGAGGAGCTGCTGACGTTTGGTAGCAAAGTCTCCTATTCTGAAGAGAAACGTTTCCTTGTAAGTGGGTTCCATCAGCCTTGCCATATTTTCTCAGCTGGCTATGATGGAGGGCAGTCAGGTGGCAGACTCCCCCGAGGCCCTGCTTCCCAGACGGTGATACAGACCCCCCACCTGCTTCAGCCCAAAGGGACGGCTTATGGTAAGGTAAAAACCCTGTGTTGGGAAGTTCCTGCCTAACCCTCGCACAAGCACGAGCATACTGGTCATGGGTCATAGACTTTCCCCACAAGTTTAACTTATGTGCTCCCACCTAGCCTCCGAAGGCCGGGTTTCCCTAGCTAGGCATCACACTTCAGGAACGGTACTCAGGGTGCTGGTGACTGCAGGTTGTTTCACCAGGCAGCCCAAATCGAGTACACCCACTTGCATTTTCCAGGGGCAGAGCAAATGGTGTCAACTTACATGCCTCCAGCCTGGGAGGGGCAACATACACCTTGTCAATGGGAAACCAGCCCATGCCCTCAGTGTGAAAGACCGCTATGCCTCTGTGCTTTGGCAGCCCAGGGATAGCGTCAGCTCTGACATGCTTCCAAAGGAGCAGAGTCAGAGAACCTTTGAACCACAGAGCAGGTGCAGCCCAGAACAAGGGCTGCTCTTGGCCTGAGAACACCCACTGCCCAGCGCTTCTTTTGGGTACACACGTGTAGAGGAAGGGTGTTGAATTCTGCTGCGTGATAACTTCTCCGGGCCACGTAGTGTGAGCGCAAGTAGAGTGGCCCTCCATCTCATCCCAGGTTCCTGTGTAAGTTGTACAAGGCAAACTCCCTGCTTGAATCCCTCTGTGGGCCACGTAACCTCCAGAGAGAGATGGATGATTGGGACCCAGGGCTGGTATCTCGGTTAAGGTTCTGTGCGTCAGCTTCGCAGCTGTTCTCTCGAAGCGGGTCCCAAGGCTTTTGGGAAGAGTTTCCTTAGAGCGTCAGAAACAGGAGATTACCCGACAGGCCCACGGGGATGCCAGTTCTCTCCAGCAACAACGCTACCAGCCTCAGACTCTTGGGTTCTCTTGGGTAGATGGCAGAACACTATGCTTGGAAGCTTCTTCCATCCGGTTTGAGAGTCGCACGTCCACGGCATCCTAGGATTCCAAGTGCTGCCGTGCCGCCACAATCTCCAGTTCTTAGGCCTATGAGGGCAGAGTGCCTGGCCGTTCTGAAAGAGGCCTTAGGAATGCAGGCGTTTTGGCTCCTTCCACCGAGAAACCAGCTCCTCCAGACCCTCTGTCGTTAGGTATTTCATGTGAGACTATCTCTAGGCGCCCTCTTTCCTCCTCCACGAAGTAAGACACAAACGGAATCGCCCTAAAGGGAAGAAGCCTTCTGAGTCCGGCAGAGAGGCAGCCTCTCCCACTCAGCATTGCCCCACGGCTGAGCCCAGGGTATGGGACCGAGAGAGGGAGAAAGACAGCCGTAACCCCGAGCTTTTCCGCAGTGTAGTCTAGGCCTCACCCTCAAGCTCACGTCCGTTTCATGGAGGAAACACCCGGCCTCGGTGTGCTTTCCTGTGGCAAGGAAACTTTGCTTTCATTCCTGAGGTGGCACATTGGCTCAGGACTGCCCTACCCGAAGGACTCACGGCGTGCAGCCCTATTTGTTGAGATCAGCCCCTCTGGCTCTTGCTCGGATGAAAGCAACTGGGCAAAGGGCCGTGCATAAGCTGGGGACCGTGGGAGCTTCCCCTAGTCTACACCAGCACAGCACTCTGAGGGAGAGGAGCTGCTGACGTTTGGTAGCAAAGTCTCCTATTCTGAAGAGAAACGTTTCCGTGTAAGTGGGTTCCATCAGCCTTGCCATATTTTCTCAGCTGGCTATGATGGAGGGCAGTCAGGTGGCAGACTCCCCCGAGGCCCTGCTTCCCAGACTGTGATACAGACCCCCCGCCTGCTTCAGCCCAAAGGGACGGCTTATGGTAAGGTAAAAACCCTGTGTTGGGAAGTTCCTGCCTAACCCTCGCACAAGGACGAGCATACTGGTCATGGGTCAAAGACTTTCCCCACAAGTTTAACATATGTGCTCCCACCTAGCCTCCGAAGGCCGGGTTTCCCTAGCTAGGCATCACACTTCAGGAACGGTACTCAGGGTGCTGGTGACTGCAGGTTGTTTCACCAGGCAGCCCAAATCGAGTACACCCACTTGCGTTTTCCAGGGGCAGAGCAAATGGTGTCAACTTACATGCCTCCAGCCTGGGAGGGGCAACATACACCTTGTCAATGGGAAACCAGCCCATGCCCTCAGTGTGAAAGACCGCTATGCCTCTGTGCTTTGGCAGCCCAGGGATAGCGTCAGCTCTGACATGCTTCCAAAGGAGCAGAGTCAGAGAACCTTTGAACCACAGAGCAGGTGCAGCCCAGAACAAGGGCTGCTCTTGGCCTGAGAACACCCACTGCCCAGCGCTTCTTTTGGGTACACACGTGTAGAGGAAGGGTGTTGAATTCTGCTGCGTGATAACTTCTCCGGGCCACGTAGTGTGAGCGCAAGTAGAGTGGCCCTCCATCTCATCCCAGGTTCCTGTGTAAGTTGTACAAGGCAAACTCCCTGCTTGAATCCCTCTGTGGGCCACGTAACCTCCAGAGAGAGATGGATGATTGGGACCCAGGGCTGGTATCTCGGTTAAGGTTCTGTGCGTCAGCTTCGCAGCTGTTCTCTCGAAGCGGGTCCCAAGGCTTTTGGGAAGAGTTTCCTTAGAGCGTCAGAAACAGGAGATTACCCGACAGGCCCACGGGGATGCCAGTTCTCTCCAGCAACAACGCTACCAGCCTCAGACTCTTGGGTTCTCTTGGGTAGATGGCAGAACACTATGCTTGGAAGCTTCTTCCATCCGGTTTGAGAGTCGCACGTCCACGGCATCCTAGGATTCCAAGTGCTGCCGTGCCGCCACAATCTCCAGTTCTTAGGCCTATGAGGGCAGAGTGCCTGGCCGTTCTGAAAGAGGCCTTAGGAATGCAGGCGTTTTGGCTCCTTCCACCGAGAAACCAGCTCCTCCAGACCCTCTGTCGTTAGGTATTTCATGTGAGACTATCTCTAGGCGCCCTCTTTCCTCCTCCACGAAGTAAGACACAAACGGAATCGCCCTAAAGGGAAGAAGCCTTCTGAGTCCGGCAGAGAGGCAGCCTCTCCCACTCAGCATTGCCCCACGGCTGAGCCCAGGGTATGGGACCGAGAGAGGGAGAAAGACAGCCGTAACCCCGAGCTTTTCCGCAGTGTAGTCTAGGCCTCACCCTCAAGCTCACGTCCGTTTCATGGAGGAAACACCCGGCCTCGGTGTGCTTTCCTGTGGCAAGGAAACTTTGCTTTCATTCCTGAGGTGGCACATTGGCTCAGGACTGCCCTACCCGAAGGACTCACGGCGTGCAGCCCTATTTGTTGAGATCAGCCCCTCTGGCTCTTGCTCGGATGAAAGCAACTGGGCAAAGGGCCGTGCATAAGCTGGGGACCGTGGGAGCTTCCCCTAGTCTACACCAGCACAGCACTCTGAGGGAGAGGAGCTGCTGACGTTTGGTAGCAAAGTCTCCTATTCTGAAGAGAAACGTTTCCGTGTAAGTGGGTTCCATCAGCCTTGCCATATTTTCTCAGCTGCCTATGATGGAGGGCAGTCAGGTGGCAGACTCCCCCGAGGCCCTGCTTCCCAGACTGTGATACAGACCCCCCGCCTGCTTCAGCCCAAAGGGACGGCTTATGGTAAGTTAAAAACCCTGTGTTGCGAAGTTCCTGCCTAACCCTCGCACAAGCACGAGCATACTGGTCATGGGTCAAAGACTTTCCCCACAAGTTTAACATATGTGCTCCCACCTAGCCTCCGAAGGCCGGGTTTCCCTAGCTAGGCATCACACTTCAGGAACGGTACTCAGGGTGCTGGTGACTGCAGGTTGTTTCACCAGGCAGCCCAAATCGAGTACACCCACTTGCATTTTCCAGGGGCAGAGCAAATGGTGTCAACTTACATGCCTCCAGCCTGGGAGGGGCAACATACACCTTGTCAATGGGAAACCAGCCCATGCCCTCAGTGTGAAAGACCGCTATGCCTCTGTGCTTTGGCAGCCCAGGGATAGCGTCAGCTCTGACATGCTTCCAAAGGAGCAGAGTCAGAGAACCTTTGAACCACAGAGCAGGTGCAGCCCAGAACAAGGGCTGCTCTTGGCCTGAGAACACCCACTGCCCAGCGCTTCTTTTGGGTACACACGTGTAGAGGAAGGGTGTTGAATTCTGCTGCGTGATAACTTCTCCGGGCCACGTAGTGTGAGCGCAAGTAGAGTGGCCCTCCATCTCATCCCAGGTTCCTGTGTAAGTTGTACAAGGCAAACTCCCTGCTTGAATCCCTCTGTGGGCCACGTAACCTCCAGAGAGAGATGGATGATTGGGACCCAGGGCTGGTATCTCGGTTAAGGTTCTGTGCGTCAGCTTCGCAGCTGTTCTCTCGAAGCGGGTCCCAAGGCTTTTGGGAAGAGTTTCCTTAGAGCGTCAGAAACAGGAGATTACCCGACAGGCCCACGGGGATGCCAGTTCTCTCCAGCAACAACGCTACCAGCCTCAGACTCTTGGGTTCTCTTGGGTAGATGGCAGAACACTATGCTTGGAAGCTTCTTCCATCCGGTTTGAGAGTCGCACGTCCACGGCATCCTAGGATTCCAAGTGCTGCCGTGCCGCCACAATCTCCAATTCTTAGGCCTATGAGGGCAGAGTGCCTGGCCGTTCTGAAAGAGGCCTTAGGAATGCAGGCGTTTTGGCTCCTTCCACCGAGAAACCAGCTCCTCCAGACCCTCTGTCGTTAGGTATTTCATGTGAGACTATCTCTAGGCGCCCTCTTTCCTCCTCCACGAAGTAAGACACAAACGGAATCGCCCTAAAGGGAAGAAGCCTTCTGAGTCCGGCAGAGAGGCAGCCTCTCCCACTCAGCATTGCCCCACGGCTGAGCCCAGGGTATGGGACCGAGAGAGGGAGAAAGACAGCCGTAACCCCGAGCTTTTCCACAGTGTAGTCTAGGCCTCACCCTCAAGCTCACGTCCGTTTCATGGAGGAAACACCCGGCCTCGGTGTGCTTTCCTGTGGCAAGGAAACTTTGCTTTCATTCCTGAGGTGGCACATTGGCTCAGGACTGCCCTACCCGAAGGACACACGGCGTGCAGCCCTATTTGTTGAGGTCAGCCCCTCTGGCTCTTGCTCGGATGAAAGCAACTGGGCAAAGGGCCGTGCATAAGCTGGGGACCGTGGGAGCTTCCCCTAGTCTACACCAGCACAGCACTCTGAGGGAGAGGAGCTGCTGACGTTTGGTAGCAAAGTCTCCTATTCTGAAGAGAAACGTTTCCGTGTAAGTGGGTTCCATCAGCCTTGCCATATTTTCTCAGCTGCCTATGATGGAGGGCAGTCAGGTGGCAGACTCCCCCGAGGCCCTGCTTCCCAGACTGTGATACAGACCCCCCGCCTGCTTCAGCCCAAAGGGACGGCTTATGGTAAGGTAAAAACCCTGTGTTGCGAAGTTCCTGCCTAACCCTCGCACAAGCACGAGCATACTGGTCATGGGTCAAAGACTTTCCCCACAAGTTTAACATATGTGCTCCCACCTAGCCTCCGAAGGCCGGGTTTCCCTAGCTAGGCATCACACTTCAGGAACGGTACTCAGGGTGCTGGTGACTGCAGGTTGTTTCACCAGGCAGCCCAAATCGAGTACACCCACTTGCATTTTCCAGGGGCAGAGCAAATGGTGTCAACTTACATGCCTCCAGCCTGGGAGGGGCAACATACACCTTGTCAATGGGAAACCAGCCCATGCCCTCAGTGTGAAAGACCGCTATGCCTCTGTGCTTTGGCAGCCCAGGGATAGCGTCAGCTCTGACATGCTTCCAAAGGAGCAGAGTCAGAGAACCTTTGAACCACAGAGCAGGTGCAGCCCAGAACAAGGGCTGCTCTTGGCCTGAGAACACCCACTGCCCAGCGCTTCTTTTGGGTACACACGTGTAGAGGAAGGGTGTTGAATTCTGCTGCGTGATAACTTCTCCGGGCCACGTAGTGTGAGCGCAAGTAGAGTGGCCCTCCATCTCATCCCAGGTTCCTGTGTAAGTTGTACAAGGCAAACTCCCTGCTTGAATCCCTCTGTGGGCCACGTAACCTCCAGAGAGAGATGGATGATTGGGACCCAGGGCTGGTATCTCGGTTAAGGTTCTGTGCGTCAGCTTCGCAGCTGTTCTCTCGAAGCGGGTCCCAAGGCTTTTGGGAAGAGTTTCCTTAGAGCGTCAGAAACAGGAGATTACCCGACAGGCCCACGGGGATGCCAGTTCTCTCCAGCAACAACGCTACCAGCCTCAGACTCTTGGGTTCTCTTGGGTAGATGGCAGAACACTATGCTTGGAAGCTTCTTCCATCCGGTTTGAGAGTCGCACGTCCACGGCATCCTAGGATTCCAAGTGCTGCCGTGCCGCCACAATCTCCAATTCTTAGGCCTATGAGGGCAGAGTGCCTGGCCGTTCTGAAAGAGGCCTTAGGAATGCAGGCGTTTTGGCTCCTTCCACCGAGAAACCAGCTCCTCCAGACCCTCTGTCGTTAGGTATTTCATGTGAGACTATCTCTAGGCGCCCTCTTTCCTCCTCCACGAAGTAAGACACAAACGGAATCGCCCTAAAGGGAAGAAGCCTTCTGAGTCCGGCAGAGAGGCAGCCTCTCCCACTCAGCATTGCCCCACGGCTGAGCCCAGGGTATGGGACCGAGAGAGGGAGAAAGACAGCCGTAACCCCGAGCTTTTCCACAGTGTAGTCTAGGCCTCACCCTCAAGCTCACGTCCGTTTCATGGAGGAAACACCCGGCCTCGGTGTGCTTTCCTGTGGCAAGGAAACTTTGCTTTCATTCCTGAGGTGGCACATTGGCTCAGGACTGCCCTACCCGAAGGACTCACGGCGTGCAGCCCTATTTGTTGAGATCAGCCCCTCTGGCTCTTGCTCGGATGAAAGCAACTGGGCAAAGGGCCGTGCATAAGCTGGGGACCGTGGGAGCTTCCCCTACTCTACACCAGCACAGCACTCTGAGGGAGAGGAGCTGCTGACGTTTGGTAGCAAAGTCTCCTATTCTGAAGAGAAACGTTTCCGTGTAAGTGGGTTCCATCAGCCTTGCCATATTTTCTCAGCTGCCTATGATGGAGGGCAGTCAGGTGGCAGACTCCCCCGAGGCCCTGCTTCCCAGACTGTGATACAGACCCCCCGCCTGCTTCAGCCCAAAGGGACGGCTTATGGTAAGGTAAAAACCCTGTGTTGCGAAGTTCCTGCCTAACCCTCGCACAAGCACGAGCATACTGGTCATGGGTCAAAGACTTTCCCCACAAGTTTAACATATGTGCTCCCACCTAGCCTCCGAAGGCCGGGTTTCCCTAGCTAGGCATCACACTTCAGGAACGGTACTCAGGGTGCTGGTGACTGCAGGTTGTTTCACCAGGCAGCCCAAATCGAGTACACCCACTTGCATTTTCCAGGGGCAGAGCAAATGGTGTCAACTTACATGCCTCCAGCCTGGGAGGGGCAACATACACCTTGTCAATGGGAAACCAGCCCATGCCCTCAGTGTGAAAGACCGCTATGCCTCTGTGCTTTGGCAGCCCAGGGATAGCGTCAGCTCTGACATGCTTCCAAAGGAGCAGAGTCAGAGAACCTTTGAACCACAGAGCAGGTGCAGCCCAGAACAAGGGCTGCTCTTGGCCTGAGAACACCCACTGCCCAGCGCTTCTTTTGGGTACACACGTGTAGAGGAAGGGTGTTGAATTCTGCTGCGTGATAACTTCTCCGGGCCACGTAGTGTGAGCGCAAGTAGAGTGGCCCTCCATCTCATCCCAGGTTCCTGTGTAAGTTGTACAAGGCAAACTCCCTGCTTGAATCCCTCTGTGGGCCACGTAACCTCCAGAGAGAGATGGATGATTGGGACCCAGGGCTGGTATCTCGGTTAAGGTTCTGTGCGTCAGCTTCGCAGCTGTTCTCTCGAAGCGGGTCCCAAGGCTTTTGGGAAGAGTTTCCTTAGAGCGTCAGAAACAGGAGATTACCCGACAGGCCCACGGGGATGCCAGTTCTCTCCAGCAACAACGCTACCAGCCTCAGACTCTTGGGTTCTCTTGGGTAGATGGCAGAACACTATGCTTGGAAGCTTCTTCCATCCGGTTTGAGAGTCGCACGTCCACGGCATCCTAGGATTCCAAGTGCTGCCGTGCCGCCACAATCTCCAATTCTTAGGCCTATGAGGGCAGAGTGCCTGGCCGTTCTGAAAGAGGCCTTAGGAATGCAGGCGTTTTGGCTCCTTCCACCGAGAAACCAGCTCCTCCAGACCCTCTGTCGTTAGGTATTTCATGTGAGACTATCTCTAGGCGCCCTCTTTCCTCCTCCACGAAGTAAGACACAAACGGAATCGCCCTAAAGGGAAGAAGCCTTCTGAGTCCGGCAGAGAGGCAGCCTCTCCCACTCAGCATTGCCCCACGGCTGAGCCCAGGGTATGGGACCGAGAGAGGGAGAAAGACAGCCGTAACCCCGAGCTTTTCCACAGTGTAGTCTAGGCCTCACCCTCAAGCTCACGTCCGTTTCATGGAGGAAACACCCGGCCTCGGTGTGCTTTCCTGTGGCAAGGAAACTTTGCTTTCATTCCTGAGGTGGCACATTGGCTCAGGACTGCCCTACCCGAAGGACTCACGGCGTGCAGCCCTATTTGTTGAGATCAGCCCCTCTGGCTCTTGCTCGGATGAAAGCAACTGGGCAAAGGGCCGTGCATAAGCTGGGGACCGTGGGAGCTTCCCCTACTCTACACCAGCACAGCACTCTGAGGGAGAGGAGCTGCTGACGTTTGGTAGCAAAGTCTCCTATTCTGAAGAGAAACGTTTCCGTGTAAGTGGGTTCCATCAGCCTTGCCATATTTTCTCAGCTGCCTATGATGGAGGGCAGTCAGGTGGCAGACTCCCCCGAGGCCCTGCTTCCCAGACTGTGATACAGACCCCCCGCCTGCTTCAGCCCAAAGGGACGGCTTATGGTAAGGTAAAAACCCTGTGTTGCGAAGTTCCTGCCTAACCCTCGCACAAGCACGAGCATACTGGTCATGGGTCAAAGACTTTCCCCACAAGTTTAACATATGTGCTCCCACCTAGCCTCCGAAGGCCGGGTTTCCCTAGCTAGGCATCACACTTCAGGAACGGTACTCAGGGTGCTGGTGACTGCAGGTTGTTTCACCAGGCAGCCCAAATCGAGTACACCCACTTGCATTTTCCAGGGGCAGAGCAAATGGTGTCAACTTACATGCCTCCAGCCTGGGAGGGGCAACATACACCTTGTCAATGGGAAACCAGCCCATGCCCTCAGTGTGAAAGACCGCTATGCCTCTGTGCTTTGGCAGCCCAGGGATAGCGTCAGCTCTGACATGCTTCCAAAGGAGCAGAGTCAGAGAACCTTTGAACCACAGAGCAGGTGCAGCCCAGAACAAGGGCTGCTCTTGGCCTGAGAACACCCACTGCCCAGCGCTTCTTTTGGGTACACACGTGTAGAGGAAGGGTGTTGAATTCTGCTGCGTGATAACTTCTCCGGGCCACGTAGTGTGAGCGCAAGTAGAGTGGCCCTCCATCTCATCCCAGGTTCCTGTGTAAGTTGTACAAGGCAAACTCCCTGCTTGAATCCCTCTGTGGGCCACGTAACCTCCAGAGAGAGATGGATGATTGGGACCCAGGGCTGGTATCTCGGTTAAGGTTCTGTGCGTCAGCTTCGCAGCTGTTCTCTCGAAGCGGGTCCCAAGGCTTTTGGGAAGAGTTTCCTTAGAGCGTCAGAAACAGGAGATTACCCGACAGGCCCACGGGGATGCCAGTTCTCTCCAGCAACAACGCTACCAGCCTCAGACTCTTGGGTTCTCTTGGGTAGATGGCAGAACACTATGCTTGGAAGCTTCTTCCATCCGGTTTGAGAGTCGCACGTCCACGGCATCCTAGGATTCCAAGTGCTGCCGTGCCGCCACAATCTCCAATTCTTAGGCCTATGAGGGCAGAGTGCCTGGCCGTTCTGAAAGAGGCCTTAGGAATGCAGGCGTTTTGGCTCCTTCCACCGAGAAACCAGCTCCTCCAGACCCTCTGTCGTTAGGTATTTCATGTGAGACTATCTCTAGGCGCCCTCTTTCCTCCTCCACGAAGTAAGACACAAACGGAATCGCCCTAAAGGGAAGAAGCCTTCTGAGTCCGGCAGAGAGGCAGCCTCTCCCACTCAGCATTGCCCCACGGCTGAGCCCAGGGTATGGGACCGAGAGAGGGAGAAAGACAGCCGTAACCCCGAGCTTTTCCACAGTGTAGTCTAGGCCTCACCCTCAAGCTCACGTCCGTTTCATGGAGGAAACACCCGGCCTCGGTGTGCTTTCCTGTGGCAAGGAAACTTTGCTTTCATTCCTGAGGTGGCACATTGGCTCAGGACTGCCCTACCCGAAGGACTCACGGCGTGCAGCCCTATTTGTTGAGATCAGCCCCTCTGGCTCTTGCTCGGATGAAAGCAACTGGGCAAAGGGCCGTGCATAAGCTGGGGACCGTGGGAGCTTCCCCTAGTCTACACCAGCACAGCACTCTGAGGGAGAGGAGCTGCTGACGTTTGGTAGCAAAGTCTCCTATTCTGAAGAGAAACGTTTCCGTGTAAGTGGGTTCCATCAGCCTTGCCATATTTTCTCAGCTGCCTATGATGGAGGGCAGTCAGGTGGCAGACTCCCCCGAGGCCCTGCTTCCCAGACTGTGATACAGACCCCCCGCCTGCTTCAGCCCAAAGGGACGGCTTATGGTAAGGTAAAAACCCTGTGTTGCGAAGTTCCTGCCTAACCCTCGCACAAGCACGAGCATACTGGTCATGGGTCAAAGACTTTCCCCACAAGTTTAACATATGTGCTCCCACCTAGCCTCCGAAGGCCGGGTTTCCCTAGCTAGGCATCACACTTCAGGAACGGTACTCAGGGTGCTGGTGACTGCAGGTTGTTTCACCAGGCAGCCCAAATCGAGTACACCCACTTGCATTTTCCAGGGGCAGAGCAAATGGTGTCAACTTACATGCCTCCAGCCTGGGAGGGGCAACATACACCTTGTCAATGGGAAACCAGCCCATGCCCTCAGTGTGAAAGACCGCTATGCCTCTGTGCTTTGGCAGCCCAGGGATAGCGTCAGCTCTGACATGCTTCCAAAGGAGCAGAGTCAGAGAACCTTTGAACCACAGAGCAGGTGCAGCCCAGAACAAGGGCTGCTCTTGGCCTGAGAACACCCACTGCCCAGCGCTTCTTTTGGGTACACACGTGTAGAGGAAGGGTGTTGAATTCTGCTGCGTGATAACTTCTCCGGGCCACGTAGTGTGAGCGCAAGTAGAGTGGCCCTCCATCTCATCCCAGGTTCCTGTGTAAGTTGTACAAGGCAAACTCCCTGCTTGAATCCCTCTGTGGGCCACGTAACCTCCAGAGAGAGATGGATGATTGGGACCCAGGGCTGGTATCTCGGTTAAGGTTCTGTGCGTCAGCTTCGCAGCTGTTCTCTCGAAGCGGGTCCCAAGGCTTTTGGGAAGAGTTTCCTTAGAGCGTCAGAAACAGGAGATTACCCGACAGGCCCACGGGGATGCCAGTTCTCTCCAGCAACAACGCTACCAGCCTCAGACTCTTGGGTTCTCTTGGGTAGATGGCAGAACACTATGCTTGGAAGCTTCTTCCGTCCGGTTTGAGAGTCGCACGTCCACGGCATCCTAGGATTCCAAGTGCTGCCGTGCCGCCACAATCTCCAATTCTTAGGCCTATGAGGGCAGAGTGCCTGGCCGTTCTGAAAGAGGCCTTAGGAATGCAGGCGTTTTGGCTCCTTCCACCGAGAAACCAGCTCCTCCAGACCCTCTGTCGTTAGGTATTTCATGTGAGACTATCTCTAGGCGCCCTCTTTCCTCCTCCACGAAGTAAGACACAAACGGAATCGCCCTAAAGGGAAGAAGCCTTCTGAGTCCGGCAGAGAGGCAGCCTCTCCCACTCAGCATTGCCCCACGGCTGAGCCCAGGGTATGGGACCGAGAGAGGGAGAAAGACAGCCGTAACCCCGAGCTTTTCCACAGTGTAGTCTAGGCCTCACCCTCAAGCTCACGTCCGTTTCATGGAGGAAACACCCGGCCTCGGTGTGCTTTCCTGTGGCAAGGAAACTTTGCTTTCATTCCTGAGGTGGCACATTGCCTCAGGACTGCCCTACCCGAAGGACTCACGGCGTGCAGCCCTATTTGTTGAGATCAGCCCCTCTGGCTCTTGCTCGGATGAAAGCAACTGGGCAAAGGGCCGTGCATAAGCTGGGGACCGTGGGAGCTTCCCCTACTCTACACCAGCACAGCACTCTGAGGGAGAGGAGCTGCTGACGTTTGGTAGCAAAGTCTCCTATTCTGAAGAGAAACGTTTCCGTGTAAGTGGGTTCCATCAGCCTTGCCATATTTTCTCAGCTGCCTATGATGGAGGGCAGTCAGGTGGCAGACTCCCCCGAGGCCCTGCTTCCCAGACTGTGATACAGACCCCCCGCCTGCTTCAGCCCAAAGGGACGGCTTATGGTAAGGTAAAAACCCTGTGTTGCGAAGTTCCTGCCTAACCCTCGCACAAGCACGAGCATACTGGTCATGGGTCAAAGACTTTCCCCACAAGTTTAACATATGTGCTCCCACCTAGCCTCCGAAGGCCGGGTTTCCCTAGCTAGGCATCACACTTCAGGAACGGTACTCAGGGTGCTGGTGACTGCAGGTTGTTTCACCAGGCAGCCCAAATCGAGTACACCCACTTGCATTTTCCAGGGGCAGAGCAAATGGTGTCAACTTACATGCCTCCAGCCTGGGAGGGGCAACATACACCTTGTCAATGGGAAACCAGCCCATGCCCTCAGTGTGAAAGACCGCTATGCCTCTGTGCTTTGGCAGCCCAGGGATAGCGTCAGCTCTGACATGCTTCCAAAGGAGCAGAGTCAGAGAACCTTTGAACCACAGAGCAGGTGCAGCCCAGAACAAGGGCTGCTCTTGGCCTGAGAACACCCACTGCCCAGCGCTTCTTTTGGGTACACACGTGTAGAGGAAGGGTGTTGAATTCTGCTGCGTGATAACTTCTCCGGGCCACGTAGTGTGAGCGCAAGTAGAGTGGCCCTCCATCTCATCCCAGGTTCCTGTGTAAGTTGTACAAGGCAAACTCCCTGCTTGAATCCCTCTGTGGGCCACGTAACCTCCAGAGAGAGATGGATGATTGGGACCCAGGGCTGGTATCTCGGTTAAGGTTCTGTGCGTCAGCTTCGCAGCTGTTCTCTCGAAGCGGGTCCCAAGGCTTTTGGGAAGAGTTTCCTTAGAGCGTCAGAAACAGGAGATTACCCGACAGGCCCACGGGGATGCCAGTTCTCTCCAGCAACAACGCTACCAGCCTCAGACTCTTGGGTTCTCTTGGGTAGATGGCAGAACACTATGCTTGGAAGCTTCTTCCGTCCGGTTTGAGAGTCGCACGTCCACGGCATCCTAGGATTCCAAGTGCTGCCGTGCCGCCACAATCTCCAATTCTTAGGCCTATGAGGGCAGAGTGCCTGGCCGTTCTGAAAGAGGCCTTAGGAATGCAGGCGTTTTGGCTCCTTCCACCGAGAAACCAGCTCCTCCAGACCCTCTGTCGTTAGGTATTTCATGTGAGACTATCTCTAGGCGCCCTCTTTCCTCCTCCACGAAGTAAGACACAAACGGAATCGCCCTAAAGGGAAGAAGCCTTCTGAGTCCGGCAGAGAGGCAGCCTCTCCCACTCAGCATTGCCCCACGGCTGAGCCCAGGGTATGGGACCGAGAGAGGGAGAAAGACAGCCGTAACCCCGAGCTTTTCCACAGTGTAGTCTAGGCCTCACCCTCAAGCTCACGTCCGTTTCATGGAGGAAACACCCGGCCTCGGTGTGCTTTCCTGTGGCAAGGAAACTTTGCTTTCATTCCTGAGGTGGCACATTGCCTCAGGACTGCCCTACCCGAAGGACTCACGGCGTGCAGCCCTATTTGTTGAGATCAGCCCCTCTGGCTCTTGCTCGGATGAAAGCAACTGGGCAAAGGGCCGTGCATAAGCTGGGGACCGTGGGAGCTTCCCCTACTCTACACCAGCACAGCACTCTGAGGGAGAGGAGCTGCTGACGTTTGGTAGCAAAGTCTCCTATTCTGAAGAGAAACGTTTCCGTGTAAGTGGGTTCCATCAGCCTTGCCATATTTTCTCAGCTGCCTATGATGGAGGGCAGTCAGGTGGCAGACTCCCCCGAGGCCCTGCTTCCCAGACTGTGATACAGACCCCCCGCCTGCTTCAGCCCAAAGGGACGGCTTATGGTAAGGTAAAAACCCTGTGTTGCGAAGTTCCTGCCTAACCCTCGCACAAGCACGAGCATACTGGTCATGGGTCAAAGACTTTCCCCACAAGTTTAACATATGTGCTCCCACCTAGCCTCCGAAGGCCGGGTTTCCCTAGCTAGGCATCACACTTCAGGAACGGTACTCAGGGTGCTGGTGACTGCAGGTTGTTTCACCAGGCAGCCCAAATCGAGTACACCCACTTGCATTTTCCAGGGGCAGAGCAAATGGTGTCAACTTACATGCCTCCAGCCTGGGAGGGGCAACATACACCTTGTCAATGGGAAACCAGCCCATGCCCTCAGTGTGAAAGACCGCTATGCCTCTGTGCTTTGGCAGCCCAGGGATAGCGTCAGCTCTGACATGCTTCCAAAGGAGCAGAGTCAGAGAACCTTTGAACCACAGAGCAGGTGCAGCCCAGAACAAGGGCTGCTCTTGGCCTGAGAACACCCACTGCCCAGCGCTTCTTTTGGGTACACACGTGTAGAGGAAGGGTGTTGAATTCTGCTGCGTGATAACTTCTCCGGGCCACGTAGTGTGAGCGCAAGTAGAGTGGCCCTCCATCTCATCCCAGGTTCCTGTGTAAGTTGTACAAGGCAAACTCCCTGCTTGAATCCCTCTGTGGGCCACGTAACCTCCAGAGAGAGATGGATGATTGGGACCCAGGGCTGGTATCTCGGTTAAGGTTCTGTGCGTCAGCTTCGCAGCTGTTCTCTCGAAGCGGGTCCCAAGGCTTTTGGGAAGAGTTTCCTTAGAGCGTCAGAAACAGGAGATTACCCGACAGGCCCACGGGGATGCCAGTTCTCTCCAGCAACAACGCTACCAGCCTCAGACTCTTGGGTTCTCTTGGGTAGATGGCAGAACACTATGCTTGGAAGCTTCTTCCATCCGGTTTGAGAGTCGCACGTCCACGGCATCCTAGGATTCCAAGTGCTGCCGTGCCGCCACAATCTCCAATTCTTAGGCCTATGAGGGCAGAGTGCCTGGCCGTTCTGAAAGAGGCCTTAGGAATGCAGGCGTTTTGGCTCCTTCCACCGAGAAACCAGCTCCTCCAGACCCTCTGTCGTTAGGTATTTCATGTGAGACTATCTCTAGGCGCCCTCTTTCCTCCTCCACGAAGTAAGACACAAACGGAATCGCCCTAAAGGGAAGAAGCCTTCTGAGTCCGGCAGAGAGGCAGCCTCTCCCACTCAGCATTGCCCCACGGCTGAGCCCAGGGTATGGGACCGAGAGAGGGAGAAAGACAGCCGTAACCCCGAGCTTTTCCACAGTGTAGTCTAGGCCTCACCCTCAAGCTCACGTCCGTTTCATGGAGGAAACACCCGGCCTCGGTGTGCTTTCCTGTGGCAAGGAAACTTTGCTTTCATTCCTGAGGTGGCACATTGGCTCAGGACTGCCCTACCCGAAGGACTCACGGCGTGCAGCCCTATTTGTTGAGATCAGCCCCTCTGGCTCTTGCTCGGATGAAAGCAACTGGGCAAAGGGCCGTGCATAAGCTGGGGACCGTGGGAGCTTCCCCTACTCTACACCAGCACAGCACTCTGAGGGAGAGGAGCTGCTGACGTTTGGTAGCAAAGTCTCCTATTCTGAAGAGAAACGTTTCCGTGTAAGTGGGTTCCATCAGCCTTGCCATATTTTCTCAGCTGCCTATGATGGAGGGCAGTCAGGTGGCAGACTCCCCCGAGGCCCTGCTTCCCAGACTGTGATACAGACCCCCCGCCTGCTTCAGCCCAAAGGGACGGCTTATGGTAAGGTAAAAACCCTGTGTTGCGAAGTTCCTGCCTAACCCTCGCACAAGCACGAGCATACTGGTCATGGGTCAAAGACTTTCCCCACAAGTTTAACATATGTGCTCCCACCTAGCCTCCGAAGGCCGGGTTTCCCTAGCTAGGCATCACACTTCAGGAACGGTACTCAGGGTGCTGGTGACTGCAGGTTGTTTCACCAGGCAGCCCAAATCGAGTACACCCACTTGCATTTTCCAGGGGCAGAGCAAATGGTGTCAACTTACATGCCTCCAGCCTGGGAGGGGCAACATACACCTTGTCAATGGGAAACCAGCCCATGCCCTCAGTGTGAAAGACCGCTATGCCTCTGTGCTTTGGCAGCCCAGGGATAGCGTCAGCTCTGACATGCTTCCAAAGGAGCAGAGTCAGAGAACCTTTGAACCACAGAGCAGGTGCAGCCCAGAACAAGGGCTGCTCTTGGCCTGAGAACACCCACTGCCCAGCGCTTCTTTTGGGTACACACGTGTAGAGGAAGGGTGTTGAATTCTGCTGCGTGATAACTTCTCCGGGCCACGTAGTGTGAGCGCAAGTAGAGTGGCCCTCCATCTCATCCCAGGTTCCTGTGTAAGTTGTACAAGGCAAACTCCCTGCTTGAATCCCTCTGTGGGCCACGTAACCTCCAGAGAGAGATGGATGATTGGGACCCAGGGCTGGTATCTCGGTTAAGGTTCTGTGCGTCAGCTTCGCAGCTGTTCTCTCGAAGCGGGTCCCAAGGCTTTTGGGAAGAGTTTCCTTAGAGCGTCAGAAACAGGAGATTACCCGACAGGCCCACGGGGATGCCAGTTCTCTCCAGCAACAACGCTACCAGCCTCAGACTCTTGGGTTCTCTTGGGTAGATGGCAGAACACTATGCTTGGAAGCTTCTTCCATCCGGTTTGAGAGTCGCACGTCCACGGCATCCTAGGATTCCAAGTGCTGCCGTGCCGCCACAATCTCCAATTCTTAGGCCTATGAGGGCAGAGTGCCTGGCCGTTCTGAAAGAGGCCTTAGGAATGCAGGCGTTTTGGCTCCTTCCACCGAGAAACCAGCTCCTCCAGACCCTCTGTCGTTAGGTATTTCATGTGAGACTATCTCTAGGCGCCCTCTTTCCTCCTCCACGAAGTAAGACACAAACGGAATCGCCCTAAAGGGAAGAAGCCTTCTGAGTCCGGCAGAGAGGCAGCCTCTCCCACTCAGCATTGCCCCACGGCTGAGCCCAGGGTATGGGACCGAGAGAGGGAGAAAGACAGCCGTAACCCCGAGCTTTTCCACAGTGTAGTCTAGGCCTCACCCTCAAGCTCACGTCCGTTTCATGGAGGAAACACCCGGCCTCGGTGTGCTTTCCTGTGGCAAGGAAACTTTGCTTTGATTCCTGAGGTGGCACATTGGCTCAGGACTGCCCTACCCGAAGGACTCACGGCGTGCAGCCCTATTTGTTGAGATCAGCCCCTCTGGCTCTTGCTCGGATGAAAGCAACTGGGCAAAGGGCCGTGCATAAGCTGGGGACCGTGGGAGCTTCCCCTACTCTACACCAGCACAGCACTCTGAGGGAGAGGAGCTGCTGACGTTTGGTAGCAAAGTCTCCTATTCTGAAGAGAAACGTTTCCGTGTAAGTGGGTTCCATCAGCCTTGCCATATTTTCTCAGCTGCCTATGATGGAGGGCAGTCAGGTGGCAGACTCCCCCGAGGCCCTGCTTCCCAGACTGTGATACAGACCCCCCGCCTGCTTCAGCCCAAAGGGACGGCTTATGGTAAGGTAAAAACCCTGTGTTGCGAAGTTCCTGCCTAACCCTCGCACAAGCACGAGCATACTGGTCATGGGTCAAAGACTTTCCCCACAAGTTTAACATATGTGCTCCCACCTAGCCTCCGAAGGCCGGGTTTCCCTAGCTAGGCATCACACTTCAGGAACGGTACTCAGGGTGCTGGTGACTGCAGGTTGTTTCACCAGGCAGCCCAAATCGAGTACACCCACTTGCATTTTCCAGGGGCAGAGCAAATGGTGTCAACTTACATGCCTCCAGCCTGGGAGGGGCAACATACACCTTGTCAATGGGAAACCAGCCCATGCCCTCAGTGTGAAAGACCGCTATGCCTCTGTGCTTTGGCAGCCCAGGGATAGCGTCAGCTCTGACATGCTTCCAAAGGAGCAGAGTCAGAGAACCTTTGAACCACAGAGCAGGTGCAGCCCAGAACAAGGGCTGCTCTTGGCCTGAGAACACCCACTGCCCAGCGCTTCTTTTGGGTACACACGTGTAGAGGAAGGGTGTTGAATTCTGCTGCGTGATAACTTCTCCGGGCCACGTAGTGTGAGCGCAAGTAGAGTGGCCCTCCATCTCATCCCAGGTTCCTGTGTAAGTTGTACAAGGCAAACTCCCTGCTTGAATCCCTCTGTGGGCCACGTAACCTCCAGAGAGAGATGGATGATTGGGACCCAGGGCTGGTATCTCGGTTAAGGTTCTGTGCGTCAGCTTCGCAGCTGTTCTCTCGAAGCGGGTCCCAAGGCTTTTGGGAAGAGTTTCCTTAGAGCGTCAGAAACAGGAGATTACCCGACAGGCCCACGGGGATGCCAGTTCTCTCCAGCAACAACGCTACCAGCCTCAGACTCTTGGGTTCTCTTGGGTAGATGGCAGAACACTATGCTTGGAAGCTTCTTCCATCCGGTTTGAGAGTCGCACGTCCACGGCATCCTAGGATTCCAAGTGCTGCCGTGCCGCCACAATCTCCAATTCTTAGGCCTATGAGGGCAGAGTGCCTGGCCGTTCTGAAAGAGGCCTTAGGAATGCAGGCGTTTTGGCTCCTTCCACCGAGAAACCAGCTCCTCCAGACCCTCTGTCGTTAGGTATTTCATGTGAGACTATCTCTAGGCGCCCTCTTTCCTCCTCCACGAAGTAAGACACAAACGGAATCGCCCTAAAGGGAAGAAGCCTTCTGAGTCCGGCAGAGAGGCAGCCTCTCCCACTCAGCATTGCCCCACGGCTGAGCCCAGGGTATGGGACCGAGAGAGGGAGAAAGACAGCCGTAACCCCGAGCTTTTCCACAGTGTAGTCTAGGCCTCACCCTCAAGCTCACGTCCGTTTCATGGAGGAAACACCCGGCCTCGGTGTGCTTTCCTGTGGCAAGGAAACTTTGCTTTGATTCCTGAGGTGGCACATTGGCTCAGGACTGCCCTACCCGAAGGACTCACGGCGTGCAGCCCTATTTGTTGAGATCAGCCCCTCTGGCTCTTGCTCGGATGAAAGCAACTGGGCAAAGGGCCGTGCATAAGCTGGGGACCGTGGGAGCTTCCCCTAGTCTACACCAGCACAGCACTCTGAGGGAGAGGAGCTGCTGACGTTTGGTAGCAAAGTCTCCTATTCTGAAGAGAAACGTTTCCGTGTAAGTGGGTTCCATCAGCCTTGCCATATTTTCTCAGCTGGCTATGATGGAGGGCAGTCAGGTGGCAGACTCCCCCGAGGCCCTGCTTCCCAGACTGTGATACAGACCCCCCGCCTGCTTCAGCCCAAAGGGACGGCTTATGGTAAGGTAAAAACCCTGTGTTGGGAAGTTCCTGCCTAACCCTCGCAGAAGCACGAGCATACTGGTCATGGGTCAAAGACTTTCCCCACAAGTTTAACATATGTGGTCCCACCTAGCCTCCGAAGGCCGGGTTTCCCTAGCTAGGCATCACACTTCAGGAACGGTACTCAGGGTGCTGGTGACTGCAGGTTGTTTCACCAGGCAGCCCAAATCGAGTACACCCACTTGCATTTTCCAGGGGCAGAGCAAATGGTGTCAACTTACATGCCTCCAGCCTGGGAGGGGCAACATACACCTTGTCAATGGGAAACCAGCCCATGCCCTCAGTGTGAAAGACCGCTATGCCTCTGTGCTTTGGCAGCCCAGGGATAGCGTCAGCTCTGACATGCTTCCAAAGGAGCAGAGTCAGAGAACCTTTGAACCACAGAGCAGGTGCAGCCCAGAACAAGGGCTGCTCTTGGCCTGAGAACACCCACTGCCCAGCGCTTCTTTTGGGTACACACGTGTAGAGGAAGGGTGTTGAATTCTGCTGCGTGATAACTTCTCCGGGCCACGTAGTGTGAGCGCAAGTAGAGTGGCCCTCCATCTCATCCCAGGTTCCTGTGTAAGTTGTACAAGGCAAACTCCCTGCTTGAATCCCTCTGTGGGCCACGTAACCTCCAGAGAGAGATGGATGATTGGGACCCAGGGCTGGTATCTCGGTTAAGGTTCTGTGCGTCAGCTTCGCAGCTGTTCTCTCGAAGCGGGTCCCAAGGCTTTTGGGAAGAGTTTCCTTAGAGCGTCAGAAACAGGAGATTACCCGACAGGCCCACGGGGATGCCAGTTCTCTCCAGCAACAACGCTACCAGCCTCAGACTCTTGGGTTCTCTTGGGTAGATGGCAGAACACTATGCTTGGAAGCTTCTTCCATCCGGTTTGAGAGTCGCACGTCCACGGCATCCTAGGATTCCAAGTGCTGCCGTGCCGCCACAATCTCCAATTCTTAGGCCTATGAGGGCAGAGTGCCTGGCCGTTCTGAAAGAGGCCTTAGGAATGCAGGCGTTTTGGCTCCTTCCACCGAGAAACCAGCTCCTCCAGACCCTCTGTCGTTAGGTATTTCATGTGAGACTATCTCTAGGCGCCCTCTTTCCTCCTCCACGAAGTAAGACACAAACGGAATCGCCCTAAAGGGAAGAAGCCTTCTGAGTCCGGCAGAGAGGCAGCCTCTCCCACTCAGCATTGCCCCACGGCTGAGCCCAGGGTATGGGACCGAGAGAGGGAGAAAGACAGCCGTAACCCCGAGCTTTTCCACAGTGTAGTCTAGGCCTCACCCTCAAGCTCACGTCCGTTTCATGGAGGAAACACCCGGCCTCGGTGTGCTTTCCTGTGGCAAGGAAACTTTGCTTTGATTCCTGAGGTGGCACATTGGCTCAGGACTGCCCTACCCGAAGGACTCACGGCGTGCAGCCCTATTTGTTGAGATCAGCCCCTCTGGCTCTTGCTCGGATGAAAGCAACTGGGCAAAGGGCCGTGCATAAGCTGGGGACCGTGGGAGCTTCCCCTAGTCTACACCAGCACAGCACTCTGAGGGAGAGGAGCTGCTGACGTTTGGTAGCAAAGTCTCCTATTCTGAAGAGAAACGTTTCCGTGTAAGTGGGTTCCATCAGCCTTGCCATATTTTCTCAGCTGCCTATGATGGAGGGCAGTCAGGTGGCAGACTCCCCCGAGGCCCTGCTTCCCAGACTGTGATACAGACCCCCCGCCTGCTTCAGCCCAAAGGGACGGCTTATGGTAAGGTAAAAACCCTGTGTTGCGAAGTTCCTGCCTAACCCTCGCACAAGCACGAGCATACTGGTCATGGGTCAAAGACTTTCCCCACAAGTTTAACATATGTGGTCCCACCTAGCCTCCGAAGGCCGGGTTTCCCTAGCTAGGCATCACACTTCAGGAACGGTACTCAGGGTGCTGGTGACTGCAGGTTGTTTCACCAGGCAGCCCAAATCGAGTACACCCACTTGCATTTTCCAGGGGCAGAGCAAATGGTGTCAACTTACATGCCTCCAGCCTGGGAGGGGCAACATACACCTTGTCAATGGGAAACCAGCCCATGCCCTCAGTGTGAAAGACCGCTATGCCTCTGTGCTTTGGCAGCCCAGGGATAGCGTCAGCTCTGACATGCTTCCAAAGGAGCAGAGTCAGAGAACCTTTGAACCACAGAGCAGGTGCAGCCCAGAACAAGGGCTGCTCTTGGCCTGAGAACACCCACTGCCCAGCGCTTCTTTTGGGTACACACGTGTAGAGGAAGGGTGTTGAATTCTGCTGCGTGATAACTTCTCCGGGCCACGTAGTGTGAGCGCAAGTAGAGTGGCCCTCCATCTCATCCCAGGTTCCTGTGTAAGTTGTACAAGGCAAACTCCCTGCTTGAATCCCTCTGTGGGCCACGTAACCTCCAGAGAGAGATGGATGATTGGGACCCAGGGCTGGTATCTCGGTTAAGGTTCTGTGCGTCAGCTTCGCAGCTGTTCTCTCGAAGCGGGTCCCAAGGCTTTTGGGAAGAGTTTCCTTAGAGCGTCAGAAACAGGAGATTACCCGACAGGCCCACGGGGATGCCAGTTCTCTCCAGCAACAACGCTACCAGCCTCAGACTCTTGGGTTCTCTTGGGTAGATGGCAGAACACTATGCTTGGAAGCTTCTTCCATCCGGTTTGAGAGTCGCACGTCCACGGCATCCTAGGATTCCAAGTGCTGCCGTGCCGCCACAATCTCCAATTCTTAGGCCTATGAGGGCAGAGTGCCTGGCCGTTCTGAAAGAGGCCTTAGGAATGCAGGCGTTTTGGCTCCTTCCACCGAGAAACCAGCTCCTCCAGACCCTCTGTCGTTAGGTATTTCATGTGAGACTATCTCTAGGCGCCCTCTTTCCTCCTCCACGAAGTAAGACACAAACGGAATCGCCCTAAAGGGAAGAAGCCTTCTGAGTCCGGCAGAGAGGCAGCCTCTCCCACTCAGCATTGCCCCACGGCTGAGCCCAGGGTATGGGACCGAGAGAGGGAGAAAGACAGCCGTAACCCCGAGCTTTTCCACAGTGTAGTCTAGGCCTCACCCTCAAGCTCACGTCCGTTTCATGGAGGAAACACCCGGCCTCGGTGTGCTTTCCTGTGGCAAGGAAACTTTGCTTTGATTCCTGAGGTGGCACATTGGCTCAGGACTGCCCTACCCGAAGGACTCACGGCGTGCAGCCCTATTTGTTGAGATCAGCCCCTCTGGCTCTTGCTCGGATGAAAGCAACTGGGCAAAGGGCCGTGCATAAGCTGGGGACCGTGGGAGCTTCCCCTAGTCTACACCAGCACAGCACTCTGAGGGAGAGGAGCTGCTGACGTTTGGTAGCAAAGTCTCCTATTCTGAAGAGAAACGTTTCCGTGTAAGTGGGTTCCATCAGCCTTGCCATATTTTCTCAGCTGCCTATGATGGAGGGCAGTCAGGTGGCAGACTCCCCCGAGGCCCTGCTTCCCAGACTGTGATACAGACCCCCCGCCTGCTTCAGCCCAAAGGGACGGCTTATGGTAAGGTAAAAACCCTGTGTTGCGAAGTTCCTGCCTAACCCTCGCACAAGCACGAGCATACTGGTCATGGGTCAAAGACTTTCCCCACAAGTTTAACATATGTGGTCCCACCTAGCCTCCGAAGGCCGGGTTTCCCTAGCTAGGCATCACACTTCAGGAACGGTACTCAGGGTGCTGGTGACTGCAGGTTGTTTCACCAGGCAGCCCAAATCGAGTACACCCACTTGCATTTTCCAGGGGCAGAGCAAATGGTGTCAACTTACATGCCTCCAGCCTGGGAGGGGCAACATACACCTTGTCAATGGGAAACCAGCCCATGCCCTCAGTGTGAAAGACCGCTATGCCTCTGTGCTTTGGCAGCCCAGGGATAGCGTCAGCTCTGACATGCTTCCAAAGGAGCAGAGTCAGAGAACCTTTGAACCACAGAGCAGGTGCAGCCCAGAACAAGGGCTGCTCTTGGCCTGAGAACACCCACTGCCCAGCGCTTCTTTTGGGTACACACGTGTAGAGGAAGGGTGTTGAATTCTGCTGCGTGATAACTTCTCCGGGCCACGTAGTGTGAGCGCAAGTAGAGTGGCCCTCCATCTCATCCCAGGTTCCTGTGTAAGTTGTACAAGGCAAACTCCCTGCTTGAATCCCTCTGTGGGCCACGTAACCTCCAGAGAGAGATGGATGATTGGGACCCAGGGCTGGTATCTCGGTTAAGGTTCTGTGCGTCAGCTTCGCAGCTGTTCTCTCGAAGCGGGTCCCAAGGCTTTTGGGAAGAGTTTCCTTAGAGCGTCAGAAACAGGAGATTACCCGACAGGCCCACGGGGATGCCAGTTCTCTCCAGCAACAACGCTACCAGCCTCAGACTCTTGGGTTCTCTTGGGTAGATGGCAGAACACTATGCTTGGAAGCTTCTTCCATCCGGTTTGAGAGTCGCACGTCCACGGCATCCTAGGATTCCAAGTGCTGCCGTGCCGCCACAATCTCCAGTTCTTAGGCCTATGAGGGCAGAGTGCCTGGCCGTTCTGAAAGAGGCCTTAGGAATGCAGGCGTTTTGGCTCCTTCCACCGAGAAACCAGCTCCTCCAGACCCTCTGTCGTTAGGTATTTCATGTGAGACTATCTCTAGGCGCCCTCTTTCCTCCTCCACGAAGTAAGACACAAACGGAATCGCCCTAAAGGGAAGAAGCCTTCTGAGTCCGGCAGAGAGGCAGCCTCTCCCACTCAGCATTGCCCCACGGCTGAGCCCAGGGTATGGGACCGAGAGAGGGAGAAAGACAGCCGTAACCCCGAGCTTTTCCACAGTGTAGTCTAGGCCTCACCCTCAAGCTCACGTCCGTTTCATGGAGGAAACACCCGGCCTCGGTGTGCTTTCCTGTGGCAAGGAAACTTTGCTTTGATTCCTGAGGTGGCACATTGGCTCAGGACTGCCCTACCCGAAGGACTCACGGCGTGCAGCCCTATTTGTTGAGATCAGCCCCTCTGGCTCTTGCTCGGATGAAAGCAACTGGGCAAAGGGCCGTGCATAAGCTGGGGACCGTGGGAGCTTCCCCTAGTCTACACCAGCACAGCACTCTGAGGGAGAGGAGCTGCTGACGTTTGGTAGCAAAGTCTCCTATTCTGAAGAGAAACGTTTCCGTGTAAGTGGGTTCCATCAGCCTTGCCATATTTTCTCAGCTGGCTATGATGGAGGGCAGTCAGGTGGCAGACTCCCCCGAGGCCCTGCTTCCCAGACTGTGATACAGACCCCCCGCCTGCTTCAGCCCAAAGGGACGGCTTATGGTAAGGTAAAAACCCTGTGTTGGGAAGTTCCTGCCTAACCCTCGCACAAGCACGAGCATACTGGTCATGGGTCAAAGACTTTCCCCACAAGTTTAACATATGTGGTCCCACCTAGCCTCCGAAGGCCGGGTTTCCCTAGCTAGGCATCACACTTCAGGAACGGTACTCAGGGTGCTGGTGACTGCAGGTTGTTTCACCAGGCAGCCCAAATCGAGTACACCCACTTGCATTTTCCAGGGGCAGAGCAAATGGTGTCAACTTACATGCCTCCAGCCTGGGAGGGGCAACATACACCTTGTCAATGGGAAACCAGCCCATGCCCTCAGTGTGAAAGACCGCTATGCCTCTGTGCTTTGGCAGCCCAGGGATAGCGTCAGCTCTGACATGCTTCCAAAGGAGCAGAGTCAGAGAACCTTTGAACCACAGAGCAGGTGCAGCCCAGAACAAGGGCTGCTCTTGGCCTGAGAACACCCACTGCCCAGCGCTTCTTTTGGGTACACACGTGTAGAGGAAGGGTGTTGAATTCTGCTGCGTGATAACTTCTCCGGGCCACGTAGTGTGAGCGCAAGTAGAGTGGCCCTCCATCTCATCCCAGGTTCCTGTGTAAGTTGTACAAGGCAAACTCCCTGCTTGAATCCCTCTGTGGGCCACGTAACCTCCAGAGAGAGATGGATGATTGGGACCCAGGGCTGGTATCTCGGTTAAGGTTCTGTGCGTCAGCTTCGCAGCTGTTCTCTCGAAGCGGGTCCCAAGGCTTTTGGGAAGAGTTTCCTTAGAGCGTCAGAAACAGGAGATTACCCGACAGGCCCACGGGGATGCCAGTTCTCTCCAGCAACAACGCTACCAGCCTCAGACTCTTGGGTTCTCTTGGGTAGATGGCAGAACACTATGCTTGGAAGCTTCTTCCATCCGGTTTGAGAGTCGCACGTCCACGGCATCCTAGGATTCCAAGTGCTGCCGTGCCGCCACAATCTCCAATTCTTAGGCCTATGAGGGCAGAGTGCCTGGCCGTTCTGAAAGAGGCCTTAGGAATGCAGGCGTTTTGGCTCCTTCCACCGAGAAACCAGCTCCTCCAGACCCTCTGTCGTTAGGTATTTCATGTGAGACTATCTCTAGGCGCCCTCTTTCCTCCTCCACGAAGTAAGACACAAACGGAATCGCCCTAAAGGGAAGAAGCCTTCTGAGTCCGGCAGAGAGGCAGCCTCTCCCACTCAGCATTGCCCCACGGCTGAGCCCAGGGTATGGGACCGAGAGAGGGAGAAAGACAGCCGTAACCCCGAGCTTTTCCACAGTGTAGTCTAGGCCTCACCCTCAAGCTCACGTCCGTTTCATGGAGGAAACACCCGGCCTCGGTGTGCTTTCCTGTGGCAAGGAAACTTTGCTTTGATTCCTGAGGTGGCACATTGGCTCAGGACTGCCCTACCCGAAGGACTCACGGCGTGCAGCCCTATTTGTTGAGATCAGCCCCTCTGGCTCTTGCTCGGATAAAAGCAACTGGGCAAAGGGCCGTGCATAAGCTGGGGACCGTGGGAGCTTCCCCTAGTCTACACCAGCACAGCACTCTGAGGGAGAGGAGCTGCTGACGTTTGGTAGCAAAGTCTCCTATTCTGAAGAGAAACGTTTCCGTGTAAGTGGGTTCCATCAGCCTTGCCATATTTTCTCAGCTGCCTATGATGGAGGGCAGTCAGGTGGCAGACTCCCCCGAGGCCCTGCTTCCCAGACTGTGATACAGACCCCCCGCCTGCTTCAGCCCAAAGGGACGGCTTATGGTAAGGTAAAAACCCTGTGTTGGGAAGTTCCTGCCTAACCCTCGCACAAGCACGAGCATACTGGTCATGGGTCAAAGACTTTCCCCACAAGTTTAACATATGTGCTCCCACCTAGCCTCCGAAGGCCGGGTTTCCCTAGCTAGGCATCACACTTCAGGAACGGTACTCAGGGTGCTGGTGACTGCAGGTTGTTTCACCAGGCAGCCCAAATCGAGTACACCCACTTGCATTTTCCAGGGGCAGAGCAAATGGTGTCAACTTACATGCCTCCAGCCTGGGAGGGGCAACATACACCTTGTCAATGGGAAACCAGCCCATGCCCTCAGTGTGAAAGACCGCTATGCCTCTGTGCTTTGGCAGCCCAGGGATAGCGTCAGCTCTGACATGCTTCCAAAGGAGCAGAGTCAGAGAACCTTTGAACCACAGAGCAGGTGCAGCCCAGAACAAGGGCTGCTCTTGGCCTGAGAACACCCACTGCCCAGCGCTTCTTTTGGGTACACACGTGTAGAGGAAGGGTGTTGAATTCTGCTGCGTGATAACTTCTCCGGGCCACGTAGTGTGAGCGCAAGTAGAGTGGCCCTCCATCTCATCCCAGGTTCCTGTGTAAGTTGTACAAGGCAAACTCCCTGCTTGAATCCCTCTGTGGGCCACGTAACCTCCAGAGAGAGATGGATGATTGGGACCCAGGGCTGGTATCTCGGTTAAGGTTCTGTGCGTCAGCTTCGCAGCTGTTCTCTCGAAGCGGGTCCCAAGGCTTTTGGGAAGAGTTTCCTTAGAGCGTCAGAAACAGGAGATTACCCGACAGGCCCACGGGGATGCCAGTTCTCTCCAGCAACAACGCTACCAGCCTCAGACTCTTGGGTTCTCTTGGGTAGATGGCAGAACACTATGCTTGGAAGCTTCTTCCATCCGGTTTGAGAGTCGCACGTCCACGGCATCCTAGGATTCCAAGTGCTGCCGTGCCGCCACAATCTCCAGTTCTTAGGCCTATGAGCGCAGAGTGCCTGGCCGTTCTGAAAGAGGCCTTAGGAATGCAGGCGTTTTGGCTCCTTCCACCGAGAAACCAGCTCCTCCAGACCCTCTGTCGTTAGGTATTTCATGTGAGACTATCTCTAGGCGCCCTCTTTCCTCCTCCACGAAGTAAGACACAAACGGAATCGCCCTAAAGGGAAGAAGCCTTCGGAGTCCGGCAGAGAGGCAGCCTCTCCCACTCAGCATTGCCCCACGGCTGAGCCCAGGGTATGGGACCGAGAGAGGGAGAAAGACAGCCGTAACCCCGAGCTTTTCCACAGTGTAGTCTAGGCCTCACCCTCAAGCTCACGTCCGTTTCATGGAGGAAACACCCGGCCTCGGTGTGCTTTCCTGTGGCAAGGAAACTTTGCTTTGATTCCTGAGGTGGCACATTGGCTCAGGACTGCCCTACCCGAAGGACTCACGGCGTGCAGCCCTATTTGTTGAGATCAGCCCCTCTGGCTCTTGCTCGGATGAAAGCAACTGGGCAAAGGGCCGTGCATAAGCTGGGGACCGTGGGAGCTTCCCCTACTCTACACCAGCACAGCACTCTGAGGGAGAGGAGCTGCTGACGTTTGGTAGCAAAGTCTCCTATTCTGAAGAGAAACGTTTCCGTGTAAGTGGGTTCCATCAGCCTTGCCATATTTTCTCAGCTGCCTATGATGGAGGGCAGTCAGGTGGCAGACTCCCCCGAGGCCCTGCTTCCCAGACTGTGATACAGACCCCCCGCCTGCTTCAGCCCAAAGGGACGGCTTATGGTAAGGTAAAAACCCTGTGTTGCGAAGTTCCTGCCTAACCCTCGCACAAGCACGAGCATACTGGTCATGGGTCAAAGACTTTCCCCACAAGTTTAACATATGTGCTCCCACCTAGCCTCCGAAGGCCGGGTTTCCCTAGCTAGGCATCACACTTCAGGAACGGTACTCAGGGTGCTGGTGACTGCAGGTTGTTTCACCAGGCAGCCCAAATCGAGTACACCCACTTGCATTTTCCAGGGGCAGAGCAAATGGTGTCAACTTACATGCCTCCAGCCTGGGAGGGGCGACATACACCTTGTCAATGGGAAACCAGCCCATGCCCTCAGTGTGAAAGACCGCTATGCCTCTGTGCTTTGGCAGCCCAGGGATAGCGTCAGCTCTGACATGCTTCCAAAGGAGCAGAGTCAGAGAACCTTTGAACCACAGAGCAGGTGCAGCCCAGAACAAGGGCTGCTCTTGGCCTGAGAACACCCACTGCCCAGCGCTTCTTTTGGGTACACACGTGTAGAGGAAGGGTGTTGAATTCTGCTGCGTGATAACTTCTCCGGGCCACGTAGTGTGAGCGCAAGTAGAGTGGCCCTCCATCTCATCCCAGGTTCCTGTGTAAGTTGTACAAGGCAAACTCCCTGCTTGAATCCCTCTGTGGGCCACGTAACCTCCAGAGAGAGATGGATGATTGGGACCCAGGGCTGGTATCTCGGTTAAGGTTCTGTGCGTCAGCTTCGCAGCTGTTCTCTCGAAGCGGGTCCCAAGGCTTTTGGGAAGAGTTTCCTTAGAGCGTCAGAAACAGGAGATTACCCGACAGGCCCACGGGGATGCCAGTTCTCTCCAGCAACAACGCTACCAGCCTCAGACTCTTGGGTTCTCTTGGGTAGATGGCAGAACACTATGCTTGGAAGCTTCTTCCATCCGGTTTGAGAGTCGCACGTCCACGGCATCCTAGGATTCCAAGTGCTGCCGTGCCGCCACAATCTCCAGTTCTTAGGCCTATGAGCGCAGAGTGCCTGGCCGTTCTGAAAGAGGCCTTAGGAATGCAGGCGTTTTGGCTCCTTCCACCGAGAAACCAGCTCCTCCAGACCCTCTGTCGTTAGGTATTTCATGTGAGACTATCTCTAGGCGCCCTCTTTCCTCCTCCACGAAGTAAGACACAAACGGAATCGCCCTAAAGGGAAGAAGCCTTCGGAGTCCGGCAGAGAGGCAGCCTCTCCCACTCAGCATTGCCCCACGGCTGAGCCCAGGGTATGGGACCGAGAGAGGGAGAAAGACAGCCGTAACCCCGAGCTTTTCCACAGTGTAGTCTAGGCCTCACCCTCAAGCTCACGTCCGTTTCATGGAGGAAACACCCGGCCTCGGTGTGCTTTCCTGTGGCAAGGAAACTTTGCTTTCATTCCTGAGGTGGCACATTGGCTCAGGACTGCCCTACCCGAAGGACTCACGGCGTGCAGCCCTATTTGTTGAGATCAGCCCCTCTGGCTCTTGCTCGGATGAAAGCAACTGGGCAAAGGGCCGTGCATAAGCTGGGGACCGTGGGAGCTTCCCCTAGTCTACACCAGCACAGCACTCTGAGGGAGAGGAGCTGCTGACGTTTGGTAGCAAAGTCTCCTATTCTGAAGAGAAACGTTTCCGTGTAAGTGGGTTCCATCAGCCTTGCCATATTTTCTCAGCTGCCTATGATGGAGGGCAGTCAGGTGGCAGACTCCCCCGAGGCCCTGCTTCCCAGACTGTGATACAGACCCCCCGCCTGCTTCAGCCCAAAGGGACGGCTTATGGTAAGGTAAAAACCCTGTGTTGGGAAGTTCCTGCCTAACCCTCGCACAAGCACGAGCATACTGGTCATGGGTCAAAGACTTTCCCCACAAGTTTAACATATGTGCTCCCACCTAGCCTCCGAAGGCCGGGTTTCCCTAGCTAGGCATCACACTTCAGGAACGGTACTCAGGGTGCTGGTGACTGCAGGTTGTTTCACCAGGCAGCCCAAATCGAGTACACCCACTTGCATTTTCCAGGGGCAGAGCAAATGGTGTCAACTTACATGCCTCCAGCCTGGGAGGGGCGACATACACCTTGTCAATGGGAAACCAGCCCATGCCCTCAGTGTGAAAGACCGCTATGCCTCTGTGCTTTGGCAGCCCAGGGATAGCGTCAGCTCTGACATGCTTCCAAAGGAGCAGAGTCAGAGAACCTTTGAACCACAGAGCAGGTGCAGCCCAGAACAAGGGCTGCTCTTGGCCTGAGAACACCCACTGCCCAGCGCTTCTTTTGGGTACACACGTGTAGAGGAAGGGTGTTGAATTCTGCTGCGTGATAACTTCTCCGGGCCACGTAGTGTGAGCGCAAGTAGAGTGGCCCTCCATCTCATCCCAGGTTCCTGTGTAAGTTGTACAAGGCAAACTCCCTGCTTGAATCCCTCTGTGGGCCACGTAACCTCCAGAGAGAGATGGATGATTGGGACCCAGGGCTGGTATCTCGGTTAAGGTTCTGTGCGTCAGCTTCGCAGCTGTTCTCTCGAAGCGGGTCCCAAGGCTTTTGGGAAGAGTTTCCTTAGAGCGTCAGAAACAGGAGATTACCCGACAGGCCCACGGGGATGCCAGTTCTCTCCAGCAACAACGCTACCAGCCTCAGACTCTTGGGTTCTCTTGGGTAGATGGCAGAACACTATGCTTGGAAGCTTCTTCCATCCGGTTTGAGAGTCGCACGTCCACGGCATCCTAGGATTCCAAGTGCTGCCGTGCCGCCACAATCTCCAATTCTTAGGCCTATGAGGGCAGAGTGCCTGGCCGTTCTGAAAGAGGCCTTAGGAATGCAGGCGTTTTGGCTCCTTCCACCGAGAAACCAGCTCCTCCAGACCCTCTGTCGTTAGGTATTTCATGTGAGACTATCTCTAGGCGCCCTCTTTCCTCCTCCACGAAGTAAGACACAAACGGAATCGCCCTAAAGGGAAGAAGCCTTCTGAGTCCGGCAGAGAGGCAGCCTCTCCCACTCAGCATTGCCCCACGGCTGAGCCCAGGGTATGGGACCGAGAGAGGGAGAAAGACAGCCGTAACCCCGAGCTTTTCCACAGTGTAGTCTAGGCCTCACCCTCAAGCTCACGTCCGTTTCATGGAGGAAACACCCGGCCTCGGTGTGCTTTCCTGTGGCAAGGAAACTTTGCTTTGATTCCTGAGGTGGCACATTGGCTCAGGACTGCCCTACCCGAAGGACTCACGGCGTGCAGCCCTATTTGTTGAGATCAGCCCCTCTGGCTCTTGCTCGGATGAAAGCAACTGGGCAAAGGGCCGTGCATAAGCTGGGGACCGTGGGAGCTTCCCCTAGTCTACACCAGCACAGCACTCTGAGGGAGAGGAGCTGCTGACGTTTGGTAGCAAAGTCTCCTATTCTGAAGAGAAACGTTTCCGTGTAAGTGGGTTCCATCAGCCTTGCCATATTTTCTCAGCTGCCTATGATGGAGGGCAGTCAGGTGGCAGACTCCCCCGAGGCCCTGCTTCCCAGACTGTGATACAGACCCCCCGCCTGCTTCAGCCCAAAGGGACGGCTTATGGTAAGGTAAAAACCCTGTGTTGGGAAGTTCCTGCCTAACCCTCGCACAAGCACGAGCATACTGGTCATGGGTCAAAGACTTTCCCCACAAGTTTAACATATGTGCTCCCACCTAGCCTCCGAAGGCCGGGTTTCCCTAGCTAGGCATCACACTTCAGGAACGGTACTCAGGGTGCTGGTGACTGCAGGTTGTTTCACCAGGCAGCCCAAATCGAGTACACCCACTTGCATTTTCCAGGGGCAGAGCAAATGGTGTCAACTTACATGCCTCCAGCCTGGGAGGGGCAACATACACCTTGTCAATGGGAAACCAGCCCATGCCCTCAGTGTGAAAGACCGCTATGCCTCTGTGCTTTGGCAGCCCAGGGATAGCGTCAGCTCTGACATGCTTCCAAAGGAGCAGAGTCAGAGAACCTTTGAACCACAGAGCAGGTGCAGCCCAGAACAAGGGCTGCTCTTGGCCTGAGAACACCCACTGCCCAGCGCTTCTTTTGGGTACACACGTGTAGAGGAAGGGTGTTGAATTCTGCTGCGTGATAACTTCTCCGGGCCACGTAGTGTGAGCGCAAGTAGAGTGGCCCTCCATCTCATCCCAGGTTCCTGTGTAAGTTGTACAAGGCAAACTCCCTGCTTGAATCCCTCTGTGGGCCACGTAACCTCCAGAGAGAGATGGATGATTGGGACCCAGGGCTGGTATCTCGGTTAAGGTTCTGTGCGTCAGCTTCGCAGCTGTTCTCTCGAAGCGGGTCCCAAGGCTTTTGGGAAGAGTTTCCTTAGAGCGTCAGAAACAGGAGATTACCCGACAGGCCCACGGGGATGCCAGTTCTCTCCAGCAACAACGCTACCAGCCTCAGACTCTTGGGTTCTCTTGGGTAGATGGCAGAACACTATGCTTGGAAGCTTCTTCCATCCGGTTTGAGAGTCGCACGTCCACGGCATCCTAGGATTCCAAGTGCTGCCGTGCCGCCACAATCTCCAGTTCTTAGGCCTATGAGGGCAGAGTGCCTGGCCGTTCTGAAAGAGGCCTTAGGAATGCAGGCGTTTTGGCTCCTTCCACCGAGAAACCAGCTCCTCCAGACCCTCTGTCGTTAGGTATTTCATGTGAGACTATCTCTAGGCGCCCTCTTTCCTCCTCCACGAAGTAAGACACAAACGGAATCGCCCTAAAGGGAAGAAGCCTTCTGAGTCCGGCAGAGAGGCAGCCTCTCCCACTCAGCATTGCCCCACGGCTGAGCCCAGGGTATGGGACCGAGAGAGGGAGAAAGACAGCCGTAACCCCGAGCTTTTCCACAGTGTAGTCTAGGCCTCACCCTCAAGCTCACGTCCGTTTCATGGAGGAAACACCCGGCCTCGGTGTGCTTTCCTGTGGCAAGGAAACTTTGCTTTGATTCCTGAGGTGGCACATTGGCTCAGGACTGCCCTACCCGAAGGACTCACGGCGTGCAGCCCTATTTGTTGAGATCAGCCCCTCTGGCTCTTGCTCGGATGAAAGCAACTGGGCAAAGGGCCGTGCATAAGCTGGGGACCGTGGGAGCTTCCCCTAGTCTACACCAGCACAGCACTCTGAGGGAGAGGAGCTGCTGACGTTTGGTAGCAAAGTCTCCTATTCTGAAGAGAAACGTTTCCGTGTAAGTGGGTTCCATCAGCCTTGCCATATTTTCTCAGCTGGCTATGATGGAGGGCAGTCAGGTGGCAGACTCCCCCGAGGCCCTGCTTCCCAGACTGTGATACAGACCCCCCGCCTGCTTCAGCCCAAAGGGACGGCTTATGGTAAGGTAAAAACCCTGTGTTGGGAAGTTCCTGCCTAACCCTCGCACAAGCACGAGCATACTGGTCATGGGTCAAAGACTTTCCCCACAAGTTTAACATATGTGGTCCCACCTAGCCTCCGAAGGCCGGGTTTCCCTAGCTAGGCATCACACTTCAGGAACGGTACTCAGGGTGCTGGTGACTGCAGGTTGTTTCACCAGGCAGCCCAAATCGAGTACACCCACTTGCATTTTCCAGGGGCAGAGCAAATGGTGTCAACTTACATGCCTCCAGCCTGGGAGGGGCGACATACACCTTGTCAATGGGAAACCAGCCCATGCCCTCAGTGTGAAAGACCGCTATGCCTCTGTGCTTTGGCAGCCCAGGGATAGCGTCAGCTCTGACATGCTTCCAAAGGAGCAGAGTCAGAGAACCTTTGAACCACAGAGCAGGTGCAGCCCAGAACAAGGGCTGCTCTTGGCCTGAGAACACCCACTGCCCAGCGCTTCTTTTGGGTACACACGTGTAGAGGAAGGGTGTTGAATTCTGCTGCGTGATAACTTCTCCGGGCCACGTAGTGTGAGCGCAAGTAGAGTGGCCCTCCATCTCATCCCAGGTTCCTGTGTAAGTTGTACAAGGCAAACTCCCTGCTTGAATCCCTCTGTGGGCCACGTAACCTCCAGAGAGAGATGGATGATTGGGACCCAGGGCTGGTATCTCGGTTAAGGTTCTGTGCGTCAGCTTCGCAGCTGTTCTCTCGAAGCGGGTCCCAAGGCTTTTGGGAAGAGTTTCCTTAGAGCGTCAGAAACAGGAGATTACCCGACAGGCCCACGGGGATGCCAGTTCTCTCCAGCAACAACGCTACCAGCCTCAGACTCTTGGGTTCTCTTGGGTAGATGGCAGAACACTATGCTTGGAAGCTTCTTCCATCCGGTTTGAGAGTCGCACGTCCACGGCATCCTAGGATTCCAAGTGCTGCCGTGCCGCCACAATCTCCAGTTCTTAGGCCTATGAGGGCAGAGTGCCTGGCCGTTCTGAAAGAGGCCTTAGGAATGCAGGCGTTTTGGCTCCTTCCACCGAGAAACCAGCTCCTCCAGACCCTCTGTCGTTAGGTATTTCATGTGAGACTATCTCTAGGCGCCCTCTTTCCTCCTCCACGAAGTAAGACACAAACGGAATCGCCCTAAAGGGAAGAAGCCTTCTGAGTCCGGCAGAGAGGCAGCCTCTCCCACTCAGCATTGCCCCACGGCTGAGCCCAGGGTATGGGACCGAGAGAGGGAGAAAGACAGCCGTAACCCCGAGCTTTTCCACAGTGTAGTCTAGGCCTCACCCTCAAGCTCACGTCCGTTTCATGGAGGAAACACCCGGCCTCGGTGTGCTTTCCTGTGGCAAGGAAACTTTGCTTTCATTCCTGAGGTGGCACATTGGCTCAGGACTGCCCTACCCGAAGGACTCACGGCGTGCAGCCCTATTTGTTGAGATCAGCCCCTCTGGCTCTTGCTCGGATGAAAGCAACTGGGCAAAGGGCCGTGCATAAGCTGGGGACCGTGGGAGCTTCCCCTAGTCTACACCAGCACAGCACTCTGAGGGAGAGGAGCTGCTGACGTTTGGTAGCAAAGTCTCCTATTCTGAAGAGAAACGTTTCCGTGTAAGTGGGTTCCATCAGCCTTGCCATATTTTCTCAGCTGGCTATGATGGAGGGCAGTCAGGTGGCAGACTCCCCCGAGGCCCTGCTTCCCAGACTGTGATACAGACCCCCCGCCTGCTTCAGCCCAAAGGGACGGCTTATGGTAAGGTAAAAACCCTGTGTTGGGAAGTTCCTGCCTAACCCTCGCACAAGCACGAGCATACTGGTCATGGGTCAAAGACTTTCCCCACAAGTTTAACATATGTGGTCCCACCTAGCCTCCGAAGGCCGGGTTTCCCTAGCTAGGCATCACACTTCAGGAACGGTACTCAGGGTGCTGGTGACTGCAGGTTGTTTCACCAGGCAGCCCAAATCGAGTACACCCACTTGCATTTTCCAGGGGCAGAGCAAATGGTGTCAACTTACATGCCTCCAGCCTGGGAGGGGCGACATACACCTTGTCAATGGGAAACCAGCCCATGCCCTCAGTGTGAAAGACCGCTATGCCTCTGTGCTTTGGCAGCCCAGGGATAGCGTCAGCTCTGACATGCTTCCAAAGGAGCAGAGTCAGAGAACCTTTGAACCACAGAGCAGGTGCAGCCCAGAACAAGGGCTGCTCTTGGCCTGAGAACACCCACTGCCCAGCGCTTCTTTTGGGTACACACGTGTAGAGGAAGGGTGTTGAATTCTGCTGCGTGATAACTTCTCCGGGCCACGTAGTGTGAGCGCAAGTAGAGTGGCCCTCCATCTCATCCCAGGTTCCTGTGTAAGTTGTACAAGGCAAACTCCCTGCTTGAATCCCTCTGTGGGCCACGTAACCTCCAGAGAGAGATGGATGATTGGGACCCAGGGCTGGTATCTCGGTTAAGGTTCTGTGCGTCAGCTTCGCAGCTGTTCTCTCGAAGCGGGTCCCAAGGCTTTTGGGAAGAGTTTCCTTAGAGCGTCAGAAACAGGAGATTACCCGACAGGCCCACGGGGATGCCAGTTCTCTCCAGCAACAACGCTACCAGCCTCAGACTCTTGGGTTCTCTTGGGTAGATGGCAGAACACTATGCTTGGAAGCTTCTTCCATCCGGTTTGAGAGTCGCACGTCCACGGCATCCTAGGATTCCAAGTGCTGCCGTGCCGCCGCAATCTCCAGTTCTTAGGCCTATGAGGGCAGAGTGCCTGGCCGTTCTGAAAGAGGCCTTAGGAATGCAGGCGTTTTGGCTCCTTCCACCGAGAAACCAGCTCCTCCAGACCCTCTGTCGTTAGGTATTTCATGTGAGACTATCTCTAGGCGCCCTCTTTCCTCCTCCACGAAGTAAGACACAAACGGAATCGCCCTAAAGGGAAGAAGCCTTCTGAGTCCGGCAGAGAGGCAGCCTCTCCCACTCAGCATTGCCCCACGGCTGAGCCCAGGGTATGGGACCGAGAGAGGGAGAAAGACAGCCGTAACCCCGAGCTTTTCCACAGTGTAGTCTAGGCCTCACCCTCAAGCTCACGTCCGTTTCATGGAGGAAACACCCGGCCTCGGTGTGCTTTCCTGTGGCAAGGAAACTTTGCTTTCATTCCTGAGGTGGCACATTGGCTCAGGACTGCCCTACCCGAAGGACTCACGGCGTGCAGCCCTATTTGTTGAGATCAGCCCCTCTGGCTCTTGCTCGGATGAAAGCAACTGGGCAAAGGGCCGTGCATAAGCTGGGGACCGTGGGAGCTTCCCCTAGTCTACACCAGCACAGCACTCTGAGGGAGAGGAGCTGCTGACGTTTGGTAGCAAAGTCTCCTATTCTGAAGAGAAACGTTTCCGTGTAAGTGGGTTCCATCAGCCTTGCCATATTTTCTCAGCTGGCTATGATGGAGGGCAGTCAGGTGGCAGACTCCCCCGAGGCCCTGCTTCCCAGACTGTGATACAGACCCCCCGCCTGCTTCAGCCCAAAGGGACGGCTTATGGTAAGGTAAAAACCCTGTGTTGGGAAGTTCCTGCCTAACCCTCGCACAAGCACGAGCATACTGGTCATGGGTCAAAGACTTTCCCCACAAGTTTAACATATGTGGTCCCACCTAGCCTCCGAAGGCCGGGTTTCCCTAGCTAGGCATCACACTTCAGGAACGGTACTCAGGGTGCTGGTGACTGCAGGTTGTTTCACCAGGCAGCCCAAATCGAGTACACCCACTTGCATTTTCCAGGGGCAGAGCAAATGGTGTCAACTTACATGCCTCCAGCCTGGGAGGGGCGACATACACCTTGTCAATGGGAAACCAGCCCATGCCCTCAGTGTGAAAGACCGCTATGCCTCTGTGCTTTGGCAGCCCAGGGATAGCGTCAGCTCTGACATGCTTCCAAAGGAGCAGAGTCAGAGAACCTTTGAACCACAGAGCAGGTGCAGCCCAGAACAAGGGCTGCTCTTGGCCTGAGAACACCCACTGCCCAGCGCTTCTTTTGGGTACACACGTGTAGAGGAAGGGTGTTGAATTCTGCTGCGTGATAACTTCTCCGGGCCACGTAGTGTGAGCGCAAGTAGAGTGGCCCTCCATCTCATCCCAGGTTCCTGTGTAAGTTGTACAAGGCAAACTCCCTGCTTGAATCCCTCTGTGGGCCACGTAACCTCCAGAGAGAGATGGATGATTGGGACCCAGGGCTGGTATCTCGGTTAAGGTTCTGTGCGTCAGCTTCGCAGCTGTTCTCTCGAAGCGGGTCCCAAGGCTTTTGGGAAGAGTTTCCTTAGAGCGTCAGAAACAGGAGATTACCCGACAGGCCCACGGGGATGCCAGTTCTCTCCAGCAACAACGCTACCAGCCTCAGACTCTTGGGTTCTCTTGGGTAGATGGCAGAACACTATGCTTGGAAGCTTCTTCCATCCGGTTTGAGAGTCGCACGTCCACGGCATCCTAGGATTCCAAGTGCTGCCGTGCCGCCGCAATCTCCAGTTCTTAGGCCTATGAGGGCAGAGTGCCTGGCCGTTCTGAAAGAGGCCTTAGGAATGCAGGCGTTTTGGCTCCTTCCACCGAGAAACCAGCTCCTCCAGACCCTCTGTCGTTAGGTATTTCATGTGAGACTATCTCTAGGCGCCCTCTTTCCTCCTCCACGAAGTAAGACACAAACGGAATCGCCCTAAAGGGAAGAAGCCTTCTGAGTCCGGCAGAGAGGCAGCCTCTCCCACTCAGCATTGCCCCACGGCTGAGCCCAGGGTATGGGACCGAGAGAGGGAGAAAGACAGCCGTAACCCCGAGCTTTTCCACAGTGTAGTCTAGGCCTCACCCTCAAGCTCACGTCCGTTTCATGGAGGAAACACCCGGCCTCGGTGTGCTTTCCTGTGGCAAGGAAACTTTGCTTTCATTCCTGAGGTGGCACATTGGCTCAGGACTGCCCTACCCGAAGGACTCACGGCGTGCAGCCCTATTTGTTGAGATCAGCCCCTCTGGCTCTTGCTCGGATGAAAGCAACTGGGCAAAGGGCCGTGCATAAGCTGGGGACCGTGGGAGCTTCCCCTAGTCTACACCAGCACAGCACTCTGAGGGAGAGGAGCTGCTGACGTTTGGTAGCAAAGTCTCCTATTCTGAAGAGAAACGTTTCCGTGTAAGTGGGTTCCATCAGCCTTGCCATATTTTCTCAGCTGGCTATGATGGAGGGCAGTCAGGTGGCAGACTCCCCCGAGGCCCTGCTTCCCAGACTGTGATACAGACCCCCCGCCTGCTTCAGCCCAAAGGGACGGCTTATGGTAAGGTAAAAACCCTGTGTTGGGAAGTTCCTGCCTAACCCTCGCACAAGCACGAGCATACTGGTCATGGGTCAAAGACTTTCCCCACAAGTTTAACATATGTGGTCCCACCTAGCCTCCGAAGGCCGGGTTTCCCTAGCTAGGCATCACACTTCAGGAACGGTACTCAGGGTGCTGGTGACTGCAGGTTGTTTCACCAGGCAGCCCAAATCGAGTACACCCACTTGCATTTTCCAGGGGCAGAGCAAATGGTGTCAACTTACATGCCTCCAGCCTGGGAGGGGCAACATACACCTTGTCAATGGGAAACCAGCCCATGCCCTCAGTGTGAAAGACCGCTATGCCTCTGTGCTTTGGCAGCCCAGGGATAGCGTCAGCTCTGACATGCTTCCAAAGGAGCAGAGTCAGAGAACCTTTGAACCACAGAGCAGGTGCAGCCCAGAACAAGGGCTGCTCTTGGCCTGAGAACACCCACTGCCCAGCGCTTCTTTTGGGTACACACGTGTAGAGGAAGGGTGTTGAATTCTGCTGCGTGATAACTTCTCCGGGCCACGTAGTGTGAGCGCAAGTAGAGTGGCCCTCCATCTCATCCCAGGTTCCTGTGTAAGTTGTACAAGGCAAACTCCCTGCTTGAATCCCTCTGTGGGCCACGTAACCTCCAGAGAGAGATGGATGATTGGGACCCAGGGCTGGTATCTCGGTTAAGGTTCTGTGCGTCAGCTTCGCAGCTGTTCTCTCGAAGCGGGTCCCAAGGCTTTTGGGAAGAGTTTCCTTAGAGCGTCAGAAACAGGAGATTACCCGACAGGCCCACGGGGATGCCAGTTCTCTCCAGCAACAACGCTACCAGCCTCAGACTCTTGGGTTCTCTTGGGTAGATGGCAGAACACTATGCTTGGAAGCTTCTTCCATCCGGTTTGAGAGTCGCACGTCCACGGCATCCTAGGATTCCAAGTGCTGCCGTGCCGCCACAATCTCCAATTCTTAGGCCTATGAGGGCAGAGTGCCTGGCCGTTCTGAAAGAGGCCTTAGGAATGCAGGCGTTTTGGCTCCTTCCACCGAGAAACCAGCTCCTCCAGACCCTCTGTCGTTAGGTATTTCATGTGAGACTATCTCTAGGCGCCCTCTTTCCTCCTCCACGAAGTAAGACACAAACGGAATCGCCCTAAAGGGAATAAGCCTTCTGAGTCCGGCAGAGAGGCAGCCTCTCCCACTCAGCATTGCCCCACGGCTGAGCCCAGGGTATGGGACCGAGAGAGGGAGAAAGACAGCCGTAACCCCGAGCTTTTCCACAGTGTAGTCTAGGCCTCACCCTCAAGCTCACGTCCGTTTCATGGAGGAAACACCCGGCCTCGGTGTGCTTTCCTGTGGCAAGGAAACTTTGCTTTCATTCCTGAGGTGGCACATTGGCTCAGGACTGCCCTACCCGAAGGACTCACGGCGTGCAGCCCTATTTGTTGAGATCAGCCCCTCTGGCTCTTGCTCGGATGAAAGCAACTGGGCAAAGGGCCGTGCATAAGCTGGGGACCGTGGGAGCTTCCCCTAGTCTACACCAGCACAGCACTCTGAGGGAGAGGAGCTGCTGACGTTTGGTAGCAAAGTCTCCTATTCTGAAGAGAAACGTTTCCGTGTAAGTGGGTTCCATCAGCCTTGCCATATTTTCTCAGCTGGCTATGATGGAGGGCAGTCAGGTGGCAGACTCCCCCGAGGCCCTGCTTCCCAGACTGTGATACAGACCCCCCGCCTGCTTCAGCCCAAAGGGACGGCTTATGGTAAGGTAAAAACCCTGTGTTGGGAAGTTCCTGCCTAACCCTCGCACAAGCACGAGCATACTGGTCATGGGTCAAAGACTTTCCCCACAAGTTTAACATATGTGGTCCCACCTAGCCTCCGAAGGCCGGGTTTCCCTAGCTAGGCATCACACTTCAGGAACGGTACTCAGGGTGCTGGTGACTGCAGGTTGTTTCACCAGGCAGCCCAAATCGAGTACACCCACTTGCATTTTCCAGGGGCAGAGCAAATGGTGTCAACTTACATGCCTCCAGCCTGGGAGGGGCAACATACACCTTGTCAATGGGAAACCAGCCCATACCCTCAGTGTGAAAGGCCGCTATGCCTCTGTGCTTTGGCAGCCCAGGGATAGCGTCAGCTCTGATATGCTTCCAAAGGAGCAGAGTCAGAGAACCTTTGAACCACAGAGCAGGTGCAGCCCAGAACAAGGGCTGCTCTTGGCCTGAGAACACCCACTGCCCAGCGCTTCTTTTGGGTACACACGTGTAGAGGAAGGGTGTTGAATTCTGCTGCGTGATAACTTCTCCGGGCCACGTAGTGTGAGCGCAAGTAGAGTGGCCCTCCATCTCATCCCAGGTTCATGTGTAAGTTGTACAAGGCAAACTCCCTGCTTGAATCCCTCTGTGGGCCACGTAACCTCCAGAGAGAGATGGATGATTGGGACCCAGGGCTGGTATCTCGGTTAAGGTTCTGTGCGTCAGCTTCGCAGCTGTTCTCTCGAAGCGGGTCCCAAGGCTTTTGGGAAGAGTTTCCTTAGAGCGTCAGAAACAGGAGATTACCCGACAGGCCCACGGGGATGCCAGTTCTCTCCAGCAACAACGCTACCAGCCTCAGACTCTTGGGTTCTCTTGGGTAGATGGCAGAACACTATGCTTGGAAGCTTCTTCCATCCGGTTTGAGAGTCGCACGTCCACGGCATCCTAGGATTCCAAGTGCTGCCGTGCCGCCGCAATCTCCAATTCTTAGGACTATGAGGGCAGAGTGCCTGGCAGTTCTGAAAGAGGCTTTAGGAATGCAGGCGTTTTGGCTCCTTCCACCGAGAAACCAGCTCCTCCAGACCCTCTGTCGTTAGGTATTTCATGTGAGACTATCTCTAGGCGCCCTCTTTCCTCCTCCACGAAGTAAGACACAAACGGAATCGCCCTAAAGGGAAGAAGCCTTCTGAGTCCGGCAGAGAGGCAGCCTCTCCCACTCAGCATTGCCCCACGGCTGAGCCCAGGGTATGGGACCGAGAGAGGGAGAAAGACAGCCGTAACCCCGAGCTTTTCCACAGTGTAGTCTAGGCCTCACCCTCAAGCTCACGTCCGTTTCATGGAGGAAACACCCGGCCACGGTGTGCTTTCCTGTGGCAAGGAAACTTTGCTTTCATTCCTGAGGTGGCACATTGGCTCAGGACTGCCCTACCCGAAGGACTCACGGCGTGCAGCCCTATTTGTTGAGATCAGCCCCTCTGGCTCTTGCTCGGATGAAAGCAACTGGGCAAAGGGCCGTGCATAAGCTGGGGACCGTGGGAGCTTCCCCTAGTCTACACCAGCACAGCACTCTGAGGGAGAGGAGCTGCTGACGTTTGGTAGCAAAGTCTCCTATTCTGAAGAGAAACGTTTCCGTGTAAGTGGGTTCCATCAGCCTTGCCATATTTTCTCAGCTGCCTATGATGGAGGGCAGTCAGGTGGCAGACTCCCCCGAGGCCCTGCTTCCCAGACGGTGATACAGACCCCCCGCCTGCTTCAGCCCAAAGGGACGGCTTATGGTAAGGTAAAAACCCTGTGTTGGGAAGTTCCTGCCTAACCCTCGCACAAGCACGAGCATACTGGTCATGGGTCAAAGACTTTCCCCACAAGTTTAACATATGTGGTCCCACCTAGCCTCCGAAGGCCGGGTTTCCCTAGCTAGGCATCACACTTCAGGAACGGTACTCAGGGTGCTGGTGACTGCAGGTTGTTTCACCAGGCAGCCCAAATCGAGTACACCCACTTGCATTTTCCAGGGGCAGAGCAAATGGTGTCAACTTACATGCCTCCAGCCTGGGAGGGGCAACATACACCTTGTCAATGGGAAACCAGCCCATGCCCTCAGTGTGAAAGGCCGCAATGCCTCTGTGCTTTGGCAGCCCAGGGATAGCGTCAGCTCTGACATGCTTCCAAAGGAGCAGAGTCAGAGAACCTTTGAACCACAGAGCAGGTGCAGCCCAGAACAAGGGCTGCTCTTGGCCTGAGAACACCCACTGCCCAGCGCTTCTTTTGGGTACACACGTGTAGAGGAAGGGTGTTGAATTCTGCTGCGTGATAACTTCTCCGGGCCACGTAGTGTGAGCGCAAGTAGAGTGGCCCTCCATCTCATCCCAGGTTCCTGTGTAAGTTGTACAAGGCAAACTCCCTGCTTGAATCCCTCTGTGGGCCACGTAACCTCCAGAGAGAGATGGATGATTGGGACCCAGGGCTGGTATCTCGGTTAAGGTTCTGTGCGTCAGCTTCGCAGCTGTTCTCTCGAAGCGGGTCCCAAGGCTTTTGGGAAGAGTTTCCTTAGAGCGTCAGAAACAGGAGATTACCCGACAGGCCCACGGGGATGCCAGTTCTCTCCAGCAACAACGCTACCAGCCTCAGACTCTTGGGTTCTCTTGGGTAGATGGCAGAACACTATGCTTGGAAGCTTCTTCCATCCGGTTTGAGAGTCGCACGTCCACGGCATCCTAGGATTCCAAGTGCTGCCGTGCCGCCGCAATCTCCAATTCTTAGGCCTATGAGGGCAGAGTGCCTGGCAGTTCTGAAAGAGACCTTAGGAATGCAGGCGTTTTGGTTCCTTCCACCGAGAAACCAGCTCCTCCAGACCCTCTGTCGTTAGGTATTTCATGTGAGACTATCTCTAGGCGCCCTCTTTCCTCCTCCACGAAGTAAGACACAAACGGAATCGCACTAAGGGGAAGAAGCCTTCTGAGTCCGGCAGAGAGGCAGCCTCTCCCACTCAGCATTGCCCCACGGCTGAGCCCAGGGTATGGGACCGAGAGAGGGAGAAAGACAGCCGTAATCCCGAGCTTTTCCACAGTGTAGTATAGGCCTCACCCTCAAGCTCACGTCCGTTTCATGGAGGAAACACCCGGCCTCGGTGTGCTTTCCTGTGGCAAGGAAACTTTGCTTTCATTCCTGAGGTGGCACATTGGCTCAGGACTGCCCTACCCGAAGGACTCACGGCGTGCAGCCCTATTTGTTGAGATCAGCCCCTCTGGCTCTTGCTCGGATGAAAGCAACTGGGCAAAGGGCCGTGCATAAGCCGGGGACCGTGGGAGCTTCCCCTAGTCTACACCAGCACAGGGTTCCAGAATCCACTGCTGTCATGTTCCCAGGCCACAGGGTTCCAGAATCAATCCTCAGTTATATTCCCAGGCTACAGGGTTCCAGAACCAAACCTCAGTCATGTTCCCAGACCACAGGGTTTCAGAATCAAACCACAGTCATGATCCCAGGACAGAGGGTTCCACAATCAAACCTCAGTCATATTTCCATGCCACAGGGTTCCAGAATCCAACCGATGTCATGTTCCCAGGACACAGGGTTCCAGAATCAATCCTCAGGTATGTTCCCAGGCTACAGGGTTCCAGAATAAAACCTCAGTCATGTTCCCAGTCCACAGGGGTCCAGAACGTAGCCTCAGTCAAGTTGCCAGTCCACAGGGTTCAAGAATCAAACCTCAGTCATTTTGCCTGGCCTGAGTGATCCACTGTCAAACCTCACTCACTTTCCCAGGCCACATATTTCCACAATTAAACCTCAGTCATTTTTCTAGGCCACAGGTATCCAGAATCAAACCACAGTCATATTCCCAGGACACATGTTTCCGGAATCCACCCTCAGTCATGTTCCCAGGCCACAGGGTTCCACATTCAAACCTCAGTCATGTTTCCAGGACACAGGTGTCCAGAATCAAACCTCCGTCATGTTCCCAGGGAACAGGGTTCCAGAACCAAACCTCAATCATGTTCCCAGACCACAGGGTTTCAGAATCAAACCACAGTCATGTTCCAAGTCCAGAGGGTTCCACAATCAAACCTCAGTCATGTTTCCATGCCACAGGGTTCCAGAATCTAAACGAAGTCATGTTCCCAGGTTACAGTGTTCCAGAATCAATCCTCAGGTATGTTCCCAGGCTACAGGGTTCCAGAATACAACCTCAGTCATGTTCCGAGTCCACAGGGGTCCAGAACGAAGCCTCAGTCATGTTCCCAGGCCACAGGGATCCAGAATCAAACCTCAGTCATGTTGCAAGTCCATAGGGCACCACCATCAAAGCTCAGTCATATTCCCAGCACTCCGGTTTCCAGAATCATACCGATTTCATCTTCCCAGGCAACAGGGAACCAGAATCCAATCCGATGTCATGTTCCTAGGGCACAGGGTTCCACCATCAAACCTCAGTCATGTTGCCAGGCCACAGGGTTCCACCATCAAGCCTCAGTCATGTTCCCAAGCCTGAGGTTTCCACAATTAAACCTAATTCATGTTGCCAACAAACAGGGTTCCTCCATCAAACCTCAGTCATGTTGCCAGTCCATAGGTTTCTGAGATCAAACGACATTCAAGTTCCCAGGCCACAGGGTTCCAGAAGCAAGCCTCAGTCATGTTGCCAGGCCACAGTGTTCCACCATCAAACCTCAGTCATGTTGCTGTCCACAGGTTTCTGCGATCAAACCACATTCAACTTCCCAGGCCACCGGATTCCAGAATCAAGCCTCAGTCATGTTGCCAGGCCACAGTATACCACCATCAAACCTCAGTCATGTTCCTAGGCCACAGGGTTCCTCCATCAAACCTCAATCTGGTTCCCAGGACACAGGGTTCCAGAATCAAACCAATGTCAGAATCCCAGGGCATGGTTTTCCAGGACCAGGCCTCAGTCATGTTTCCAGGGCACAGGGTTCCACAATCAAACCTCAGTCATGTTGCCAGTCCACAGGTTTCTGCCATCAAACCTCAGTCAAGTTCCCAGGCCACAGATTACCAGAATCAAACCTCAGTCATGTTAGCAGGGAACAGGATTCTAGAAACAAACCTCAGTCATGTTGCCAGGCCACGGGTTTCCACCATAAAACCTCAGCCATTTTCCCAGGCCACAGGATTCCAGAATCAAACCGTTCTCATATCCCCAGGCCACAGGTTTCCAGAATCCACTGATGTCATGTTCCCAGCCAACAGGGTTCCAAAACCAAGACTCAGTCAGGTTCCCAGGGCATAGTATTCCAAAATCTCAACGGATGTCAAGTTCCCAGGCCACAGGTTTCCAGAATCACGCCTCAGTCATGTTCCCAGACCACAGGGATCCAGAATCAAACCTCAGTCTTGTTACCAGGCCATAGGGTACAACCATCAAACCTCAGTCATATTCCCAGAGCACAGGTTTCCAGAATCAAACCGATTTCATGTTCCCAGGCAACAGGGTACCAGAATACAAACCGATGTCATGTTCCCAGGGCACAGGGTTCCACCATCAAACCTCAGTCCTGTTACCAGGCCACAGGGTTCAACCATCAAACCTCAGTCATGTTCCAGGAAACAGGGTTCCAGAATCCAACCAATGACATGTTCCCAGGCCACGTGGTTCCAGTATCAGGCCTCAGTCATGTTCCCAGTGCACAGGGTTCCACCCTCAAACCTCAGTCATGTTGCCAGTCCACAGGTTTCTGCCATCAAACCTCTGTCAAGTTCCCAGGCCACAGGTTTCAAGAATGAAGCCTCAGTCATTTTCCCAGGCCAGAGTGTTCCACCGTCAAACCTCACTCATAATCCCAGGCCACATATTTCCACAATGAAACCTCAGTCATTTTCCCAGGTCATAGGAGTCAAGAATCAAACCTCAGTCATATTCCCAGGACACATGTTTCTAGAATCCAACCTCAGTCATGTTCCCAGGCCACAGGGTTCCACATTCAAACCTCAGTCATGTTCCCCGGACACAGGTGTCCAGAATCAAACCTCAGTCATGTTCCCAGGGAACAGGGTACCAGAAGCAAACCTCAATCATGTTCCCAGACCGCAGGGTTTCAGAATCAAACCACAGTCATGTTCCCAGGCCAGAGGGTTCCACAATCAAACCTCAGTCATGTTTCAAGGCCACAGGGTTCCAGAATCCAACCGATGTCATGTTCCCAGGTCACAGGGTTCCAGAATCAATCCTCAGGTATGTTCCCTGGCTACAGGGTTCCAGAATAAAACTTCAGTCATGTTCCCAGTCCACAGGGTTCCAGAACGAAGCCTCAGTCATGTTCCCAGGCCACAGGGATCCAGAATCAAACCTCAGTCATGTTTCAAGGCCATAGGGTAGCACCATCAAAGCTCAGTCATATTCCCAGGCCTCCGGTGTCCAGAATCAAACCGATTTCATGTTCCCAGGCAACTCTGAAGCAGAATCCAAACCGATGTCATGTTCCTAGGTCACAGGGTTTCACCATCAAATCTCAGTCCTGTTGCCAGGCCACAGGGTTCCACCATCAAGCCTCAGTCATGTTCCCAAGCCTGAGGGTTCCACAATTAAAACTCAGTCATGTTGCCAGGCCCCAGGGTTCAACCATCAAACCTCAGTCATATTCCCTGGAAGCAGGGTTCCAGAATCAAGCCAACGTCATGTTCCCAGGCCACGGGGTTCCAGTATGAGGCCTCAGTCATGTTCCCAGTAGACAGGGTTCCACCATCAAAGCTCAGTCATGTTGCCAGTCCACCGGTTTCTGCGATCAAACCACATTCAAGTTCCCAGGCAACAGGGTTCCAGAATCAAGCCTCAGTCATGTTGCCAGACCACAGGGTACCACCATGAAACCTCAGTCATGATCCCAGGCAACAGGGTTCCTCCATCAAACTTGAATCTGGTTCCCAGGACACAGGGATCCAGAATCAAACCAATGTCAAAATCCCAGGGCATGGTTTTCCAGTACCAGGCCTCAGTCATATTTCGAGGGCACAGGGTTCCACAATCAAACCTCAGTCATGTTGCCAGTCCACAGGTTTCTGCCATCAAACCTCAGTCAAGTTCCCAGGCCACAGATTTCCAGAATCAAACCTCAGTCATGTTCCCAGGGAACAGGATTCCAGAAACAAACCTCAGTCATGTTGCCAGGCCACAGGTTTCCACCATCAAACCTCAGCCATGTTCCCAGGCCACAGGATTCCAGAATCAAACCGTTCTCATATTCCCAGGCCACAGGTTTCCAGAATCCACTGATGTCATGTTCCCAGTTCACAGGGTTCCAGAACCAAGCCTCAGTCAGGTTCCCAGGGCACAGTATTCCACAATCTCAACAGATGTCATGTTCCCAGGCCACAGGTTTCCAGAATCACGCCTCAGTCATGTTCCCAGACCACAGAGATCAGGAATCAAACCCTAGTCATGTTACCAGGCCATAGGGTACCACCATCAAACCTCAGTCATATTCCCAGACCACAGGTTTCCAGAATCAAATCGACTACATGTTCCCAGGCAACAGGGTACCAGAATCCAAACCGATGTCATGTTCCCAGGCCACTGTATTCCACTATCTAACATCAGTCATGTTCCCAGGCCAATGGTTTCCAGATTCAAACCTCAGTCATATTCCCAGGCCACATGGTTCCAGAATCAAACTTCAGTCATGTTCCCAGAACACAGGGTTCCAGGATAAAACCTCAGTCATGTTCCCTGGACACAGGTTTCAAAAATAAAACCCCAGTCATGTTACCAGGCCACAGGGTTCCAAAATCAAGCCTCACTCATATTCCCAGCCCACAGGGTTCCACAATTAAACCTCAGTCATATTCCCAGGCCAAAGGGTTCCACATTCAAACCTCAGTCATGTTTCCATGCCACAGGGTTCCAGAATCCAACCGATGTCATGTTCCCAGGTCACAGGGTTCCAGAATCAATCCTCAGGTATGTTCCCAGGCTACAGGGTTCCATAATAAAACCTCAGTCATGTTCCGAGTCCACAGGGGTCCAGAACGAAGCCTCAGTCATGTTGCCAGGCCACAGGAATCCAGAATCAAACCTCAGTCATGTTGCAAGTCCATAGGGCACCACCATCAAAGCTCAGTCATATTCCCAGCCCTCCGGTTTCCAGAATCATACCGATTTCATGTTCCCAGGCAACAGGGGACCAGAATCCAAACCGATGTCATGTTCCTAGGTCACAGGGTTTCACCATCAAACCTCAGTCCTGTTGCCAGGCCACAGGGTTCCACCATCAAGCCTCACTCATGTTCCCAAGCCTGAGGGTTCCACCATCAAAGCTCAGGCATGTTGCCAGTCCACAGGTTTCTGTGATCAAACCACATTCAAGTTCCCAGGCCACAGGGTTCCAGAATCAAGCCTCAGTCATGTTGCCAGGCCACAGGGTACCACCAGTAAACCTCAGTCATGTTCCTCGGCAACAGGGTTCCTCCATCAAACCTCAATCTGGTTCCCAGGACACAGGGTTCCAGAATCAAAACAATGTCAAAATCCCAGGGCATGGTTTTCCAGTACCAAGACTCAGTCATATTTCCAGGGCACAGGGTTCCACAATCAAACCTCAGTCATGTTGCCAGTCCACAGGTTTCTGCCATCAAACCTCAGTCAAGTTCCCAGGCCACAGATTTCCAGAATCAAACCTCAGTCATGTTCCCAGGGAACAGGATTCCAGAAACAAACCTCAGTCATGTTGCCAGGCCACAGGCTTCCACCATCAAACCTCAGACATGTTCCCAGGCCACAGGATTCCAGAATCAAACCGTTCTCATGTTCCCAGGCCACAGGTTGCCAGAATCCACTGATGTCATGTTCCCAGTTCACAGGGTTCCAGAACCAAGCCTCAGTCATGTTCCCAGGGCACAGTATTCCACAATCTCAACAGATGTCATGTTCCCAGGCCACAGGTTTCCAGAATCACGCCTCAGTCATGTTCCCAGACCACAGGGATCAGGAATCAAACCTTAGTCATGTTACCAGGCCATAGGGTACCACCATCAAACCTCAGTCATATTCCCAGACCACAGGTTTCCAGAATCAAACCGACTACATGTTCCCAGGCAACAGGGTACCAGAATCCAAACTGATGTCATGTTCCCAGGCCACTGTATTCCACTATCTAACATCAGTCATGTTCCCAGGCCAATGGTTTCCAGATTCAAACCTCCGTCATATTCCCAGGCCACATGGTTCCAGAATCAAACCTCAGTCATGTTCCCAGAACACAGGGTTCCAGAATAAAACCTCAGTCATGTTCCCTGGACACAGGTTTCAAAAATAAAACCCCAGTCATGTTACCAGGCCACAGGGTTCCAGAATCAAGCCTCACTCATATTCCCAGCCCACAGGGTTCCACAATTAAACCTCAGTCATATTCCCAGGCCAAAGGGTTCCGCAATCAAACCTCAGTCCAGTTTCCAGGCCACGGTTCTACCATCAAGCCTCAGTCATTTTCCCAGGCCAGAGTGTTCCACAATCAAACCTAAGTCATCTTGCCAGGACACAGGGTTCAACCATCAAACCTCAGTCATGTTCCAGGAAACAGGGTTCCAGAATCCAACCAATGTCATGTTCCCAGGCCACGTGGTTCCAGTATCAGGCCTCAGTCATGTTCCCAGTGCACAGGGTTCCACCATCAAACGTCAGGCATGTTGCCAGTCCACAGGTTTCTGCCATCAAACCTCTGTCAAGTTCCCAGGCCACAGGGTTCAAGAATCAAGCCTCAGTCATTTTGCCAGGCCAGAGTGTTTTACCGTCAAACCTCACTCATAATCCCAGGCCACATATTTCCACAATGAAACCTCAGTCATTTTCCCAGGCCATAGGTGTCCAGAATCAAACCTCAGTCATATTCCCAGGACACATGTTTCCAGAATCCAACCTCAGTCATGTTCCCAGGCCACAGAGTTCCACATTCAAAACTCAGTCATGTTCAGAGGACACAGGTGTCCAGAATCAAACCTCAGTCATGTTCCCAGGGAACAGGGTTCCAGAACCAAACCTCAATCATGTTCCCAGACCGCAGGGTTTCAGAATCAAACCACAGTCATGTTCCCAGGCCAGAGGGTTCCACAATCAAACCTCAGTCATGTTTCCATGCCACAGGGTTCCAGAATCCAACCGATGTCATGTTCCCAGGTCACAGGGTTCCAGAATCAATCCACAGGTATGTTCCCAAGCTACAGGGTTCCAGAATAAAACTTCAGTCATGTTCCCAGTCCACAGGGTTCCAGAACGAAGCCTCAGTCATATTGCCAGGCCACAGGAATCCAGAATCAAACCTCAGTCATGTTGCAAGGCCATAGGGCACCACCATCAAAGCTCAGTCATATTCCCAGCCTTCCGGTTTCCAGTATCATACCGATTTCATGTTCCCAGGCAACAGGGGACCAGAATCCAAACCGATGTCATGTTCCTAGGTCACAGGGTTTCACCATCAAACCTCAGTCCTGGTGCCAGGCCACAGGGTTCCACCATCAAGCCTCACTCATGTTCCCAAGCCTGAGGGTTCCACCATCAAAGCTCAGGCATGTTGCCAGTCCACAGGTTTCTGCGATCAAACCACATTCAAGTTCCCAGGCCACAGGGTTCCAGAATCAAGCCTCAGTCATGTTGCCAGGCCACAGGGTACCACCATCAAACCTCAGTCATGTTCCTCGGCAACAGGGTTCCTCCATCAAACCTCAATCTGGTTCCCAGGACACAGGGTTCCAGAATCAAAACAATGTCAAAATCCCAGGGCATGGTTTTCCAGTACCAGTCCTCAGTCATATTTCCAGGGCACAGGGTTCCACAATCAAACCTCAGTCATGTTGCCAGTCCACAGGTTTCTGCCATCAAACCTCAGTCAAGTTCCCAGGCCACAGATTTCCAGAATCAAACCTCAGTCATGTTCCCAGGGAACAGGATTCCAGAAACAACCCTCAGTCATGTTGCCAGGCCACAGGGTACCACCATCAAACCTCAGTCATGTTCCTCGGCAACAGGGTTCCTCCATCAAACCTCAATCTCGTTCCCAGGACACAGGGTTCCAGAATCAAAACAATGTCAATATCCCAGGGCATGGTTTTCCAGTACCAGGCCTCAGTCATATTTCCAGGGCACAGGGTTCCACAATCAAACCTCAGTCATGTTCCCAGTCCACAGGTTTCTGCCATCAAACCTCAGTCAAGTTCCCAGGCCACAGATTTCCAGAATCAAACCTCAGTTATGTTCCCAGGGAACAGGATTCCAGAAACAAACCTCAGTCATGTTGCCAGGCCACAGGTTTCCACCATCAAACCTCAGCCATGTTCCCAGGCCACAGGATTCCAGAATCAAACCGTTCTCATATTCCCAGGCCACAGGTTTCCAGAATCCACTGATGTCATGTTCCCAGTTCACAGGGTTCCAGAACCAAGCCTCAGTCAGGTTCCCAGGGCACAGTATTCCACAATCTCAACAGATGTCATGTTCCCAGGCCACAGGTTTCCAGAATCACGCCTCAGTCATGTTCCCAGACCACAGGGATCAGGAATCAAACCTTAGTCATGTTACCAGGCCATAGGGTACCACCATCAAACCTCAGTCATATTCCCAGACCACAGGTTTCCAGAATCAAACCGACTACATGTTCCCAGGCAACAGGGTACCAGAATCCAAACTGATGTCATGTTCCCAGGCCACTGTATTCCACTATCTAACATCAGTCATGTTCCCAGGCCAATGGTTTCCAGATTCAAACCTCAGTCATACTCCCAGGACACATGGTTCCAGAATCAAACCTCAGTCATGTTCCCAGAACACAGGGTTCCAGAATAAAACCTCAGTCATGTTCCCTGGACACAGGTTTCAAAAATAAAACCCCAGTCATGTTACCAGGCCACAGGGTTCCAAAATCAAGCCTCACTCATATTCCCAGCCCACAGGGTTCCACAATTAAACCTCAGTCATATTCTCAGGCCAAAGGGTTCCACATTCAAACCTCAGTCATGTTTCCAGGACAAAGGTGTCCAGAATCAAACCTCAGTCATGTTCCCAGGGAACAGGGTTCCAGAACCAAACCTCAGTCATGTTCCCAGACCACAGGGTTTCAGAATCAAACCACAGTCATGTTCCCAGGCCAGAGGGTTCCACAATCAAACCTCAGTCATGTTTCCATGCCACAGGGTTCCAGAATCCAACCGATGTCATGTTCCCAGGTCACAGGGTTCCAGAATCAATCCTCAGGTATGTTCCCAGGCTACAGGGTTCCCGAATAAAACCTCAGTCATGTTCCGAGTCCACAGGGGTCCAGAACGAAGCCTCAGTCATGTTGCCAGGCCACAGGAATCCAGAATCAAACCTCAGTCATGTTGCAAGGCCATAGGGCACCACCATCAAAGCTCAGTCATATTCCCAGCCCTCCGGTTTCCAGAATCATACCGATTTCATGTTCCCAGGCAACAGGGGACCAGAATCCAAACCGATGTCATGTTCCTAGGTCACAGGGTTTCACCATCAAACCTCAGTCCTGTTGCCAGGCCACAGAGTTCCACCATCAAGCCTCACTCATGTTCCCAAGCCTGAGGGTTCCACCATCAAAGCTCAGGCATGTTGCCAGTCCACAGGTTTCTGCGATCAAACCACATTCAAGTTCCCAGGCCACAGGGTTCCAGAATCAAGCCTCAGTCATGTTGCCAGGCCACAGGGTACCACCAGCAAACCTCAGTCATGTTCCTCGGCAACAGGGTTCCTCCATCAAACCTCAATCTGGTTCCCAGGACACAGGATTCCAGAATCAAAACAATGTCAAAATCCCAGGGCATGGTTTTCCAGTACCAGGCCTCAGTCATATTTCCAGGGCACAGGGTTAAACAATCAAACCTCAGTCATGTTGCCAGTCCACAGGTTTCTGCCATCAAACCTCAGTCAAGTTCCCAGGCCACAGATTTCCAGAATCAAACCTCAGTCATGTTCCCAGGGAACAGGATTCCAGAAACAAACCTCAGTCATGTTGCCAGGCCACAGGTTTCCACCATCAAACCTCAGCCATGTTCCCAGGCCACAGGATTCCAGAATCAAACCGTTCTCATGTTCCCAGGCCACAGGTTTCCAGAATCCGCTGATGTCATGTTGCCAGTCCACAGGGTTCCAGAAACAAGCCTCAGTCAGGTTCCCAGGGCACATTATTCCACAATCTCAAGAGATGTCATGTTCCCAGGCCACAGGTTTCCAGAATCACGCCTCAGTCATGTTCCCAGACCACAGGGATCCAGAATCAAACCTCAGTCATGTTACCAGGCCATAGGGTACCAACATCAAACCTCAGTCATATTCCCAGACCACAGGTTTCCAGAATCAAACCGACTACATGTTCCCAGGCAACAGGGTACCAGAATCCAAACCGATGTCATGTTCCCAGGCCACTGGATTCCACAATCTAACATCAGTCAGTTCCCAGGCCAATGGTTTCCAGATTCAAACCTTCATCATATTCCCAGGCCACATGGTTCCAGAATCAAACCTCAGTCATGTTCCCAGAACACAGGGTTCCAGAATAAAACCTCAGTCATGTTCCCTGGACACAGGTTTCAAAAATAAAACCCCAGTCATGTTACCAGGCCACAGGGTTCCAGAATCAAGCCTCACTCATATTCCCAGCCCACAGGGTTCCACAATTAAACCTCAGTCATATTCCCAGGCCAAAGGGTTCCGCAATCAAACCTCAGTCCAGTTTCCAGGCCACGGTCCTACCATCAAGCCTCAGTCATGTTCCCAGGCCAGAGTGTTCCACAATCAAACCTAAGTCATCTTGCCAGGACACAGGTTTCAACCATCAAACCTCAGTCATGTTCCAGGAAACAGGGTTCCAGAATCCAACCAATGTCATGTTCCCAAGCCACGGGGTTCCAGTATCAGGCCTCAGTCATGTTCCCAGTGCACAGGGTTCCACCATCAAACCTCAGTCATGTTGCCAGTCCACAGGTTTCTGCCATCAAACCTCTGTCAAGTTCCCAGGCCACAGGGTTCAAGAATCAAGCCTCAGTCATTTTGCCAGGCCAGAGTGTTCCACCGTCAAACCTCACTCATAATCCCAGGCCACATATTTCCACAATGAAACCTCAGTCATTTTCCCAGGCCATAGGTGTCCAGAATCAAACCTCAGTCATATTCCCAGGACACATGTTTCCAGAATCCAACCTCAGTCATGTTCCCAGGCCACAGGGTTCCACATTCAAACCTCATTCATGGTCCCAGGGCACAGGTGTCCAGAATCAAACCTCAGTCATGTTCCCAGGGAACAGGGTTCCAGAACCAAACCTCAATCATGTTCCCAGACCGCAGGGTTTCAGAATCAAACCACAGTCATGTTCCCAGGCCAGAGGGTTCCACAATCAAACCTCAGTCATGTTTCCATGCCACAGGGTTCCAGAATCCAACCGATGTCATGTTCCCAGGTCACAGGGTTCCAGAATCAATCCTCAGGTATGTTTCCATGCTACAGGGTTCCAGAATAAAACTTCAGTCATGTTCCCAGTCCACAGGGTTCCAGAACGAAGCCTCAGTCATGTTCCCAGGCCGCAGGGATCCAGAATCAAACCTCAGTCATGTTTCAAGGCCATAGGGTACCACCATCAAAACTCAGTCATATTCCCAGGCCTCCGGTTTCCAGAATCAAACCGATTTCATGTTCCCAGGCAACTCGGAAGCAGAATCCAAACCGATGTCATGTTCCTAGCTCACAGGGTTTCACCATCAAACCTCAGTCCTGTTGCCAGGCCACAGGGTTCCACCATCAAGCCTCAGTCATGTTGCCAGGCCACAGGGTTCAACCATCAAACCTCAGTCATGTTCCCAGGAAGCAGGGTTCCAGAATCAAACCAACGTCATATTCCCAGGCCACGGGGTTCCAGTATCAGGCCTCAGTCATGTTCCCAGTACACAGGGTTCCACCATCAAAGCTCAGTCATGTTGCCAGTCCACAGGTTTCTGCGATCAAACCACATTCAAGTTCCCAGGCAACAGGGTTCCAGAATCAAGCCTCAGTCATGTTGCCAGACCACAGGGTACCACCATGACACCTCAGTCATGTTCCCAGGCAACAGGGTTCCTCCATCAAACCTGAATCTGGTAACCAGGACACAGGGATCCAGAATGAAACCAATGTCAAAATCCCAGGGCATGGTTTTCCAGTACCAGGCCTCAGTCATATTTCCAGGGCACAGGGTTCCACAATCAAGCCTCAGACTTGTTGCCAGTCCACAGGTTTCTGCCATCAAACCTCAGTCAAGTTCCCAGGCCACAGATTTCCAGAATCAAACCTCAGTCATGTTCCCAGGGAACAGGATTCCAGAAACAAACCTCAGTCATGTTGCCAGGCCACAGGTTTCCACCATCAAACCTCAGCCATGTTCCCAGGCCACAGGATTCCAGAATCAAACCGTTCTCATATTCCCAGCCCACAGGGTTCCACAATTAAACCTCAGTCATATTCCCAGGCCAAAGGGTTCCGCAATCAAACCTCAGTCCAGTTTCCAGGCCACGGTTCTACCATCAAGCCTCAGTCATGTTCCCAGGCCAGAGTGTTCCACAATCAAACCTAAGTCATCTTGCCAGGACACAGGGTTCAACCATCAAACCTCAGTCATGTTCCAGGAAACAGGGTTCCAGAATCCAACAAATGTCATGTTCCCAGGCCACGTGGTTCCAGTATCAGGCCTCAGTCATGTTCCCAGTGCACAGGGTTCCACCATCAAACGTCAGGCATGTTGCCAGTCCACAGGTTTCTGCCATCAAACCTCTGTCAAGTTCCCAGGCCACAGGGTTCAAGAATCAAGCCTCAGTCATTTTGCCAGGCCAGAGTGTTCCACCGTCAAACCTCACTCATAATCCCAGGCCACATATTTCCACAATGAAACCTCAGTCATTTTCCCAGGCCATAGGTGTCCAGAATCAAACCTCAGTCATATTCCCAGTACACATGTTTCCAGAAACCAAACTCAGTCATGTTCCCAGGCCACAGGGTTCCACATTCAAACCTCATTCATGGTCCCAGGACACAGGTGTCCAGAATCAAACCTCAGTCATGTTCCCAGGGAACAGGGTTCCAGAACCAAACCTCAGTCATGTTCCCAGACCACAGGGTTTCAGAATCAAACCACAGTCATGTTCCCAGGCCAGAGGGTTCCACAATCAAACCTCAGTCATGTTTCCATGCCACAGGGTTCCAGAATCCAACCGATGTCATGTTCCCAGGTCACAGGGTACCAGAATCAATCCACAGGTATGTTCCCAAGCTACAGGGTTCCAGAATAAAACTTCAGTCATGTTCCCAGTCCACAGGGTTCCAGAACGAAGCCTCAGTCATATTGCCAGCCCACAGGAATCCAGAATCAAACCTCAGTCATGTTGCAAGGCCATAGGGCACCACCATCAAAGCTCAGTCATATTCCCAGCCCTCCGGTTTCCAGAATCATACCGATTTCATGTTCCCAGGCAACAGGGGACCAGAATCCAAACCGATGTCATGTTCCTAGGTCACAGGGTTTCACCATCAAACCTCAGTCCTGGTGCCAGGCCACAGGGTTCCACCATCAAGCCTCACTCATGTTCCCAAGCCTGAGGGTTCCACCATCAAAGCTCAAGCATGTTGCCTGTCCACAGGTTTCTGCGATCAAACCACATTCAAGTTCCCAGGCCACAGGGTTCCAGAATCAAGCCTCAGTCATGTTGCCAGGCCACAGGGTACCACCAGCAAACCTCAGTCATGTTCCTCGGCAACAGGGTTCCTCCATCAAACCTCAATCTGGTTCCCAGGACACAGGGTTCCAGAATCAAAACAATGTCAAAATCCCAGGGCATGGTTTACCAGTACCAGGCCTCAGTCATATTTCCAGGGCACAGGGTTCCACAATCAAACCTCAGTCATGTTGCCAGTCCACAGGTTTCTGCCATCAAACCTCAGTCAAGTTCCCAGGCCACAGATTTCCAGAATCAAACCTCAGTCATGTTCCCAGGGAACAGGATTCCAGAAACAACCCTCAGTCATGTTGCCAGGCCACAGGTTTCCACCATCAAACCTCAGCCATGTTCCCAGGCCAAAGGATTCCAGAATCAAACCGTTCTCATATTCCCAGGCCACAGGTTTCCAGAATCCACTGATGTCATGTTCCCAGTCCACAGGGTTCCAGAACCAAGCCTCAGTCAGGTTCCCAGGGCACAGTATTCCACAATCTAAAGAGATGTCATGTTCCCAGGCCACAGGTTTCCAGAATCACGCCTCAGTCATGTTCCCAGACCACAGGGATCAGGAATCAAACCTTAGTCATGTTACCAGGCCATAGGGTACCACCATCAAACCTCAGTCATATTCCCAGACCACAGGTTTCCAGAATCAAACCGACTACATGTTCCCAGGCAACAGGGTACCAGAATCCAAACCGATGTCATGTTCCCAGGCCACTGTATTCCACTATCTAACATCAGTCATGTACCCAGGCCAATGGTTTCCAGATTCAAACCTCAGTCATACTCCCAGGACACATGGTTCCAGAATCAAACTTCAGTCATGTTCCCAGAACACAGGGTTCCAGGATAAAACCTCAGTCATGTTCCCTGGACACAGGTTTCAAAAATAAAACCCCAGTCATGTTACCAGGCCACAGGGTTCCAAAATCAAGCCTCACTCATATTCCCAGCCCACAGGGTTCCACAATTAAACCTCAGTCATATTCCCAGGCCACAGGGTTCCACATTCAAACCTCAGTCATGTTTCCAGGACACAGGTGTCCAGAATCAAACCTCAGTCATGTTCCCAGGGAACAGGGTTCCAGAACCAAACCTCAGTCATGTTCCCAGACCGCAGGGTTTCAGAATCAAACCACAGTAATGTTCCCAGACCAGAGGGTTCCACACTCAAGCCTCAGTCATGTTTCCATGCCACAGGGTTCCAGAATCCAACCGATGTCATGTTCCCAGGTCACAGGGTTCCAGAATCAATCCTCAGGTATGTTCCCAGGCTACAGGGTTCCCGAATAAAACCTCAGTCATGTTCCGAGTCCACAGGGGTCCAGAACGAAGCCTCAGTCATGTTGCCAGGCCACAGGAATCCAGAATCAAACCTCAGTCAAGTTGCAAGGCCATAGGGCACCACCATCAAAGCTCAGTCATATTCCCAGACCACAGGTTTCCACCATCAAACCTCAGCCATGTTCCCAGGCCACAGGATTCCAGAATCAAACCGTTCTCATATTCCCAGGCCACAGGTTTCCAGAATCCACTGATGTCATGTTCCCAGTCCACAGGGTTCCAGAACCAAGCCTCAGTCAGGTTCCCAGGGCACAGGGATCAGGAATCAAACCTTAGTCATGTTACCAGGCCATAGGGTACCACCATCAAACCTCAGTCATATTCCCAGACCACAGTTTTCCAGAATCAAACCGACTACATGTTCCCAGGCAACAGGGTACCAGAATCCAAACTGATGTCATGTTCCCAGGCCACTGTATTCCACTATCTAACATCAGTCATGTTCCCAGGCCAATGGTTTCCAGATTCAAACCTCAGTCATACTCCCAGGACACATGGTTCCAGAATCAAACTTCAGTCATGTTCCCAGAACACAGGGTTCCAGAATAAAACCTCAGTCATGTTCCCTGGACACAGGTTTCAAAAATAAAACCCCAGTCATGTTACCAGGCCACAGGGTTCCAGAATCAAGCCTCACTCATATTCCCAGCCCACAGGGTTCCACAATTAAACCTCAGTCATATTCCCAGGCCAAAGGGTTCCGCAATCAAACCTCAGTCCAGTTTCCAGGCCACGGTCCTACCATCAAGCCTCAGTCATGTTCCCAGGCCAGAGTGTTCCACAATCAAACCTAAGTCATCTTGCCAGGACACAGGTTTCAACCATCAAACCTCAGTCATGTTCCAGGAAACAGGGTTCCAGAATCCAACCAATGTCATGTTCCCAGGCCACGGGGTTCCAGTATCAGGCCTCAGTCATGTTCCCAGTGCACAGGGTTCCACCATCAAACCTCAGTCATGTTGCCAGTCCACAGGTTTCTGCCATCAAACCTCTGTCAAGTTCCCAGGCCACAGGGTTCAAGAATCAAGCCTCAGTCATTTTGCCAGGCCAGAGTGTTCCACCGTCAAACCTCACTCATAATCCCAGGCCACATATTTCCACAATGAAACCTCAGTCATTTTCCCAGGCCATAGGTGTCCAGAAATCAAACCTCAGTCATATTTCCAGGACACATGTTTCCAGAATCCAACCTCAGTCATGTTCCCAGGCCACAGGGTTCCACATTCAAACCTCATTCATGGTCCCAGGGCACAGGTGTCCAGAATCAAACCTCAGTCATGTTCCCAGGGAACAGGGTTCCAGAACCAAACCTCAATCATGTTCCCAGACCGCAGGGTTTCAGAATCAAACCACAGTCATGTTCCCAGGCCAGAGGGTTCCACAATCAAACCTCAGTCATGTTTCCATGCCACAGGGTTCCAGAATCCAACCGATGTCATGTTCCCAGGTCACAGGGTTCCAGAATCAATCCTCAGGTATGTTTCCATGCTACAGGGTTCCAGAATAAAACTTCAGTCATGTTCCCAGTCCACAGGGTTCCAGAACGAAGCCTCAGTCATGTTCCCAGGCCGCAGGGATCCAGAATCAAACCTCAGTCATGTTTCAAGGCCATAGGGTACCACCATCAAAACTCAGTCATATTCCCAGGCCTCCGGTTTCCAGAATCAAACCGATTTCATGTTCCCAGGCAACTCGGAAGCAGAATCCAAACCGATGTCATGTTCCTAGGTCACAGGGTTTCACCATCAAACCTCAGTCCTGTTGCCAGGCCACAGGGTTCCACCATCAAGCCTCAGTCTTGTTGCCAGGCCACAGGGTTCAACCATCAAACCTCAGTCATGTTCCCAGGAAGCAGGGTTCCAGAATCAAACCAACGTCATATTCCCAGGCCACGGGGTTCCAGTATCAGGCCTCAGTCATGTTCCCAGTACACAGGGTTCCACCATCAAAGCTCAGTCATGTTGCCAGTCCACAGGTTTCTGCGATCAAACCACATTCAAGTTCCCAGGCAACAGGCTTCCAGAATCAAGCCTCAGTCATGATTCCAGACCACAGGGTACCACCATGACACCTCAGTCATGTTCCCAGGCAACAGGGTTCCTCCATCAAACCTGAATCTGGTAACCAGGACACAGGGATCCAGAATCAAACCAATGTCAAAATCCCAGGGCATGGTTTTCCAGTACCAGGCCTCAGTCATATTTCCAGGGCACAGGGTTCAACAATCAAGCCTCAGACTTGTTGCCAGTCCACAGGTTTCTGCCATCAAACCTCAGTCAAGTTCCCAGGCCACAGATTTCCAGAATCAAACCTCAGTCATGTTCCCAGGGAACAGGATTCCAGAAACAAACCTCAGTCATGTTGCCAGGCCACAGGTTTCCACCATCAAACCTCAGCCATGTTCCCAGGCCACAGGATTCCAGAATCAAACCGTTCTCATATTCCCAGGCCACAGGTTTCCAGAATCCACTGATGTCATGTTCCCAGTCCACAGGGTTCCAGAACCAAGCCTCAGTCAGGTTCCCAGGGCACAGTATTCCACAATCTCAAGAGATGTCATGTTCCCAAGCCACAGGTTTCCAGAATCACGCCTCAGTCATGTTCCCAGACCACAGGGATCCAGAATCAAACCTCAGTCATGTTACCAGGCCATAGGGTACCACCATCAAACCTCAGTCATATTCCCAGACCACAGGTTTCCAGAATCAAACCGACTACATGTTCCCAGGCAACAGGGTACCAGAATCCAAACCGATGTCATGTTCCCAGGCCACTGGATTCCACAATCTAACATCAGTCAGTTCCCAGGCCAATGGTTTCCAGATTCAAACCTCCATCATATTCCCAGGCCACATGGTTCCAGAATCAAACCTCAGTCATGTTCCCAGAACACAGGGTTCCAGTATAAAACCTCAGTCATGTTCCCTGGACACAGGTTTCAAAAATAAAACCCCAGTCATGTTACCAGGCCACAGGGTTCCAGAATCAAGCCTCACTCATATTCCCAGCCCACAGGGTTCCACAATTAAACCTCAGTCATATTCCCAGGCCAAAGGGTTCCGCAATCAAACCTCAGTCCAGTTTCCAGGCCACGGTCCTACCATCAAGCCTCAGTCATGTTCCCAGGCCAGAGTGTTCCACAATCAAACCTAAGTCATCTTGCCAGGACACAGGCTTCAACCATCAAACCTCAGTCATGTTCCAGGAAACAGGGTTCCAGAATCCAACCAATGTCATGTTCCCAGGACACGGGGTTCCAGTATCAGGCCTCAGTCATGTTCCCAGTGCACAGGGTTCCACCATCAAACCTCAGTCATGTTGCCAGTCCACAGGTTTCTGCCATCAAACCTCTGTCAAGTTCCCAGGCCACAGGGTTCAAGAATCAAGCCTCAGTCATTTTGCCAGGCCAGAGTGTTCCACCGTCAAACCTCACTCATAATCCCAGGCCACATATTTCCACAATGAAACCTCAGTCATTTTCCCAGGCCATAGGTGTCCAGAATCAAACCTCAGTCATATTCCCAGTACACATGTTTCCAGAATCCAAACTCAGTCATGTTCCCAGGCCACAGAGTTCCACATTCAAACCTCAGTCATGTTCCCAGGACACAGGTGTCCAGAATCAAACCTCAGTCATGTTCCCAGGGAACAGGGTTCCAGAACCAAACCTCAATCATGTTCCCAGACCGCAGGGTTTCAGAATCAAACCACAGTCATGTTCCCAGGCCAGAGGTTTCCACAATCAAACCTCAGTCATGTTTCCATGCCACAGGGTTCCAGAATCCAACCGATGTCATGTTCCCAGGTCACAGGGTACCAGAATCAATCCACAGGTATGTTCCCAAGATACAGGGTTCCAGAATAAATCTTCAGTCATGTTCCCAGTCCACAGGGTTCCAGAACGAAGCCTCAGTCATATTGCCAGGCCACAGGAATCCAGAATCAAACCTCAGTCATGTTGCAAGTCCATAGGGCACCACCATCAAAGCTCAGTCATATTCCCAGCTCTCCGGTTTCCAGAATCATACCGATTTCATGTTCCCAGGCAACAGGGGACCAGAATCCAAACCGATGTCATGTTCCTAGGTCACAGGGTTTCATCATCAAACCTCAGTCCTGGTGCCAGGACACAGGGTTCCACCATCAAGCCTCACTCATGTTCCCAAACCTGAGGGTTCCACCATCAAAGCTCAGGCATGTTGCCAGTCCACAGGTTTCTGCGATCAAACCACATTCAAGTTCCCAGGCCACAGGGTTCCAGAATCAAGCCTCAGTCATGTTGCCAGGCCACAGGGTACCACCAGCAAACCTCAGTCATGTTCCTCGGCAACAGGGTTCCTCCATCAAACCTCAATCTGGTTCCCAGGACACAGGGTTCCAGAATCAAAACAATGTCAAAATCCCAGGGCATGGTTTTCCAGTACCAGTCCTCAGTCATATTTCCAGGGCACAGGGTTCCACAATCAAACCTCAGTCATGTTGCCAGTCCACAGGTTTCTGCCATCAAACCTCAGTCAAGTTCCCAGGCCACAGATTTCCAGAATCAAACCTCAGTCATGTTCCCAGGGAACAGGATTCCAGAAACAAACCTCAGTCATGTTGCCAGGCCACAGGTTTCCACCATCAAACCTCAGCCATGTTCCCAGGACAAAGGATTCCAGAATCAAACCGTTCTCATATTCCCAGGCCACAGGTTTCCAGAATCCACTGATGTCATGTTCCCAGTTCACAGGGTTCCAGAACCAAGCCTCAGTCAGGTTCCCAGGGCACAGTATTCCACAATCTCAACAGATGTCATGTTCCCAGGCCACAGGTTTCCAGAATCACGCCTCAGTCATGTTCCCAGACCACAGGGATCAGGAATCAAACCTTAGTCATGTTACCAGGCCATAGGGTACCACCATCAAACCTCAGTCATATTCCCAGACCACAGGTTTCCAGAATCAAACCGACTACATGTTCCCAGGCAACAGGGTACCAGAATCCAAACTGATGTCATGTTCCCAGGCCACTGTATTCCACTATCTAACATCAGTCATGTTCCCAGGCCAATGGTTTCCAGATTCAAACCTCAGTCATATTCCCAGGCCACATGGTTCCAGAATCAAACTTCAGTCATGTTCCCAGAACACAGGGTTCCAGAATAAAACCTCAGTCATGTTCCCTGGACACAGGTTTCAAAAATAAAACCCCAGTCATGTTACCAGGCCACAGGGTTCCAAAATCAAGCCTCACTCATATTCCCAGCCCACAGGGTTCCACAATTAAACCTCAGTCATATTCCCAGGCCAAAGGGTTCCACATTCAAACCTCAGTCATGTTTCCAGGACACAGGTGTCCAGAATCAAACCTCAGTCATGTTCCCAGGGAACAGGGTTCCAGAACCAAACCTCAGTCATGTTCCCAGACCACAGGGTTTCAGAATCAAACCACAGTCATGTTCCCAGGCCAGAGGGTTCCACAATCAAACCTCAGTCATGTTTCCATGCCACAGGGTTCCAGAATCCAACCGATGTCATGTTCCCAGGTCACAGGGTTCCAGAATCAATCCTCAGGTATGTTCCCAGGCTACAGGGTTCCAGAATAAAACCTCAGTCATGTTCCGAGTCCACAGGGGTCCAGAACGAAGCCTCAGTCATGTTGCCAGGCCACAGGAATCCAGAATCTAACCTCAGTCATGTTGCAAGGCCATAGGGCACCACCATCAAAGCTCAGTCATATTCCCAGCCCTCCGGTTTCCAGAATCATACCGATTTCATGTTCCCAGGCAACAGGGGACCAGAATCCAAACCGATGTCATGTTCCTAGGTCACAGGGTTTCACCATCAAACCTCAGTCCTGGTGCCAGGCCACAGGGTTCCACCATCAAGCCTCACTCATGTTCCCAAGCCTGAGGGTTCCACCATCAAAGCTCAGGCATGTTGCCAGTCCACAGGTTTCTGCGATCAAACCACATTCAAGTTCCCAGGCCACAGGGTTCCAGAATCAAGCCTCAGTCATGTTGCCAGGCCACAGGGTACCACCATCAAACCTCAGTAATGTTCCTCGGCAACAGGGTTCCTCCATCAAACCTCAATCTGGTTCCCAGGACACAGGATTCCAGAATCAAAACAATGTCAAAATCCCAGGGCATGGTTTTCCAGTACCAGGCCTCAGTCATATTTCCAGGGCACAGGGTTCCACAATCAAACCTCAGTCATGTTGCCAGTCCACAGGTTTCTGCCATCAAACCTCAGTCAAGTTCCCAGGCCACAGATTTCCAGAATCAAACCTCAGTCATGTTCCCAGGGAACAGGATTCCAGAAACAAACCTCAGTCATGTTGCCAGGCCACAGGTTTCCACCATCAAACCTCAGCCATGGTCCCAGGCCACAGGATTCCAGAATCAAACCGTTCTCATGTTCCCAGGCCACAGGTTTCCAGAATCCACTGATGTCATGTTCCCAGTCCACAGGGTTCCAGAACCAAGACTCAGTCAGGTTCCCAGGGCACAGTATTCCACAATCTAAAGAGATGTCATGTTCCCAGGCCACAAGTTTCCAGAATCACGCCTCAGTCATGTTCCCAGACCACAGGGATCCAGAATCAAACCTCAGTCATGTTACCAGGCCATAGGGTACCACCATCAAACCTCAGTCATATTCCCAGACCACAGGTTTCCAGAATCAAACCGACTACATGTTCCCAGGCAACAGGGTACCAGAATCCAAACCGATGTCATGTTCCCAGGCCACTGGATTCCACAATCTAACATCAGTCAGTTCCCAGGCCAATGGTTTCCAGATTCAAACCTCCGTCATATTCCCAGGCCACATGGTTCCAGAATCAAACCTCAGTCGTGTTCCCAGAACACAGGATTCCAGAATAAAACCTCAGTCATGTTCCCTGGACACAGGTTTCAAAAATAAAACCCCAGTCAAGTTACCAGGCCACAGGGTTCCAGATTCAAGCCTCACTCATATTCCCAGCCCACAGGGCTCCACAATTAAACCTCAGTCATATTCCCAGGCCAAAGGGTTCCACAATCAAACCTCAGTCCAGTTTCCAGGCCACGGTCCTACCATCAAGCCTCAGTCATGTTCCCAGGCCAGAGTGTTCCACAATCAAACCTAAGTCATCTTGCCAGGACAGAGGCTTCAACCATCAAGCCTCAGTCATGTTCCAGGAAACAGGGTTCCAGAATACAACCAATGTCATATTCCCAGGCCACGGGCTTCCAGTATCAGGCCTCAGTCATGTTCCCAGTGCACAGGGTTCCACCATCAAACCTCAGTCATGTTGCCAGTCCACAGGTTTCTGCCATCAAACCTCTGTCAAGTTCCCAGGCCACAGGGTTCAAGAATCAAGCCTCAGTCATTTTGCCAGGCCAGAGTGTTCCACCGTCAAACCTCACTCATAATCCCAGGCCACATATTTCCACAATGAAACCTCAGTCATTTTCCCAGGCCATAGGTGTCCAGAATCAAACCTCAGTCATATTCCCAGGACACATGTTTCCAGAATCCAACCTCAGTCATGTTCCCAGGCCACAGGGTTCCACATTCAAACCTCATTCATGGTCCCAGGACACAGGTGTCCAGAATCAAACCTCAGTCATGTTCCCAGGGAACAGGGTTCCAGAACCAAACCTCAATCATGTTTCCAGACCGCAGGGTTTAAGAATCAAACCACAGTCATGTTCCCAGGCCAGAGGGTTCCACAATCAAACCTCAGTCATGTTTCCATGCCACAGGGTTACAGAATCCAACCGATGTCATGTTCCCAGGTCACAGGGTTCCAGAATCAATCCTCAGGTATGTTCCCATGCTACAGGGTTCCAGAATAAAACTTCAGTCATGTTCCCAGTCCACAGGGTTCCAGAACGAAGCCTCAGTCATGTTGCCAGGCCACAGGGATCCAGAATCAAACCTCAGTCATGTTTCAAGGCCATAGGGTACCACCATCAAAGCTCAGTCATATTCCCAGGCCTCCGGTTTCCAGAATCAAACCGATTTCATGTTCCCAGGCAACTCGGAAGCAGAATCCAAACCGATGTCATGTTCCTAGAACACAGGGTTTCACCATCAAATCTCAGTCCTGTTGCCAGGCCACAGGGTTCCACCATCAAGCCTCAGTCATGTTCCCAAGCCTGAGGGTTCCACAATTAAACCTCAGTCATGTTGCCAGGGCACAGGGTTCAACCATCAAACCTCAGTCATATTCCCAGGAAGCAGGGTTCCAGAATCAAACCAACGTCATGTTCCCAGGCCACGGGGTTCCAGTATCAGGCCTCAATCATGTTCCCAGTACACAGGGTTCCACCATCAAAGCTCAGTCATGTTGCCAGTCCACAGGTTTCTGCGATCAAACCACATTCAAGTTCCCAGGCAACAGGGTTCCAGAATCAAGCCTCAGTCTTGTTGCCAGACTACAGGGTACCACCATGAAACCTCAGTCATGTTCCCAGGCAACAGGGTTCCTCCATCAAACCTGAATCTGGTTCCCAGGACACAGGGATCCAGAATCAAACCAATGTCAAAATCCCAGGGCATGGTTTTCCAGTACCAAGACTCAGTCATATTTCCAGGGCACAGAGTTCCACAATCAAGCCTCAGTCATGTTGCCAGTCCACAGGTTTCTGCCATCAAACCTCAGTCAAGTTCCCAGGCCACAGATTTCCAGAATCAAACCTCAGTCATGTTAGCAGGGAACAGGATTTCAGAAACAAACCTCAGTCATGTTGCCAGGCCACAGGTTTCCACCATCAAACCTCAGCCATGTTCCCAGGCCACAGGATTCCAGAATCAAACCGTTCTCATATTCCCAGGCCACAGGTTTCCAGAATCCACTGATGTCATGTTCCCAGTCCACAGGGTTCCAGAACCAAGCCTCAGTCAGTTTCCCAGGGCACAGTATTCCACAATCTCAACAGATGTCATGTTCCCAGGCCACAGGTTGCCAGAATCACGCCTCAGTCATGTTCCCAGACCACAGGGATCAGGAATCAAACCTTAGTCATGTTACCAGGCCATAGGGTACCACCATCAAACCTCAGTCATATTCCCAGACCACAGGTTTCCAGAATCAAATCGACTACATATTCCCAGGCAACAGGGTACCAGAATCCAAACTGATGTCATGTTCCCAGGCCACTGTATTCCACTATCTAACATCAGTCATGTTCCCAGGCCAATGGTTTCTAGATTGAAACCTCAGTCATATTCCCAGGCCACATGGTTCCAGAATCAAACTTCAGTCATGTTCCCAGAACACAGGGTTCCAGAATAAAACCTCAGTCATGTTCCCTGGACACAGGTTTCAAAAATAAAACCCCAGTCATGTTACCAGGCCACAGGGTTCCAGAATCAAGCCTCACTCATATTCCCAGCCCACAGGGTTCCACAATTAAACCTCAGTCATATTCCCAGGCCATAGGGTTCCACATTCAAACCTCAGTCATGTTTCCAGGACACAGGTGTCCAGAATCAAACCTCAGTCATGTTCCCAGGGAACAGGGTTCCACCATCAAGCCTCACTCATGTTCCCAAGCCTGAGGGTTCCACCATCAAAGCTCAGGCATGTTGCCAGTCCACAGGTTTCTGCGATCAAACCACATTCAAGTTCCCAGGCCACAGGGTTCCAGAATCAAGAATCAGTCATGTTGCCAGGCCACAGGGTACCACCATCAAACCTCAGTCATGTTCCTCGGCAACAGGGTTCCTCCATCAAACCTCAATCTGGTTCCCAGGACACAGGGTTCCAGAATCAAAACAATGTCAAAATCCCAGGGCATGGTTTTCCAGTACCAGGTCTCAGTCATATTTCCAGGGCAAAGGGTTCCACAATCAAACCTCAGTCATGTTGCCAGTCCACAGGTTTCTGCCATCAAACCTCAGTCAAGTTCCCAGGCCACAGATTTCCAGAATCAAACCTCAGTCATGTTCCCAGGGAACAGGATTCCAGAAACAAACCTCAGTCATGTTGCCAGGCCACAGGTTTCCACCATCAAACCTCAGCCATGGTCCCAGGCCACAGGATTCCAGAATCAAACCGTTCTCATGTTCCCAGGGCACAGGTTTCCAGAATCCACTGATGTCATGTTCCCAGTCCACAGGGTTCCAGAACCAAGCCTCAGTCAGGTTCCCAGGGCACATTATTCCACAATCTAAAGAGATGTCATGTTCCCAGGCCACAAGTTTCCAGAATCACGCCTCAGTCATGTTCCCAGACCACAGGGATCCAGAATCAAACCTCAGTCATGTTACCAGGCCATAGGGTACCACCATCAAACCTCAGTCATATTCCCAGACCACAGGTTTCCAGAATCAAACCGACTACATGTTCCCAGGCAACAGGGTACCAGAATCCAAACCGATGTCATGTTCCCAGGCCACTGGATTCCACAATCTAACATCAGTCAGTTCCCAGGCCAATGGTTTCCAGATTCAAACCTCCGTCATATTCCCAGGCCACATGGTTCCAGAATCAAACCTCAGTCATGTTCCCAGAACACAGGATTCCAGAATAAAACCTCAGTCATGTTCCCTGGACACAGGTTTCAAAAATAAAACCCCAGTCATGTTACCAGGCCACAGGGTTCCAGAATCAAGCCTCACTAATATTTCCAGCCCACAGGGCTCCACATGTAAACCTCAGTCATATTCCCAGGCCAAAGGGTTCCACAATGAAACCTCAGTCCAGTTTCCAGGCCACGGTTCCACCATCAAGCCTCAGTCATGTTCCCAGGCCAGAGTGTTCCACAATCAAACCTAAGTCATCTTGCCAGGACACAGGGTTCAACCATCAAACCTCAGTCATGTTCCAGGAAACAGGGTTCCAGAATCCAACCAATGTCATATTCCCAGGCCACGGGTTTCCAGTATCAGGCCTCAGTCATGTTCCCAGTGCACAGGGTTCCACCATCAAACCTCAGTCATGTTGCCAGTCCACAGGTTTCTGCTATCAAACCTCTGTCAAGTTCCCAGGCCACAGGGTTCAAGAATCAAGCCTCAGTCATTTTGCCAGGCCATAGGTGTCCAGAATCAAACCTCAGTCATATTCCCAGGACACATGTTTCCAGAATCCAACCTCAGTCATGTTCCCAGGCCACAGGGTTCCACATTCAAACCTCAGTCATGTTCCCAGGACACAGGTGTCCAGAATCAAACCTCAGTCATGTTCCCAGGGAACAGGGTTCCAGAACCGAACCTCAATCATGTTCCCAGACCGCAGGGTTTCAGAATCAAACCACAGTCATGTTCCCAGGCCAGAGGGTTCCACAATCAAACCTCAGTCATGTTTCCATGCCACAGGGTTCCAGAATCCAACCGATGTCATGTTCCCAGGTCACAGGGTTCCAGAATCAATCCTCAGGTATGTTCCCAGGCTACAGGGTTCCAGAATAAAACTTCAGTCATGTTCCCAGTCCACAGGGTTCCAGAACGAAGCCTCAGTCATGTTCCCAGGCCACAGGGATCCAGAATCAAACCTCAGTCATGTTGCAAGGCCATAGGGTACCACCATAAAAGCTCAGTCATATTCCCAGGCCTACGGTTTCCAGAATCAAACCGATTTCATGTTCCCAGGCAACTCGGAAGCAGAATCCAAACCGATGTCATATTCCTAGCTCACAGGGTTTCACCATCAAACCTCAGTCCTGTTGCCAGGCCACAGGGTTCCACCATCAAGCCTCAGTCATATTGCCAGACCACAGTGTTCCACCATCAAACCTCAGTCATGTTCCCAGGAAGCAGGGTTCCAGAATCAAACCAACGTCATGTTCCCAGGCCACGGGGTTCCAGTATCAGGCCTCAGTCATGTTCCCAGTACACAGGGTTCCACCATCAAAGCTCAGTCATGTTGCCAGTCCACAGGTTTCTGCGATCAAAGCACATTCAAGTTCCCAGGCAACAGGGTTCCAGAATCAAGCCTCAGTCTTGTTGCCAGAATACAGGGTACCACCATGAAACCTCAGTCATGTTCCCAGGCAACAGGGTTCCTCCATCAAACCTGAATCTGGTTCCCAGGACACAGGGATACAGAATCAAACCAATGTCAAAATCCCAGGGCATGGCTTTCCAGTACCAAGACTCAGTCATATTTCCAGGGCACAGGGTTCCACAATCAAGGCTCAGTCTTGTTGCCAGTCCACAGTTTTCTGCCATCAAACCTCAGTCAAGTTCCCAGGCCACAGATTTCCAGAATCATACCTCAGGCATGTTAGCATGGAACAGGATTCCAGAAACAAACCTCAGTCATGTTGCCAGGCCACAGGTTTCCACCATCAAACCTCAGCCATGGTCCCAGGCCACAGGATTCCAGAATCAAACCGTTCTCATATTCCCAGGCCACAGGTTTCCAGAATCCACTGATGTCATGTTCCCAGTCCACAGGGTTCCAGAACCAAGCCTCAGTCAGGTTCCCAGGGCACAGTATTCCACAATCTCAACAAATGTCATGTTCCCAGGCCACAAGTTTCCAGAATCACGCCTCAGTCATGTTCCCAGACCACAGAGATCAGGAATCAAACCTTAGTCATGTTACCAGGCCATAGGGTACCACCATCAAACCTCAGTCATATTCCCAGACCACAGGTTTCCAGAATCAAACCGACTACATGTTCCCAGGCAACAGGGTACCAGAATCCAAACCGATGTCATGTTCCCAGGCCACTGGATTCCACCATCTAACATCAGTCAGTTCCCAGGCCAATGGTTTCCAGATTCAAACCTCAGTCATATTCCCAGGCCACATGGTTCCAGAATCAAACTTCAGTCATGTTCCCAGAACACAGGGTTCCAGAATAAAACCTCAGTCATGTTCCCTGGACACAGGTTTCAAAAATAAAACCCCAGTCATGTTACCAGGCCACAGGGTTCCAAAATCAAGCCTCACTCATATTCCCAGCCCAAGGGGTTCCACAATTAAACCTCAGTCATATTCCCAGGCCACAGGGTTCCACATTCAAACCTCAGTCATGTTTCCAGGACACAGGTGTCCAGAATCATACCTCAGTCATGTTCCCAGGGAACAGGGTTCCAGAACCAAACCTCAGTCATGTTCCCAGACCACAGGGTTTCAGAATCAAACCACAGTCATGTTCTCAGGCCAGAGGGTTCCACAATCAAACCTCAGTCATGTTTCCATGCCACAGGGTTCCAGAATCCAACCGATGTCATGTTCCCAGGTCACAGGGTTCCAGAATCAATCCTCAGGTATGTTCCCAGGCTACAGGGTTCCAGAATAAAACCTCAGTCATGTTCCGAGTCCACAGGTGTCCAGAACGAAGCCTCAGTCATGTTGCCAGGCCACAGGGATCCCGAATCAAACCTCAGTCATGTTGCAAGGCCATAGGGCACCACCATCAAAGCTCAGTCATATTCCTAGCCCTCCGGTTTCCAGAATCATACCGATTTCATGTTCCCAGGCAACAGGGGACCAGAATCAAACCGATGTCATGTTCCTAGGTCACAGGGTTTCACCATCAAACCTCAGTCCTGTTGCCAGGCCACAGGGTTCCACCATCAAGCCTCACTCATGTTCCCAAGCCTGAGGGTTCAACCATCAAAGCTCAGGCATGTTGCCAGTCCACAGGTTTCTGCGATCAAACCACATTCAAGTTCCCAAGCCACAGGGTTCCATAATCAAGCCTCAGTCATGTTGCCAGGCCACAGGGTACCACCATCAAACCTCAGTCATGTTCCTCGGCAACAGGGTTCCTCCATCAAACCTCAATCTGGTTCCCAGGACACAGGATTCCAGAATCAAAACAATGTCAAAATCCCAGGGCATGGTTTTCCAGTACCAGGCCTCAGTCATATTTCCAGGGCACAGGGTTCCACAATCAAACCTCAGTCATGTTGCCAGTCCACAGGTTTCTGCCATCAAACCTCAGTCAAGTTCCCAGGCCACAGATTTCCAGAATCAAACCTCAGTCATGTTCCCAGGGAACAGGATTCCAGAAACAAACCTCAGTCATGTTGCCAGGCCACAGGTTTCCACCATCAAACCTCAGCCATGTTCCCAGGCCACAGGATTCCAGAATCAAACCGTTCTCATGTTCCCAGGCCACAGGTTTCCAGAATCCACTGATGTCATGTTCGCAGTCCACAGGGTTCCAGAACCAAGCCTCAGTCAGGTTCCCAGGGCACATTATTCCACAATCTCAACAGATGTCATGTCCCCAGGCCACAGGTTTCCAGAATCACGCCTCAGTCATGTTCCCAGACCACAGGGATCCAGAATCAAACCTCAGTCATGTTACCAGGCCATAGGGAACCACCATCAAACCTCAGTCATATTCCCAGACCACAGGTTTCCAGAATCAAACCGACTACATGTTCCCAGGCAACAGGGTACCAGAATCCAAACCGATGTCACGTTCCCAGGCCTCTGGATTCCACAATCTAACATCAGTCAGCTCCCAGGCCAATGGTTTCCAGATTCAAACCTCAGTCATATTCCCAGGCCACATGTTTCCAGAATCAAACCTCAGTCATGTTCCCAGAACACAGGGTTCCAGAATAAAACCTCAGTCATGTTCCCTGGACACAGGTTTCAAAAATAAAACCCCAGTCATGTTCCCAGGCCACAGGGTTCCAAAATCAAGCCTCACTCATCTTCCCAGCCCACAGGGTTCCACAATTAAACCTCAGTCATATTCCCAGGCCACATGGTTCCCGAATCAAACCTCAGTCATGTTCCCAGAAAACAGGGTTCCATAATCAAACCTCAGTCATGTTCCCTGGACACAGGTTTCAAAAATAAAACCCCAGTCATGTTACCAGGCCACAGGGTTCCAGAATCAAGCCTCACTCATATTCCCAGCCCACAGGGTTCCACAAATAAACCTCAGTCATATTCCCAGGCCAACGGGTTCCACAATCAAACCTCAGTCCAGTTTCCAGGCCACGGTTCCACCATCAAGCCTCAGTCATGTTCCCAGGCCAGAGTGTTCCACAATCAAACCTAAGTCATCTTGCCAGGACACAGGGTTCAACCATCAAACCTCAGTCATGTTCCCGGAAACAGGGTTCCAGAATCCAACCAATGTCATGTTTCCAGGACACGGGGTTCCAGTATCAGGCCTCAGTCATGTTCCCAGTGCACAGGGTTCCACCATCAAACCTCAGTCATGTTGCCAGTCCACAGGTTTCTGCCATCAAACCTCTGTCAAGTTCCCAGGCCACAGGGTTCAAGAATCAAGCCTCAGTCATTTTGCCAGGCCAGAGTGTTCCACCGTCAAACCTCACTCATAATCCCAGGCCACATATTTCCACAATGAAACCTCAGTCATTTTCCCAGGCCATAGGTGTCCAGAATCAAACTTCAGTCATATTCCCAGGACACATGTTTCCAGAATCCAACCTCAGTCATGTTCCCAGGCCACAGAGTTCCACATTCAAACCTCAATCATGTTCCCAGGACACAGGTGTCCAGAATCAAACCTCAGTCATGTTCCCAGGGAACAGGGTTCCAGAACCAAACCTCAATCATGTTCCCAGACCGCAGGGTTTCAGAATCAAACCACAGTCATGTTCCCAGGCCAGAGGGTTCCACAATCAAACCTCAGTCATGTTTCCATGCCACAGGGTTCCAGAATCCAACCGATGTCATGTTCCCAGGTCACAGGGTTCCAGAATCAATCCTCAGGTATGTTCCCAGGCTACAGGGTTCCAGAATAAAACTTCAGTCATGTTCCCAGTCCACAGGGTTCCAGAACGAAGCCTCAGTCATGTTCCCAGGCCACAGGGATCCAGAATCAAACCTCAGTCATGTTGCAAGGCCATAGGGTACCACCATCAAAGCTCAGTCATATTCCCAGGCCTCCGGTTTCCAGAATCAAACCGATTTCATGTTCCCAGGCAACTCGGAAGCAGAATCCAAACCGATGTCATGTTCCTAGCTCACAGGGTTTCACCATCAAACCTCAGTCCTGTTGCCAGGCCACAGGGTTCCACCATCAAGCCTCAGTCTTGTTGCCAGGCCACAGGGTTCAACCATCAAACCTCAGTCATGTTCCCAGGAAGCAGGGTTCCAGAATCAAACCAACGTCATGTTCCCAGGCCACGGGGTTCCAGTATCAGGCCTCAGTCATGTTCCCAGTGCACAGGGTTCCACCATCAAAGCTCAGTCATATTCCCAGACCACAGGTTTCCACCATCAAACCTCAGCCATGTTCCCAGGCCACAGGATTCCAGAATCAAACCGTTCTCATATTCCCAGGCCACAGGTTTCCAGAATCCACTGATGTCATGTTCCCAGTCCACAGCGTTCCAGAACCAAGCCTCAGTCAGGTTCCCAGGGCACAGGGATCAGGAATCAAACCTTAGTCATGTTACCAGGCCATAGGGTACCACCATCAAACCTCAGTCATATTCCCAGACCACAGGTTTCCAGAATCAAACCGACTACATGTTCCCAGGCAACAGGGTACCAGAATCCAAACCGATGTCATGTTCCCAGGCCACTGGATTCCACAATCTAACATCAGTCAGTTCCCAGGCCAATGGTTTCCAGATTCAAACCTCCGTCATATTCCCAGGCAACATGGTTCCAGAATCAAACCTCAGTCATGTTCCCAGAACACAGGGTTCCAGAATAAAACCTCAGTCATGTTCCCTGGACACAGGTTTCAAAAATAAAACTCCAGTCATGTTACCAGGCCACAGGGTTCCAAAATCAAGCCTCACTCATATTCCCAGCCCACGGGGTTCCACAATTAAACCTCAGTCATATTCCAAGGCCACAGGGTTCCACATTCAAACCTCAGTCATGTTTCCAGGACACAGGTGTCCAGAATCAAACCTCAGTCATGTTCCCAGGGAACAGGGTTCCAGAACCAAACCTCAGTCATGTTCCCAGACCACAGGGTTTCAGAATCAAACCACAGTCATGTTCCCAGGCCAGAGGGTTCCACAATCAAACCTCAGTCATGTTTCCATGCCACAGGGTTCCAGAATCCAACCGATGTCATGTTCCCAGGTCACAGGGTTCCAGAATCAATCCTCAGGTATGTTCCCAGGCTACAGGGTTCCAGAATAAAACCTCAGTCATATTCCGAGTCCACAGGTGTCCAGAACGAAGCCTCAGTCATGTTGCCAGGCCACAGGGATCCCGAATCAAACCTCAGTCATGTTGCAAGGCCATAGGGCACCACCATCAAAGCTCAGTCATATTCCCAGCCCTCCGGTTTCCAGAATCATACCGATTTCATGTTCCCAGGCAACAGGGGACCAGAATCCAAACCGATGTCATGTTCCTAGGTCACAGGGTTTCACCATCAAACCTCAGTCCTGTTGCCAGGCCACAGGGTTCCACCATCAAGCCTCACTCATGTTCCCAAGCCTGAGGGTTCCACCATCAAAACTCAGGCATGTTGCCAGTCCACAGGTTTCTGCGATCAAACCACATTCAAGTTCCCAGGCCACAGGGTTCCAGAATCAAGCCTCAGTCATGTTGCCAGGCCACAGGGTACCACCATCAAACCTCAGTCATGTTCCTCGGCAACAGGGTTCATCCATCAAACCTCAATCTGGTTCCCAGGACACAGGATTCCAGAATCAAAACAATGTCAAAATCCCAGGGCATGGTTTTCCAGTACCAGGCCTCAGTCATATTTCCAGGGCACAGGGTTCCACAATCAAACCTCAGTCATGTTGCCAGTCCACAGGTTTCTGCCATCAAACCTCAGTCAAGGTCCCAGGCCACAGATTTCCAGAATCAAACCTCAGTCATGTTCCCAGGGAACAGGATTCCAGAAACAAACCTCAGTCATGTTGCCAGGCCACAGGTTTCCACCATCAAACCTCAGCCATGTTCCCAGGCCACAGGATTCCAGAATCAAACCGTTCTCATGTTCCCAGGCCACAGGTTTCCAGAATCCACTGATGTCATGTTCGCAGTCCACAGGGTTCCAGAACCAAGCCTCAGTCAGGTTCCCAGGGCACATTATTCCACAATCTCAACAGATGTCATGTCCCCAGGCCACAGGTTTCCAGAATCACGCCTCAGTCATGTTCCCAGACCACAGGGATCCAGAATCAAACCTCAGTCATGTTACCAGGCCATAGGGAACCACCATCAAACCTCAGTCATATTCCCAGACCACAGGTTTCCAGAATCAAACCGACTACATGTTCCCAGGCAACAGGGTACCAGAATCCAAACCGATGTCACGTTCCCAGGCCTCTGGATTCCACAATCTAACATCAGTCAGCTCCCAGGCCAATGGTTTCCAGATTCAAACCTCAGTCATATTCCCAGGCCACATGTTTCCAGAATCAAACCTCAGTCATGTTCCCAGAACACAGGGTTCCAGAATAAAACCTCAGTCATGTTCCCTGGACACAGGTTTCAAAAATAAAACCCCAGTCATGTTCCCAGGCCACAGGGTTCCAGAATCAAGCCTCACTCATATTCCCAGCCCACAGGGTTCCACAATTAAACCTCAGTCATATTCCCAGGCCACATGGTTCCCGAATCAAACCTCAGTCATGTTCCCAGAAAACAGGGTTCCATAATCAAACCTCAGTCATGTTCCCTGGACACAGGTTTCAAAAATAAAACCCCAGTCATGTTACCAGGCCACAGGGTTCCAGAATCAAGCCTCACTCATATTCCCAGCCCACAGGGTTCCACAAATAAACCTCAGTCATATTCCCAGGCCAACGGGTTCCACAATCAAACCTCAGTCCAGTTTCCAGGCCACGGTTCCACCATCAAGCCTCAGTCATGTTCCCAGGCCAGAGTGTTCCACAATCAAACCTAAGTCATCTTGCCAGGACACAGGGTTCAACCATCAAACCTCAGTCATGTTCCCGGAAACAGGGTTCCAGAATCCAACCAATGTCATGTTTCCAGGACACGGGGTTCCAGTATCAGGCCTCAGTCATGTTCCCAGTGCACAGGGTTCCACCATCAAACCTCAGTCATGTTGCCAGTCCACAGGTTTCTGCCATCAAACCTCTGTCAAGTTCCCAGGCCACAGGGTTCAAGAATCAAGCCTCAGTCATTTTGCCAGGCCAGAGTGTTCCACCGTCAAACCTCACTCATAATCCCAGGCCACATATTTCCACAATGAAACCTCAGTCATTTTCCCAGGCCATAGGTGTCCAGAATCAAACTTCAGTCATATTCCCAGGACACATGTTTCCAGAATCCAACCTCAGTCATGTTCCCAGGCCACAGAGTTCCACATTCAAACCTCAATCATGTTCCCAGGACACAGGTGTCCAGAATCAAACCTCAGTCATGTTCCCAGGGAACAGGGTTCCAGAACCAAACCTCAATCATGTTCCCAGACCGCAGGGTTTCAGAATCAAACCACAGTCATGTTCCCAGGCCAGAGGGTTCCACAATCAAACCTCAGTCATGTTTCCATGCCACAGGGTTCCAGAATCCAACCGATGTCATTTTCCCAGGTCACAGGGTTCCAGAATCAATCCTCAGGTATGTTCCCAGGCTACAGGGTTCCAGAATAAAACTTCAGTCATGTTCCCAGTCCACAGGGTTCCAGAACGAAGCCTCAGTCATGTTCCCAGGCCACAGGGATCCAGAATCAAACCTCAGTCATGTTGCAAGGCCATAGGGTACCACCATCAAAGCTCAGTCATATTCCCAGGCCTCCGGTTTCCAGAATCAAACCGATTTCATGTTCCCAGGCAACTCGGAAGCAGAATCCAAACCGATGTCATGTTCCTAGCTCACAGGGTTTCACCATCAAACCTCAGTCCTGTTGCCAGGCCACAGGGTTCCACCATCAAGCCTCAGTCTTGTTGCCAGGCCACAGGGTTCAACCATCAAACCTCAGTCATGTTCCCAGGAAGCAGGGTTCCAGAATCAAACCAACGTCATGTTCCCAGGCCACGGGGTTCCAGTATCAGGCCTCAGTCATGTTCCCAGTGCACAGGGTTCCACCATCAAAGCTCAGTCATATTCCCAGACCACAGGTTTCCACCATCAAACCTCAGCCATGTTCCCAGGCCACAGGATTCCAGAATCAAACCGTTCTCATATTCCCAGGCCACAGGTTTCCAGAATCCACTGATGTCATGTTCCCAGTCCACAGCGTTCCAGAACCAAGCCTCAGTCAGGTTCCCAGGGCACAGGGATCAGGAATCAAACCTTAGTCATGTTACCAGGCCATAGGGTACCACCATCAAACCTCAGTCATATTCCCAGACCACAGGTTTCCAGAATCAAACCGACTACATGTTCCCAGGCAACAGGGTACCAGAATCCAAACCGATGTCATGTTCCCAGGCCACTGGATTCCACAATCTAACATCAGTCAGTTCCCAGGCCAATGGTTTCCAGATTCAAACCTCCGTCATATTCCCAGGCAACATGGTTCCAGAATCAAACCTCAGTCATGTTCCCAGAACACAGGGTTCCAGAATAAAACCTCAGTCATGTTCCCTGGACACAGGTTTCAAAAATAAAACTCCAGTCATGTTACCAGGCCACAGGGTTCCAAAATCAAGCCTCACTCATATTCCCAGCCCACGGGGTTCCACAATTAAACCTCAGTCATATTCCAAGGCCACAGGGTTCCACATTCAAACCTCAGTCATGTTTCCAGGACACAGGTGTCCAGAATCAAACCTCAGTCATGTTCCCAGGGAACAGGGTTCCAGAACCAAACCTCAGTCATGTTCCCAGACCACAGGGTTTCAGAATCAAACCACAGTCATGTTCCCAGGCCAGAGGGTTCCACAATCAAACCTCAGTCATGTTTCCATGCCACAGGGTTCCAGAATCCAACCGATGTCATGTTCCCAGGTCACAGGGTTCCAGAATCAATCCTCAGGTATGTTCCCAGGCTACAGGGTTCCAGAATAAAACCTCAGTCATATTCCGAGTCCACAGGTGTCCAGAACGAAGCCTCAGTCATGTTGCCAGGCCACAGGGATCCCGAATCAAACCTCAGTCATGTTGCAAGGCCATAGGGCACCACCATCAAAGCTCAGTCATATTCCCAGCCCTCCGGTTTCCAGAATCATACCGATTTCATGTTCCCAGGCAACAGGGGACCAGAATCCAAACCGATGTCATGTTCCTAGGTCACAGGGTTTCACCATCAAACCTCAGTCCTGTTGCCAGGCCACAGGGTTCCACCATCAAGCCTCACTCATGTTCCCAAGCCTGAGGGTTCCACCATCAAAACTCAGGCATGTTGCCAGTCCACAGGTTTCTGCGATCAAACCACATTCAAGTTCCCAGGCCACAGGGTTCCAGAATCAAGCCTCAGTCATGTTGCCAGGCCACAGGGTACCACCATCAAACCTCAGTCATGTTCCTCGGCAACAGGGTTCATCCATCAAACCTCAATCTGGTTCCCAGGACACAGGATTCCAGAATCAAAACAATGTCAAAATCCCAGGGCATGGTTTTCCAGTACCAGGCCTCAGTCATATTTCCAGGGCACAGGGTTCCACAATCAAACCTCAGTCATGTTGCCAGTCCACAGGTTTCTGCCATCAAACCTCAGTCAAGGTCCCAGGCCACAGATTTCCAGAATCAAACCTCAGTCATGTTCCCAGGGAACAGGATTCCAGAAACAAACCTCAGTCATGTTGCCAGGCCACAGGTTTCCACCATCAAACCTCAGCCATGTTCCCAGGCCACAGGATTCCAGAATCAAACCGTTCTCATGTTCCCAGGCCACAGGTTTCCAGAATCCACTGATGTCATGTTCCCAGTCCACAGGGTTCCAGAACCAAGCCTCAGTCAGGTTCCCAGGGCACAGTATTCCACAATCTCAACAGATGTCATGTCCCCAGGCCAAAGGTTTCCAGAATCACGCCTCAGTCATGTTCCCAGACCACAGGGATCCAGAATCAAACCTCAGTCATGTTACCAGGCCATAGGGTACCACCATCAAACCTCAGTCATATTCCCAGACCACAGGTTTCCAGAATCAAACCGACTACATGTTCCCAGGCAACAGGGTACCAGAATCCAAACCGATGTCATGTTCCCAGGCCACTGGATTCCACAATCTAACATCAGTCTGCTCCCAGGCCAATGGTTTCCAGATTCAAACCTCCGTCATATTCCCAGGCCACATGGTTCCAGAATCAAACCTCAGTCATGTTCCCAGGGAACAGGTTTCCAGAACCAAACCTCAGTCATGTTCCCAGACCACAGGGTTTCAGAATCAAACCACAGTCATGTTCCCAGGCCAGAGGGTTCCACAATCAAACCTCAGTCATGTTTCCATGCCACAGGGTTCCAGAATCCAACCGATGTCATGTTCCCAGGTCACAGGGTTCCAGAATCAATCCTCAGGTATGTTCCCAGGCTACAGGGTTCCAGAATAAATCTTCAGTCATGTTCTCAGTACACAGGGTTCCAGAACGAAGCCTCAGTCATGTACCCAGGCCACAGGGATCCGGAATCAAACCTCAGTCATGTTTCAAGGCCATAGGGTACCACCATCAAAGCTCAGTCATATTACCAGACCACAGGTTTCCAGAATCAAACCGACTACATGTTCCCAGGCAACAGGGTACCAGAATCCAAACCGATGTCATGTTCCCAGGCCACTGGATTCCACAATCTAACATCAGTCATGTTCCCAGGCCAATGGTTTCCAGATTCAAACCTCAGTCATATTCCCAGGCCACATGGTTCCAGAATCAAACTTCAGTCATATTCCCAGAACACAGGGTTCCAGAATAAAACCTCAGTCATGTTCCCTGGACACAGGTTTCAAAAATAAAACCCCAGTCATGTTACCAGGCCACAGGGTTCCAAAATAAAGCCTCACTCATATTCCCAGCCCACGGGGTTCCACAATTAAACCTCAGTCATATTCCCAGGCCACAGGGTTCCACTTTCAAACCTCAGTCATGTTTCCAGGACACAGGTGTCCAGAATCAAACCTCAGTCATGTTCCCAGGGAACAGGGTTCCAGAACCAAACCTCAGTCATGTTCCCAGACCACAGGGTTTCAGAATCAAACCACAGTCATGTTCCCAGGCCAGAGGGTTCCACAATCAAACCTCAGTCAAGTTTCCATGCCACAGGGTTCCAGAATCCAACCGATGTCATGTTCCCAGGTCACAGGGTTCCAGAATCAATCCTCAGGTATGTTCCCAGGCTACAGGGTTCCAGAATAAAACCTCAGTCATATTCCGAGTCCACAGGTGTCCAGAACGAAGCCTCAGTCATGTTGCCAGGCCACAGGGATCCCGAATCAAACCTCAGTCATGTTGCAAGGCCATAGGGCACCACCATCAAAGCTCAGTCATATTCCCAGCCCTCCGGTTTCCAGAATCATACCGATTTCATGTTCCCAGGCAACAGGGGACCAGAATCCAAACCGATGTCATGTTCCTAGGTCACAGGGTTTCACCATCAAACCTCAGTCCTGTTGCCAGGCCACAGGGTTCCACCATCAAGCCTCACTCATGTTCCCAAGCCTGAGGGTTCCACCATCAAAGCTCAGGCATGTTGCCTATCCACAGGTTTCTGCGATCAAACCACATTCAAGTTCCCAGGCCACAGGGTTCCAGAATCAAGCCTCAGTCATGTTGCCAGGCCACAGGTTACCACCATCAAACCTCAGTCAGGTTCGTCGGCAACAGGGTTCCTCCATCAAACCTCAATCTGGTTCCCAGGACACAGGATTCCAGAATCAAAACAATGTCAAAATCCCAGGGCATGGTTTTCCAGTACCAGGCCTCAGTCATATTTCCAGGGCACAGGGTTCCACAATCAAACCTCAGTCATGTTGCCAGTCCACAGGTTTCTGCCATCAAACCTCAGTCAAGGTCCCAGGCCACAGATTTCCAGAATCAAACCTCAGTCATGTTCCCAGGGAACAGGATTCCAGAAACAAACCTCAGTCATGTTGCCAGGCCACAGGTTTCCACCATCAAACCTCAGCCATGTTCCCAGGCCACAGGATTCCAGAATCAAACCGTTCTCATGTTCCCAGGCCACAGGTTTCCAGAATCCACTGATGTCATGTTCGCAGTCCACAGGGTTCCAGAACCAAGCCTCAGTCAGGTTCCCAGGGCACAGTATTCCACAATCTCAACAGATGTCAAGTCCCCAGGCAACAGGTTTCCAGAATCACGCCTCAGTCATGTTCCCAGACCACAGGGATCAGGAATCAAACCTTAGTCATGTTACCAGGCCATAGGGTACCACCATCAAACCTCAGTCATATTCCCAGACCACAGGTTTCCAGAATCAAATCGACTACATGTTCCCAGGCAACAGGGTACCAGAATCCAAACCGATGTCATGTTCCCAGGCCACTGTATTCCACTATCTAACATCAGTCATGTTCCCAGGCCAATGGTTTCCAGATTCAAACCTCAGTCATATTCCCAGGCCACATGGTTCCAGAATCAAACTTCAGTCATGTTCCCAGAACACAGGGTTCCAGAATAAATCCTCAGTCATGTTCCCTGGACACAGGTTTCAAAAATAAAACCCCAGTCATGTTACCAGGCCACAGGGTTCCAAAATCAAGCCTCACTCATATTCCCAGCCCACGGGGTTCCACAATTAAACCTCAGTCATATTCCCAGGCCACAGGGTTCCACTTTCAAACCTCAGTCATGTTTCCAGGACACAGGTGTCCAGAATCAAACCTCAGTCATGTTCCCAGGGAACAGGGTTCCAGAACCAAACCTCAGTCATGTTCCCAGACCACAGGGTTTCAGAATCAAACCACAGTCATGTTCCCAGGCCAGAGGGTTCCACAATCAAACCTCAGTCAAGTTTCCATGCCACAGGGTTCCAGAATCCAACCGATGTCATGTTCCCAGGTCACAGGGTTCCAGAATCAATCCTCAGGTATGTTCCTAGGCTACAGGGTTCCAGAATAAAACCTCAGTCATATTCCGAGTCCACAGGTGTCCAGAACGAAGCCTCAGTCATGTTGCCAGGCCACAGGGATCCCGAATCAAACCTCAGTCATGTTGCAAGGCCATAGGGCACCACCATCAAAGCTCAGTCATATTCCCAGCCCTCCGGTTTCCAGAATCATACCGATTTCATGTTCCCAGGCAACAGGGGACCAGAATCCAAACCGATGTCATGTTCCTAGGTCACAGGGTTTCACCATCAAACCTCAGTCCTGTTGCCAGGCCACAGGGTTCCACCATCAAGCCTCACTCATGTTCCCAAGCCTGAGGGTTCCACCATCAAAGCTCAGGCATGTTGCCAGTCCACAGGTTTCTGCGATCAAACCACATTCAAGTTCCCAGGCCACAGGGTTCCAGAATCAAGCCTCAGTCATGTTGCCAGGCCACAGGTTACCACCATCAAACCTCAGTCATGTTCCTCGGCAACAGGGTTCCTCCATCAAACCTCAATCTGGTTCCCAGGACACAGGATTCCAGAATCAAAACAATGTCAAAATCCCAGGGCATGGTTTTCCAGTACCAGGCCTCAGTCATATTTCCAGGGCACAGGGTTCCACAATCAAACCTCAGTCATGTTGCCAGTCCACAGGTTTCTGCCATCAAACCTCAGTCAAGGTCCCAGGCCACAGATTTCCAGAATCAAACCTCAGTCATGTTCCCAGGGAACAGGATTCCAGAAACAAACCTCAGTCATGTTGCCAGGCCACAGGTTTCCACCATCAAACCTCAGCCATGTTCCCAGGCCACAGGATTCCAGAATCAAACCGTTCTCATGTTCCCAGGCCACAGGTTTCCAGAATCCACTGATGTCATGTTCCCAGTCCACAGGGTTCCAGAACCAAGCCTCAGTCAGGTTCCCAGGGCACAGTATTCCACAATCTCAACAGATGTCATGTCCCCAGGCCACAGGTTTCCAGAATCACGCCTCAGTCATGTTCCCAGACCACAGGGATCCAGAATCAAACCTCAGTCATGTTACCAGGCCATAGGGTACCACCATCAAACCTCAGTCATATTCCCAGACCACAGGTTTCCAGAATCAAACCGACTACATGTTCCCAGGCAACAGGGTACCAGAATCCAAACCGATGTCATGTTCCCAGGCCACTGGATTCCACAATCTAACATCAGTCAGCTCCCAGGCCAATGGTTTCCAGATTCAAACCTCCGTCATATTCCCAGGCCACATGGTTCCAGAATCAAACCTCAGTCATGTTCCCAGAACACAGGGTTCTAGAATAAAACCTCAGTCATGTTCCCTGGACACAGGTTTCAAAAATAAAACCCCAGTCATGTTACCAGGCCACAGGGTTCCAAAATCAAGCCTCACTCATATTCCCAGCCCACAGGGTTCCACAATTAAACCTCAGTCATATTCCCAGGCCACAGGGTTCCACATTCAAACCTCAGTCATGTTCCCAGGACACAGGTGTCCAGAATCAAACCTCAGTCATGTTCCCAGGGAACAGGGTTCCAGAACCAAACCTCAGTCATGTTCCCAGACCACAGGGTTTCAGAATCAAACCACAGTCATGTTCCCAGGGAACAGGATTCCAGAAACAAACCTCAGTCATGTTGCCAGGCCACAGGTTTCCACCATCAAACCTCAGCCATGTTCCCAGGCCACAGGATTCCAGAATCAAACCGTTCTCATGTTCCCAGGCCACAGGTTTCCAGAATCCACTGATGTCATGTTCCCAGTCCACAGGGTTCCAGAACCAAGCCTCAGTCAGGTTCCCAGGGCACAGTATTCCACAATCTCAACAGATGTCAAGTCCCCAGGCAACAGGTTTCCAGAATCACGCCTCAGTCATGTTCCCAGACCACAGGGATCCAGAATCAAACCTCAGTCATGTTACCAGGCCATAGGGTACCACCATCAAACCTCAGTCATATTCCCAGACCACAGGTTTCCAGAATCAAACCGACTACATGTTCCCAGTCAACAGGGTACCAGAATCCAAACCGATGTCCTGTTCCCAGGCCACTGGATTCCACAATCTAACATCAGTCAGCTCCCAGGCCAATGGTTTCCAGATTCAAACCTCCGTCATATTCCCAGGCCACATGGTTCCAGAATCAAACCTCAGTCATGTTCCCAGAACACAGGGTTACAGAATAAAACCTCAGTCATGTTCCCTGGACACAGGTTTCAAAAATAAAAACCCAGTCATGTTACCAGGCCACAGGGTTCCAAAATTAAGCCTCACTCATATTCCCAGCCCACGGGGTTCCACAATTAAACCTCAGTCATGTTCCCAGGACACAGGTGTCCAGAATCAAACCTCAGTCATGTTCCCAGGGAACAGGGTTCCAGAACCAAACCTCAGTCATGTTCCCAGACCACAGGTTTTCAGAATCAAACCACAGTCATGTTCCCAGGCCAGAGGGTTCCACAATCAAACCTCAGTCATGTTTCCATGCCACAGGGTTCCAGAATCCAACCGATGTCATGTTCCCAGGTCACAGGGTTCCAAAATCAATCCTCAGGTATGTTCCCAGGCTACAGGGTTCCAGAATAAATCTTCAGTCATGTTCCCAGTCCACAGGGTTCCAGAACGAAGCCTCAGTCATGTTGCCAGGCCACAGGGTACCACCATCAAACCTCAGTCATGTTCCTCGGCAACAGGGTTCATCCATCAAACCTCAATCTGGTTCCCAGGACACAGGATTCCAGAATCAAAACAATGTCAAAATCCCAGGGCATGGTTTTCCAGTACCAGGCCTCAGTCATATTTCCAGGGCACAGGGTTCCACAATCAAACCTCAGTCATGTTGCCAGTCCACAGGTTTCTGCCATCAAACCTCAGTCAAGGTCCCAGGCCACAGATTTCCAGAATCAAACCTCAGTCATGTTCCCAGGGAACAGGATTCCAGAAACAAACCTCAGTCATGTTGCCAGGCCACAGGTTTCCACCATCAAACCTCAGCCATGTTCCCAGGCCACAGGATTCCAGAATCAAACCGTTCTCATGTTCCCAGGCCACAGGTTTCCAGAATCCACTGATGTCATGTTCCCAGTCCACAGGGTTCCAGAACCAAGCCTCAGTCAGGTTCCCAGGGCACAGTATTCCACAATCTCAACAGATGTCATGTCCCCAGGCCACAGGTTTCCAGAATCACGCCTCAGTCATGTTCCCAGACCACAGGGATCCAGAATCAAACCTCAGTCATGTTACCAGGCCATAGGGTACCACCATCAAACCTCAGTCATATTCCCAGACCACAGGTTTCCAGAATCAAACCGACTACATGTTCCCAGGCAACAGGGTACCAGAATCCAAACCGATGTCATGTTCCCAGGCCACTGGATTCCACAATCTAACATCAGTCAGCTCCCAGGCCAATGGTTTCCAGATTCAAACCTCCGTCATATTCCCAGGCCACATGGTTCCAGAATCAAACCTCAGTCATGTTCCCAGAACACAGGGTTCTAGAATAAAACCTCAGTCATGTTCCCTGGACACAGGTTTCAAAAATAAAACCCCAGTCATGTTACCAGGCCACAGGGTTCCAAAATCAAGCCTCACTCATATTCCCAGCCCACAGGGTTCCACAATTAAACCTCAGTCATATTCCCAGGCCACAGGGTTCCACATTCAAACCTCAGTCATGTTCCCAGGACACAGGTGTCCAGAATCAAACCTCAGTCATGTTCCCAGGGAACAGGGTTCCAGAACCAAACCTCAGTCATGTTCCCAGACCACAGGGTTTCAGAATCAAACCACAGTCATGTTCCCAGGGAACAGGATTCCAGAAACAAACCTCAGTCATGTTGCCAGGCCACAGGTTTCCACCATCAAACCTCAGCCATGTTCCCAGGCCACAGGATTCCAGAATCAAACCGTTCTCATGTTCCCAGGCCACAGGTTTCCAGAATCCACTGATGTCATGTTCCCAGTCCACAGGGTTCCAGAACCAAGCCTCAGTCAGGTTCCCAGGGCACAGTATTCCACAATCTCAACAGATGTCAAGTCCCCAGGCAACAGGTTTCCAGAATCACGCCTCAGTCATGTTCCCAGACCACAGGGATCCAGAATCAAACCTCAGTCATGTTACCAGGCCATAGGGTACCACCATCAAACCTCAGTCATATTCCCAGACCACAGGTTTCCAGAATCAAACCGACTACATGTTCCCAGTCAACAGGGTACCAGAATCCAAACCGATGTCCTGTTCCCAGGCCACTGGATTCCACAATCTAACATCAGTCAGCTCCCAGGCCAATGGTTTCCAGATTCAAACCTCCGTCATATTCCCAGGCCACATGGTTCCAGAATCAAACCTCAGTCATGTTCCCAGAACACAGGGTTACAGAATAAAACCTCAGTCATGTTCCCTGGACACAGGTTTCAAAAATAAAAACCCAGTCATGTTACCAGGCCACAGGGTTCCAAAATTAAGCCTCACTCATATTCCCAGCCCACGGGGTTCCACAATTAAACCTCAGTCATGTTCCCAGGACACAGGTGTCCAGAATCAAACCTCAGTCATGTTCCCAGGGAACAGGGTTCCAGAACCAAACCTCAGTCATGTTCCCAGACCACAGGTTTTCAGAATCAAACCACAGTCATGTTCCCAGGCCAGAGGGTTCCACAATCAAACCTCAGTCATGTTTCCATGCCACAGGGTTCCAGAATCCAACCGATGTCAAGTTCCCAGGTCACAGGGTTCCAAAATCAATCCTCAGGTATGTTCCCAGGCTACAGGGTTCCAGAATAAATCTTCAGTCATGTTCCCAGTCCACAGGGTTCCAGAACGAAGCCTCAGTCATGTTCCCAGGCCACAGGGATCCGGAATCAAACCTCAGTCATGTTTCAAGGCCATAGGGTACCACCATCAAAGCTCAGTCATATTCCCAGGCTTCCGGTTTCCAGAATCAAACAGATTTCATGTTCCCAGGCAACTCGGAAGCAGAATACAAACCGATGTCATGTTCCTAGGTCACAGGGTTTCACCATCAAATCTCAGTCCTGTTGCCAGGCCACAGGGTTCCACCATCAAGCCTCAGTCATGTTCCCAAGCCTGAGGATTCCACAATTAAACCTCAGTCATGTTGCCAGGCCACAGGGTTCAACCATCAAACCTCAGTCATATTCCCAGGAAGCAGGGTTCCAGAATCAAACCAACGTCATGTTCCCAGGCCACGGGGTTCCAGTATCAGGCCTCAGTCATGTTCCCAGTACACAGGGTTCCACCATCAAAGCTCAATCATGTTGCCAGTCCACAGGTTTCTGCGATCAAACCACATTCAATTTCCCAGGCAACAGGGTTCCAGAATCAAGCCTCAGTCTTGTTGCCAGACTACAGGGTACCACCATGAAACCTCAGTCATGTTCCCAGTCAACAGGGTTCCTCCATCAAACCTGAATCTGGTTCCCAGGACACAGGGATCCAGAATCAAACCAATGTCAAAATCCCAGGGCATGGTTTTCCAGTACCAAGACTCAGTCATATTTCCAGGGTACAGGGTTCCACAATCAAGCCTCAGTCATGTTGCCAGTCCACAGGTTTCTGCCATCAAACCTCAGTCAAGTTCCCAGGCCACAGATTTCCAGAATCAAACCTCAGGCATGTTAGCAGGGAACAGGATTTCAGAAACAAACCTCAGTCATGTTGTCAGGCCACAGGTTTCCACCATCAAACCTCAGCCATGTTCCCAGGCCATAGGATTCCAGAATCAAACCGTTCTCATATTCCCAGGCCACAGGTTTCCAGAATCCACTGATGTCATGTTCCCAGTCCACAGGGTTCCAGAACCAAGCCTCAGTCAGGTTCCCAGGGCACAGTATTCCACAATCTCAACAGATGTCATTTTCCCAGGCCACAGGTTTCCAGAATCACGCCTCAGTCATGTTCCCAGACCACAGGGATGAGGAATCAAACCTTAGTCATGTTACCAGGCCATAGGGTACCACCATCAAACCTCAGTCATATTCCCAGACCACAGGTTTCCAGAATCAAATCGACTACATGTTCCCAGGCAACAGGGTACGAGAATCCAAACTGATGTCATGTTCCCAGGCCACTGTATTCCACTATCTAACATCAGTCATGTTCCCAGGCCAATGGTTTCCAGATTCAAACCTCAGTCATATTCCCAGGCCACATGGTTCCAGAATCAAACTTCAGTCATGTTCCCAGAACACAGGGTTCCAGAATAAAACCTCAGTCATGTTCCCTGGACACAGGTTTCAAAAATAAAACCCCAGTCATGTTACCAGGCCACAGGGTTCCAAAATCAAGCCTCACTCATATTCCCAGCCCACAGGGTTCCACAATTAAACCTCAGTCATATTCTCAGGCCACAGGGTTCCACATTCAAACCTCAGTCATGTTTCCAGGACACAGGTGTCCAGAATCAAACCTCAGTCATGTTCCCAGGGAACAGGGTCCCAGAACCAAACCTCCGTCATGTTCCCAGACCACAGGGTTTCAGAATCAAACCACAGTCATGTTCCCAGGCCAGAGGGTTCCACAATCAAACCTCAGTCATGTATCCATGCCACAGGGTTCCAGAATCCAACCGAAGTCATGTTCCCAGGTCACAGGGTTACAGAATCAATCCTCAGGTATGTTCCCAGGCTACAGGGTTCCAGAATAAAACCTCAGTCATATTCCGAGTCCACAGGTGTCCAGAACGAAGCCTCAGTCATGTTGCCAGGCCACAGGGATCCCGAATCAAACCTCAGTCATGTTGCAAGGCCATAGGGCACCACCATCAAAGCTCAGTCATATTCCCAGCCCTCCGGTTTCCAGAATCATACCGATTTCATGTTCCCAGGCAACAGGGGACCAGAATCCAAACCGATGTCATGTTCCTAGGTCACAGGGTTTCACCATCAAACCTCAGTCCTGTTGCCAGGCCACAGGGTTCCACCATCAAGCCTCACTCATGTTCCCAAGCCTGAGGGTTCCACCATCAAAGCTCAGGAATGTTGCCAGTCCACAGGTTTCTGCGATCAAACCACATTCAAGTTCCCAGGCCACAGGGTTCCAGAATCAAGCCTCAGTCATGTTGCCAGGCCACAGGTTACCACCATCAAACCTCAGTCATGTTCCTCGGCAACAGGGTTCCTCCATCAAACCTCAATCTGGTTCCCAGGACACAGGATTCCAGAATCAAAACAATGTCAAAATCCCAGGGCATGGTTTTCCAGTACCAGGCCTCAGTCATATTTCCAGGGCACAGGGTTCCACAATCAAACCTCAGTCATGTTGCCAGTCCACAGGTTTCTGCCATCAAACCTCAGTCAAGGTCCCAGGCCACAGATTTCCAGAATCAAACCTCAGTCATGTTCCCAGGGAACAGGATTCCAGAAACAAACCTCAGTCATGTTGCCAGGCCACAGGTTTCCACCATCAAACCTCAGCCATGTTCCCAGGCCACAGGATTCCAGAATCAAACCGTTCTCATGTTCCCAGGCCACAGGTTTCCAGAATCCACTGATGTCATGTTCCCAGTCCACAGGGTTCCAGAACCAAGCCTCAGTCAGGTTCCCAGGGCACAGTATTCCACAATCTCAACAGATGTCATGTCCCCAGGCCACAGGTTTCCAGAATCACGCCTCAGTCATGTTCCCAGACCACAGGGATCCAGAATCAAACCTCAGTCATGTTACCAGGCCATAGGGTACCACCATCAAACCTCAGTCATATTCCCAGACCACAGGTTTCCAGAATCAAACCGACTACATGTTCCCAGGCAACAGGGTACCAGAATCCAAACCGATGTCATGTTCCCAGGCCACTGGATTCCACAATCTAACATCAGTCAGCTCCCAGGCCAATGGTTTCCAGATTCAAACCTCCGTCATATTCCCAGGCCACATGGTTCCAGAATCAAACCTCAGTCATGTTCCCAGAACACAGGGTTCTAGAATAAAACCTCAGTCATGTTCCCTGGACACAGGTTTCAAAAATAAAACCCCAGTCATGTTACCAGGCCACAGGGTTCCAAAATCAAGCCTCACTCATATTCCCAGCCCACAGGGTTCCACAATTAAACCTCAGTCATATTCCCAGGCCACAGGGTTCCACATTCAAACCTCAGTCATGTTCCCAGGACACAGGTGTCCAGAATCAAACCTCAGTCATGTTCCCAGGGAACAGGGTTCCAGAACCAAACCTCAGTCATGTTCCCAGACCACAGGGTTTCAGAATCAAACCACAGTCATGTTCCCAGGGAACAGGATTCCAGAAACAAACCTCAGTCATGTTGCCAGGCCACAGGTTTCCACCATCAAACCTCAGCCATGTTCCCAGGCCACAGGATTCCAGAATCAAACCGTTCTCATGTTCCCAGGCCACAGGTTTCCAGAATCCACTGATGTCATGTTCCCAGTCCACAGGGTTCCAGAACCAAGCCTCAGTCAGGTTCCCAGGGCACAGTATTCCACAATCTCAACAGATGTCAAGTCCCCAGGCAACAGGTTTCCAGAATCACGCCTCAGTCATGTTCCCAGACCACAGGGATCCAGAATCAAACCTCAGTCATGTTACCAGGCCATAGGGTACCACCATCAAACCTCAGTCATATTCCCAGACCACAGGTTTCCAGAATCAAACCGACTACATGTTCCCAGTCAACAGGGTACCAGAATCCAAACCGATGTCCTGTTCCCAGGCCACTGGATTCCACAATCTAACATCAGTCAGCTCCCAGGCCAATGGTTTCCAGATTCAAACCTCCGTCATATTCCCAGGCCACATGGTTCCAGAATCAAACCTCAGTCATGTTCCCAGAACACAGGGTTACAGAATAAAACCTCAGTCATGTTCCCTGGACACAGGTTTCAAAAATAAAAACCCAGTCATGTTACCAGGCCACAGGGTTCCAAAATTAAGCCTCACTCATATTCCCAGCCCACGGGGTTCCACAATTAAACCTCAGTCATGTTCCCAGGACACAGGTGTCCAGAATCAAACCTCAGTCATGTTCCCAGGGAACAGGGTTCCAGAACCAAACCTCAGTCATGTTCCCAGACCACAGGTTTTCAGAATCAAACCACAGTCATGTTCCCAGGCCAGAGGGTTCCACAATCAAACCTCAGTCATGTTTCCATGCCACAGGGTTCCAGAATCCAACCGATGTCATGTTCCCAGGTCACAGGGTTCCAAAATCAATCCTCAGGTATGTTCCCAGGCTACAGGGTTCCAGAATAAATCTTCAGTCATGTTCCCAGTCCACAGGGTTCCAGAACGAAGCCTCAGTCATGTTCCCAGGCCACAGGGATCCGGAATCAAACCTCAGTCATGTTTCAAGGCCATAGGGTACCACCATCAAAGCTCAGTCATATTCCCAGGCTTCCGGTTTCCAGAATCAAACAGATTTCATGTTCCCAGGCAACTCGGAAGCAGAATACAAACCGATGTCATGTTCCTAGGTCACAGGGTTTCACCATCAAATCTCAGTCCTGTTGCCAGGCCACAGGGTTCCACCATCAAGCCTCAGTCATGTTCCCAAGCCTGAGGATTCCACAATTAAACCTCAGTCATGTTGCCAGGCCACAGGGTTCAACCATCAAACCTCAGTCATATTCCCAGGAAGCAGGGTTCCAGAATCAAACCAACGTCATGTTCCCAGGCCACGGGGTTCCAGTATCAGGCCTCAGTCATGTTCCCAGTACACAGGGTTCCACCATCAAAGCTCAATCATGTTGCCAGTCCACAGGTTTCTGCGATCAAACCACATTCAATTTCCCAGGCAACAGGGTTCCAGAATCAAGCCTCAGTCTTGTTGCCAGACTACAGGGTACCACCATGAAACCTCAGTCATGTTCCCAGTCAACAGGGTTCCTCCATCAAACCTGAATCTGGTTCCCAGGACACAGGGATCCAGAATCAAACCAATGTCAAAATCCCAGGGCATGGTTTTCCAGTACCAAGACTCAGTCATATTTCCAGGGTACAGGGTTCCACAATCAAGCCTCAGTCATGTTGCCAGTCCACAGGTTTCTGCCATCAAACCTCAGTCAAGTTCCCAGGCCACAGATTTCCAGAATCAAACCTCAGGCATGTTAGCAGGGAACAGGATTTCAGAAACAAACCTCAGTCATGTTGTCAGGCCACAGGTTTCCACCATCAAACCTCAGCCATGTTCCCAGGCCATAGGATTCCAGAATCAAACCGTTCTCATATTCCCAGGCCACAGGTTTCCAGAATCCACTGATGTCATGTTCCCAGTCCACAGGGTTCCAGAACCAAGCCTCAGTCAGGTTCCCAGGGCACAGTATTCCACAATCTCAACAGATGTCATTTTCCCAGGCCACAGGTTTCCAGAATCACGCCTCAGTCATGTTCCCAGACCACAGGGATGAGGAATCAAACCTTAGTCATGTTACCAGGCCATAGGGTACCACCATCAAACCTCAGTCATATTCCCAGACCACAGGTTTCCAGAATCAAATCGACTACATGTTCCCAGGCAACAGGGTACGAGAATCCAAACTGATGTCATGTTCCCAGGCCACTGTATTCCACTATCTAACATCAGTCATGTTCCCAGGCCAATGGTTTCCAGATTCAAACCTCAGTCATATTCCCAGGCCACATGGTTCCAGAATCAAACTTCAGTCATGTTCCCAGAACACAGGGTTCCAGAATAAAACCTCAGTCATGTTCCCTGGACACAGGTTTCAAAAATAAAACCCCAGTCATGTTACCAGGCCACAGGGTTCCAAAATCAAGCCTCACTCATATTCCCAGCCCACAGGGTTCCACAATTAAACCTCAGTCATATTCTCAGGCCACAGGGTTCCACATTCAAACCTCAGTCATGTTTCCAGGACACAGGTGTCCAGAATCAAACCTCAGTCATGTTCCCAGGGAACAGGGTCCCAGAACCAAACCTCCGTCATGTTCCCAGACCACAGGGTTTCAGAATCAAACCACAGTCATGTTCCCAGGCCAGAGGGTTCCACAATCAAACCTCAGTCATGTATCCATGCCACAGGGTTCCAGAATCCAACCGAAGTCATGTTCCCAGGTCACAGGGTTACAGAATCAATCCTCAGGTATGTTCCCAGGCTACAGGGTTCCAGAATGAAACCTCAGTCATGTTCCGAGTCCACAGGGGTCCAAAACGAAGCCTCAGTCATGTTGCCAGGCCACAGGGATCCAGAATCAAACCTCAGTCATGTTGCAAGGCCATAGGGCACCACCATCAAAGCTCATTCATATTCCCAGCCCTCCGGTTTCCAGAATCATACCGATTTCATGTTCCCAGGCAACAGGGGACCAGAATCCAAACCGATGTCATGTTCCTAGGTCACAGGGTTTCACCATCAAACCTCAGTCCTGTTGCCAAGCCACAGGATTTCACCATCAAGCCTCAGTCATGTTCCCAAGCCTGAGGGTTCTGCAATTAAACCTCAGTCATGTTGCCAGGGCACAGGGTTCAACCATCAAACCTCAGTCATGTTCCCAGGAAGCAGGTTAACAGAATCAAACCAAAGTCATGTTCCCAGGCCACGGGGTTCCAGTTTCAGGCCTCAGTCATGTTCCCAGTACACAGGGTTCCACCATCAAAGCTCAGTCATGTTGCCAGGCCACAGGGTTTCACCATCAAGCCTCACTCATGTTCCCAAGCCTGAGGGTTCCACCATCAAAGCTCAGGCATGTTGCCAGTCCTCAGGTTTCTGCGATCAAACCACATTCAAGTTCCCAGGCCACAGGGTTCCAGAATCAAGCCTCAGTCATGTTGCCAGGCCACAGGGTACAACCATCAAACCTCAGTCATGTTCCTCGGCAACAGGGTTCCTCCATCAAACCTCAATCTGGTTCCCAGGACACAGGGTTCCAGAATCAAAACAATGTCAAAATCCCAGGGCATGGTTTTCCAGTACCAGTCCTCAGTCATATTTCCAGGGCACAGGGTTCCACAATCAAACCTCAGTCATGTTGCCAGTCCACAGGTTTCTGCCATCAAACCTCAGTCAAGTTCCCAGGCCACAGATTTCCAGAATCAAACCTCAGTCATGTTCCCAGGGAACAGGATTCCAGAAACAAACCTCAGTCATGTTGCCAGGCCACAGGTTTCCACCATCAAACCTCAGCCATGTTCCCAGGCCACAGGATTCCAGAATCAAACCGTTCTCATGTTCCCAGGCCACAGGTTTCCAGAATCCACTGATGTCATGTTCCCAGTCCACAGGGTTCCAGAACCAAGCCTCAGTCAGGTTCCCAGGGCACATTATTCCACAATCTCAACAGATGTCATGTCCCCAGGCCACAGGTTTCCAGAATCACGCCTCAGTCATGTTCCCAGACCACAGGGATCCAGAATCAAACCTCAGTCATGTTACCAGGCCATAGGGAACCACCATCAAACCTCAGTCATATTCCCAGACCACAGGTTTCCAGAATCAAACCGACTACATGTTCCCAGGCAACAGGGTACCAGAATCCAAACCGATGTCACGTTCCCAGGCCTCTGGATTCCACAATCTAACATCAGTCAGCTCCCAGGCCAATGGTTTCCAGATTCAAACCTCAGTCATATTCCCAGGCCACATGGTTCCAGAATCAAACCTCAGTCATGTTCCCAGAACACAGGGTTCCAGAATAAAACCTCAGTCATGTTCCCTGGACACAGGTTTCAAAAATAAAACCCCAGTCATGTTCCCAGGCCACAGGGTTCCAAAATCAAGCCTCACTCATCTTCCCAGCCCACAGGGTTCCACAATTAAACCTCAGTCATATTCCCAGGCCACATGGTTCCAGAATCAAACCTCAGTCATGTTCCCAGAACACAGGGTTCCAGAATCAAACCTCAGTCATGTTCCCTGGACACAGGTTTCAAAAATAAAACCCCAGTCATGTTACCAGGCCACAGGGTTCCAGAATCAAGCCTCACTCATATTCCCAGCCCACAGGGTTCCACAAATAAACCTCAGTCATATTCCCAGGCCAACGGGTTCCACAATCAAACCTCAGTCCAGTTTCCAGGCCACGGTTCCACCATCAAGCCTCAGTCATGTTCCCAGGCCAGAGTGTTCCACAATCAAACCTAAGTCATCTTGCCAGGACACAGGGTTCAACCATCAAACCTCAGTCATGTTCCCGGAAACAGGGTTCCAGAATCCAACCAATGTCATGTTTCCAGGACACGGGGTTCCAGTATCAGGCCTCAGTCATGTTCCCAGTGCACAGGGTTCCACCATCAAACCTCAGTCATGTTGCCAGTCCACAGGTTTCTGCCATCAAACCTCTGTCAAGTTCCCAGGCCACAGGGTTCAAGAATCAAGCCTCAGTCATTTTGCCAGGCCAGAGTGTTCCACCGTCAAACCTCACTCATAATCCCAGGCCACATATTTCCACAATGAAACCTCAGTCATTTTCCCAGGCCATAGGTGTCCAGAATCAAACTTCAGTCATATTCCCAGGACACATGTTTCCAGAATCCAACCTCAGTCATGTTCCCAGGCCACAGAGTTCCACATTCAAACCTCAATCATGTTCCCAGGACACAGGTGTCCAGAATCAAACCTCAGTCATGTTCCCAGGGAACAGGGTTCCAGAACCAAACCTCAATCATGTTCCCAGACCGCAGGGTTTCAGAATCAAACCACAGTCATGTTCCCAGGCCAGAGGGTTCCACAATCAAACCTCAGTCATGTTTCCATGCCACAGGGTTCCAGAATCCAACCGATGTCATGTTCCCAGGTCACAGGGTTCCAGAATCAATCCTCAGGTATGTTCCCAGGCTACAGGGTTCCAGAATAAAACTTCAGTCATGTTCCCAGTCCACAGGGTTCCAGAACGAAGCCTCAGTCATGTTCCCAGGCCACAGGGATCCAGAATCAAACCTCAGTCATGTTTCAAGGCCATAGGGTACCACCATCAAAGCTCAGTCATATTCCCAGGCCTCCGGTTTCCAGAATCAAACCGATTTCATGTTCCCAGGCAACTCGGAAGCAGAATCCAAACCGATGTCATGTTCCTAGCTCACAGGGTTTCACCATCAAACCTCAGTCCTGTTGCCAGGCCACAGGGTTCCACCATCAAGCCTCAGTCTTGTTGCCAGGCCACAGGGTTCAACCATCAAACCTCAGTCATGTTCCCAGGAAGCAGGGTTCCAGAATCAAACCAACGTCATGTTCCCAGGCCACGGGGTTCCAGTATCAGGCCTCAGTCATGTTCCCAGTGCACAAGGTTCCACCATCAAAGCTCAGTCATATTCCCAGACCACAGGTTTCCACCATCAAACCTCAGCCATGTTCCCAGGCCACAGGATTCCAGAATCAAACCGTTTTCATATTCCCAGGCCACAGGTTTCCAGAATCCACTGATGTCATGTTCCCAGTCCACAGCATTCCAGAACCAAGCCTCAGTCAGGTTCCCAGGGCACAGGGATCAGGAATCAAACCTTAGTCATGTTACCAGGCCATAGGGTACCACCATCAAACCTCAGTCATATTCCCAGACCACAGGTTTCCAGAATCAAACCGACTACATGTTCCCAGGCAACAGGGTACCAGAATCCAAACCGATGTCATGTTCCCAGGCCACTGGATTCCACAATCTAACATCAGTCAGTTCCCAGGCCAATGGTTTCCAGATTCAAACCTCCGTCATATTCCCAGGCCACATGGTTCCAGAATCAAACCTCAGTCATGTTCCCAGAACACAGGGTTCCAGAATAAAACCTCAGTCATGTTCCCTGGACACAGGTTTCAAAAATAAAACTCCAGTCATGTTACCAGGCCACAGGGTTCCAAAATCAAGCCTCACTCATATTCCCAGCCCACGGGGTTCCACAATTAAACCTCAGTCATATTCCCAGGCCACAGGGTTCCACATTCAAACCTCAGTCATGTTTCCAGGACACAGGTGTCCAGAATCAAACCTCAGTCATGTTCCCAGGGAACAGGGTTCCAGAACCAAACCTCAGTCATGTTCCCAGACCACAGGGTTTCAGAATCAAACCACAGTCATGTTCCCAGGCCAGAGGGTTCCACAATCAAACCTCAGTCATGTTTCCATGCCACAGGGTTCCAGAATCCAACCGATGTCATGTTCCCAGGTCACAGGGTTCCAGAATCAATCCTCAGGTATGTTCCCAGGCTACAGGGTTCCAGAATAAAACCTCAGTCATATTCCGAGTCCACAGGTGTCCAGAACGAAGCCTCAGTCATGTTGCCAGGTCACAGGGATCCCGAATCAAACCTCAGTCATGTTGCAAGGCCATAGGACACCACCATCAAAGCTCAGTCATATTCCCAGCCCTCCGGTTTCCAGAATCATACCGATTTCATGTTCCCAGGCAACAGGGGACCAGAATCCAAACCGATGTCATGTTCCTAGGTCACAGGGTTTCACCATCAAACCTCAGTCCTGTTGCCAGGCCACAGGGTTCCACCATCAAACCTCAGCCATGTTCCCAGGCCACAGGATTCCAGAATCAAACCGTTCTCATGTTCCCAGGCCACAGGTTTCCAGAATCCACTGATGTCATGTTCCCAGTCCACAGGGTTCCAGAACCAAGCCTCAGTCAGGTTCCCAGGGCACAGTATTCCACAATCTCAACAGATGTCATGTCCCCAGGCCACAGGTTTCCAGAATCACGCCTCAGTCATGTTCCCAGACCACAGGGATCCAGAATCAAACCTCAGTCATGTTACCAGGCCATAGGGTACCACCATCAAACCTCAGTCATATTCCCAGACCACAGGTTTCCAGAATCAAACCGACTACATGTTCCCAGGCAACAGGGTACCAGAATCCAAACCGATGTCATGTTCCCAGGCCACTGGATTCCACAATCTAACATCAGTCTGCTCCCAGGCCAATGGTTTCCAGATTCAAACCTCCGTCATATTCCCAGGCCACATGGTTCCAGAATCAAACCTCAGTCATGTTCCCAGGGAACAGGGTTCCCGAACCAAACCTCAGTCATGTTCCCAGACCACAGGGTTTCAGAATCAAACCACAGTCATGTTCCCAGGCCAGAGGGTTCCACAATCAAACCTCAGTCATGTTTCCATGCCACAGGGTTCCAGAATCCAACCGATGTCATGTTCCCAGGTCACAGGGTTCCAGAATCAATCCTCAGGTATGTTCCCAGGCTACAGGGTTCCAGAATAAATCTTCAGTCATGTTCTCAGTACACAGGGTTCCAGAACGAAGCCTCAGTCATGTTCCCAGGCCACAGGGATCCGGAATCAAACCTCAGTCATGTTTCAAGGCCATAGGGTACCACCATCAAAGCTCAGTCATATTCCCAGGCCTCCGGTTTCCAGAATCAAACCGATTTCATGTTCCCAGGAAACTCGGAAGCAGAATCCAAACCGATGTCATGTTCCTAGGTCACAGGGTTTCACCATCAAATCTCAGTCCTGTTGCCAGGCCACAGGGTTCCACCATCAAGCCTCAGTCATGTTCCCAAGCCTGAGGGTTCCACAATTAAACCTCAGTCATGTTGCCAGGCCACAGGGTTCAACCATCAAACCTCAGTCATATTCCCAGGAAGCAGGGTTCCAGAATCAAACCAACGTCATGTTCCCAGGCCACGGGGTTCCAGTATCAGGCCTCAGTCATGTTCCCAGTACACAGGGTTCCACCATCAAAGCTCAATCATGTTGCCAGTCCACAGGTTTCTGCGATCAAACCACATTCAAGTTCCCAGGCAACAGGGTTCCAGAATCAAGCCTCAGTCTTGTTGCCAAACTGCAGGGTACCACCATGAAACCTCAGTCATGTTCCCAGGCAACAGGGTTCCTCCATCAAACCTGAATCTGGTTCCCAGGACACAGGGATCCAGAATCAAACCAATGTCAAAATCCCAGGGCATGGTTTTCCAGTACCAAGACTCAGTCATATTTCCAGGGCACAGGGTTCCACAATCAAGCCTCAGTCATGTTGCCAGTCCACAGGTTTCAGCCATCAAACCTCAGTCAAGTTCCCAGGCCACAGTTTTCCAGAATCAAACCTCAGGCATGTTAGCAGGGAACAGGATTTCAGAAACAAACCTCAGTCATGTTGTCAGGCCACAGGTTTCCACCATTAAACCTCAGCCATGTTCCCAGGCCATAGGATTCCAGAATCAAACCGTTCTCATATTCCCAGGCCACAGGTTTCCAGAATCCACTGATGTCATGTTCCCAGTCCACAGGGTTCCAGAACCAAGCCTCAGTCAGGTTCCCAGGGCACAGTATTCCACAATCTCAACAGATGTCATTTTCCCAGGCCACAGGTTTCCAGAATCACGCCTCAGTCATGTTCCCAGACCACAGGGATGAGGAATCAAACCTTAGTCATGTTACCAGGCCATAGGGTACCACCATCAAACCTCAGTCATATTCCCAGACCACAGGTTTCCAGAATCAAATCGACTACATGTTCCCAGGCAACAGGGTACCAGAATCCAAACTGATGTCATGTTCCCAGGGCACTGTATTCCACTATCTAACATCAGTCATGTTCCCAGGCCAATGGTTTCCAGATTCAAACCTCAGTCATATTCCCAGGCCACATGGTTCCAGAATCAAACTTCAGTCATGTTCCCAGAACACAGGGTTCCAGAATAAAACCTCAGTCATGTTCCCTGGACACAGGTTTCAAAAATAAAACCCCAGTCATGTTACCAGGCCACAGGGTTCCAAAATCAAGCCTCACTCATATTCCCAGCCCACGGGGTTCCACAATTAAACCTCAGTCATATTCCCAGGCCACAGGGTTCCACTTTCAAACCTCAGTCATGTTTCCAGGACACAGGTGTCCAGAATCAAACCGCAGTCATGTTCCCAGGGAACAGGGTTCCAGAACCAAACCTCAGTCATGTTCCCAGACCACAGGGTTTCAGAATCAAACCACAGTCATGTTCCCAGGCCAGAGGGTTCCACAATCAAACCTCAGTCAAGTTTCCATGCCACAGGGTTCCTGAATCCAACCGATGTCATGTTCCCAGGTCACAGGGTTCCAGAATCAATCCTCAGGTATGTTCCCAGGCTACAGGGTTCCAGAATAAAACCTCAGTCATATTCCGAGTCCACAGGTGTCCAGAACGAAGCCTCAGTCATGTTGCCAGGCCACAGGGATCCCGAATCAAACCTCAGTCATGTTGCAAGGCCATAGGGCACCACCATCAAAGCTCAGTCATATTCCCAGCCCTCCGGTTTCCAGAATCATACCGATTTCATGTTCCCAGGCAACAGGGGACCAGAATCCACACCGATGTCATGTTCCTAGGTCACAGGGTTTCACCATCAAACCTCAGTCCTGTTGCCAGGCCACAGGGTTCCACCATCAAGCCTCACTCATGTTCCCAAGCCTGAGGGTTCCACCATCAAAGCTCAGGCATGTTGCCAGTCCACAGGTTTCTGCGATCAAACCACATTCAAGTTCCCAGGCCACAGGGTTCCAGAATCAAGCCTCAGTCATTTTGCCAGGCCACAGGTTACCACCATCAAACCTCAGTCATGTTCCTCGGCAACAGGGTTCCTCCATCAAACCTCAATCTGGTTCCCAGGACACAGGATTCCAGAATCAAAACAATGTCAAAATCCCAGGGCATGGTTTTCCAGTACCAGGCCTCAGTCATATTTCCAGGGCACAGGGTTCCACAATCAAACCTCAGTCATGTTGCCAGTCCACAGGTTTCTGCCATCAAACCTCAGTCAAGGTCCCAGGCCACAGATTTCCAGAATCAAACCTCAGTCATGTTCCCAGGGAACAGGATTCCAGAAACAAACCTCAGTCATGTTGCCAGGCCACAGGTTTCCACCATCAAACCTCAGCCATGTTCCCAGGCCACAGGATTCCAGAATCAAACCGTTCTCATGTTCCCAGGCCACAGGTTTCCAGAATCCACTGATGTCATGTTCCCAGTCCACAGGGTTCCAGAACCAAGCCTCAGTCAGGTTCCCAGGGCACAGTATTCCACAATCTCAACAGATGTCATGTCCCCAGGCCACAGGTTTCCAGAATCACGCCTCAATCATGTTCCCAGAACACAGGGATCCAGAATCAAACCTCAGTCATGTTACCAGGCCATAGGGTACCACCATCAAACCTCAGTCATATTCCCAGACCACAGGTTTCCAGAATCAAACCGACTACATGTTCCCAGGCAACAGGGTACCAGAATCCAAACCGATGTCATGTTCCCAGGCCACTGGATTCCACAATCTAACATCAGTCAGCTCCCAGGCCAATGGTTTCCAGATTCAAACCTCCGTCATATTCCCAGGCCACATGGTTCCAGAATCAAACCTCAGTCATGTTCCCAGAACACAGGGTTCTAGAATAAAACCTCAGTCATGTTCCCTGGACACAGGTTTCAAAAATAAAACCCCAGTCATGTTACCAGGCCACAGGGTTCCAAAATCAAGCCTCACTCATATTCCCAGCCCACAGGGTTCCACAATTAAACCTCAGTCATATTCCCAGGCCACAGGGTTCCACATTCAAACCTCAGTCATGTTCCCAGGACACAGGTGTCCAGAATCAAACCTCAGTCATGTTCCCAGGGAACAGGGTTCCAGAACCAAACCTCAGTCATGTTCCCAGACCACAGGGTTTCAGAATCAAACCACAGTCATGTTCCCAGGGAACAGGATTCCAGAAACAAACCTCAGTCATGTTGCCAGGCCACAGGTTTCCACCATCAAACCTCAGCCATGTTCCCAGGCCACAGGATTCCAGAATCAAACCGTTCTCATGTTCCCAGGCCACAGGTTTCCAGAATCCACTGATGTCATGTTCCCAGTCCACAGGGTTCCAGAACCAAGCCTCAGTCAGGTTCCCAGGGCACAGTATTCCACAATCTCAACAGATGTCATGTCCCCAGGCAACAGGTTTCCAGAATCACGCCTCAGTCATTTTCCCAGACCACAGGGATCCAGAATCAAACCTCAGTCATGTTACCAGGCCATAGGGTACCACCATCAAACCTCAGTCATATTCCCAGACCACAGGTTTCCAGAATCAAACCGACTACATGTTCCCAGTCAACAGGGTACCAGAATCCAAACCGATGTCCTGTTCCCAGGCCACTGGATTCCACAATCTAACATCAGTCAGCTCCCAGGCCAATGGTTTCCAGATTCAAACCTCCGTCATATTCCCAGGCCACATGGTTCCAGAATCAAACCTCAGTCATGTTCCCAGAACACAGGGTTACAGAATAAAACCTCAGTCATGTTCCCTGGACACAGGTTTCAAAAATAAAACCCCAGTCATGTTCCCAGGCCACAGGGTTCCAAAACTAAGCCTCACTCATATTCCCAGCCCACAGGGTTCCACAATTAAACCTCAGTCATATTCCCAGGCCACAGGGTTCCACATTCAAACCTCAGTCATGTTCCCAGGACACAGGTGTCCAGAATCAAACCTCAGTCATGTTCCCAGGGAACAGGGTTCCAGAACCAAACCTCAGTCATGTTCCCAGACCACAGGTTTTCAGAATCAAACCACAGTCATGTTCCCAGGCCAGAGGGTTCCACAATCAAACCTCAGTCATGTTTCCATGCCACAGGTTTCCAGAATCCAACCGATGTCATGTTCCCAGGTCACAGGGTTCCAAAATCAATCCTCAGGTATGTTCCCAGGCTACAGGGTTCCAGAATAAATCTTCAGTCATGTTCCCAGTCCACAGGGTTCCAGAACGAAGCCTCAGTCATGTTCCCAGGCCACAGGGATCCGGAATCAAACCTCAGTCATGTTTCAAGGCCATAGGGTACCACCATCAAAGCTCAGTCATATTCCCAGGCTTCCGGTTTCCAGAATCAAACCGATTTCATGTTCCCAGGCAACTCGGAAGCAGAATACAAACCGATGTCATGTTCCTAGGTCACAGGGTTTCACCATCAAATCTCAGTCCTGTTGCCAGGCCACAGGGTTCCACCATCAAGCCTCAGTCATGTTCCCAAGCCTGAGGATTCCACAATTAAACCTCAGTCATGTTGCCAGGCCACAGGGTTCAACCATCAAACCTCAGTCATATTCCCAGGAAGCAGGGTTCCAGAATCAAACCAACGTCATGTTCCCAGGCCACGGGGTTCCAGTATCAGGCCTCAGTCATGTTCCCAGTACACAGGGTTCCACCATCAAAGCTCAATCATGTTGCCAGTCCACAGGTTTCTGCGATCAAACCACATTCAAGTTCCCAGGCAACAGGTTTCCAGAATCAAGCCTCAGTCTTGTTGCCAAACTGCAGGGTACCACCATGAAACCTCAGTCATGTTCCCAGGCAACAGGGTTCCTCCATCAAACCTGAATCTGGTTCCAAGGACACAGGGATCCAGAATCAAACCAATGTCAAAATCCCAGGGCATGGTTTTCCAGTACCAAGACTCAGTCATATTTCCAGGGCACAGGGTTCCACAATCAAGCCTCAGTCATGTTGCCAGTCCACAGGTTTCAGCCATCAAACCTCAGTCAAGTTCCCAGGCCACAGTTTTCCAGAATCAAACCTCAGGCATGTTAGCAGGGAACAGGATTTCAGAAACAAACCTCAGTCATGTTGTCAGGCCACAGGTTTCCACCATTAAACCTCAGCCATGTTCCCAGGCCATAGGATTCCAGAATCAAACCGTTCTCATGTTCCCAGGCCACAGGTTTCCAGAATCCACTGATGTCATGTTCCCAGTCCACAGGGTTCCAGAACCAAGCCTCAGTCAGGTTCCCAGGGCACAGTATTCCACAATCTCAACAGATGTCATTTTCCCAGGCCACAGGTTTCCAGAATCACGCCTCAGTCATGTTCCCAGACCACAGGGATGAGGAATCAAACCTTAGTCATGTTACCAGGCCATAGGGTACCACCATCAAACCTCAGTCATATTCCCAGACCACAGGTTTCCAGAATCAAATCGACTACATGTTCCCAGGCAACAGGGTACCAGAATCCAAACTGATGTCATGTTCCCAGGGCACTGTATTCCACTATCTAACATCAGTCATGTTCCCAGGCCAATGGTTTCCAGATTCAAACCTCAGTCATATTCCCAGGCCACATGGTTCCAGAATCAAACTTCAGTCATGTTCCCAGAACACAGGGTTCCAGAATAAAACCTCAGTCATGTTCCCTGGACACAGGTTTCAAAAATAAAACCCCAGTCATGTTACCAGGCCACAGGGTTCCAAAATCAAGCCTCACTCATATTCCCAGCCCACGGGGTTCCACAATTAAACCTCAGTCATATTCCCAGGCCACAGGGTTCCACTTTCAAACCTCAGTCATGTTTCCAGGGAACAGGGTTCCAGAACCAAACCTCAGTCATGTTCCCAGACCACAGGGTTTCAGAATCAAACCACAGTCATGTTCCCAGGCCAGAGGGTTCCACAATCAAACCTCAGTCAAGTTTCCATGCCACAGGGTTCCTGAATCCAACCGATGTCATGTTCCCAGGTCACAGGGTTCCAGAATGAATCCTCAGGTATGTTCCCAGGCTACAGGGTTCCAGAATAAAACCTCAGTCATATTCCGAGTCCACAGGTGTCCAGAACGAAGCCTCAGTCATGTTGCCAGGCCACAGGGATCCCGAATCAAACCTCAGTCATGTTGCAAGGCCATAGGGCACCACCATCAAAGCTCAGTCATATTCCCAGCCCTCCGGTTTCCAGAATCATACCGATTTCATGTTCCCAGGCAACAGGGGACCAGAATCCAAACCGATGTCATGTTCCTAGGTCACAGGGTTTCACCATCAAACCTCAGTCCTGTTGCCAGGCCACAGGGTTCCACCATCAAGCCTCACTCATGTTCCCAAGCCTGAGGGTTCCACCATCAAAGCTCAGGCATGTTGCCAGTCCACAGGTTTCTGCGATCAAACCACATTCAAGTTCCCAGGCCACAGGGTTCCAGAATCAAGCCTCAGTCATGTTGCCAGGCCACAGGTTACCACCATCAAACCTCAGTCATGTTCGTCGGCAACAGGGTTCCTCCATCAAACCTCAATCTGGTTCCCAGGACACAGGATTCCAGAATCAAAACAATGTCAAAATCCCAGGGCATGGTTTTCCAGTACCAGGCCTCAGTCATATTTCCAGGGCACAGGGTTCCACAATCAAACCTCAGTCATGTTGCCAGTCCACAGGTTTCTGCCATCAAACCTCAGTCAAGGTCCCAGGCCACAGATTTCCAGAATCAAACCTCAGTCATGTTCCCAGGGAACAGGATTCCAGAAACAAACCTCAGTCATGTTGCCAGGCCACAGGTTTCCACCATCAAACCTCAGCCATGTTCCCAGGCCACAGGATTCCAGAATCAAACCGTTCTCATGTTCCCAGGCCACAGGTTTCCAGAATCCACTGATGTCATGTTCCCAGTCCACAGGGTTCCAGAACCAAGCCTCAGTCAGGTTCCCAGGGCACAGTATTCCACAATCTCAACAGATGTCATGTTCCCAGGCCACAGGTTTCCAGAATCACGCCTCGGTCATGTTCCCAGACCACATGGATCAGGAATCAAACCTCAGTCATGTTACCAGGCCATAGGGTACCACCATCAAACCTCAGTCATATTCCCAGACCACAGGTTTCCAGAATCAAATCGACTACATGTTCCCAGGCAACAGGGTACGAGAATCCAAACTGATGTCATGTTCCCAGGCCACTGTATTCCACTATCTAACATCAGTCATGTTCCCAGGCCAATGGTTTCCAGATTCAAACCTCAGTCATATTCCCAGGCCACATGGTTCCAGAATCAAACTTCAGTCATGTTCCCAGAACACAGGGTTCCAGAATAAAACCTCAGTCATGTTCCCTGGGCACAGGTTTCAAAAATAAAACCCCAGTCATGTTACCAGGCCACAGGGTTCCAAAATCAAGCCTCACTCATATTCCCAGCCCACAGGGTTCCACAATTAAACCTCAGTCATATTCTCAGGCCACAGGGTTCCACATTCAAACCTCAGTCATGTTTCCAGGACACAGGTGTCCAGAATCAAACCTCAGTCATGTTCCCAGGGAACAGGGTCCCAGAACCAAACCTCCGTCATGTTCCCAGACTACAGGGTTTCAGAATCAAACCACAGTCATGTTCGCAGGCCAGAGGGTTCCACAATCAAACCTCAGTCATGTATCCATGCCACAGGGTTCCAGAATCCAACCGAAGTCATGTTCCCAGGTCACAGGGTTACAGAATCAATCCTCAGGTATGTTCCCAGGCTACAGGGTTCCAGAATGAAACCTCAGTCATGTTCCGAGTCCACAGGGGACCAGAACGAAGCCTCAGTCATGTTCCCAGGCCACAGGGATCCCGAATCAAACCTCAGTCATGTTGCAAGGCCATAGGGTACCACCATCAAAGCTCAGTCATATTGCCAGGCCTCCGGTTTCCAGAATCAAACCGATTTCATGTTCACAGGCAACTCGGAAGCAGAATCCAAACCGATGTCATGTTCCTAGCTCACAGGGTTTCACCATCAAACCTCAGTCCTGTTGCCAGGCCACAGGGTTCCACCATCAAGCCTCAGTCTTGTTGCCAGGCCACAGGGTACAACCATCAAACCTCAGTCATGTTCCCAGGAAGCAGGGTTCCAGAATCAAACCAACGTCATGTTCCCAGGCCACGGGGTTCCAGTATCAGGCCTCAGTCATGTTCCCAGTGCACAGGGTTCCACCATCAAAGCTCAGTCATATTCCCAGACCACAGGTTTCCACCATCAAACCTCAGCCATGTTCCCAGGCCACAGGATTCCAGAATCAAACCGTTCTCATATTCCCAGGCCACAGGTTTCCAGAATCCACTGATGTCATGTTCCCAGTCCACAGCGTTCCAGAACCAAGCCTCAGTCAGGTTCCCAGGGCACAGGGATCAGGAATCAAACCTTAGTCATGTTACCAGGCCATAGGGTACCACCATCAAACCTCAGTCATATTCCCAGACCACAGGTTTCCAGAATCAAACCGACTACATGTTCCCAGGCAACAGGGTACCAGAATCCAAACCGATGTCATGATCCCAGGCCACTGGATTCCACAATCTAACATCAGTCAGTTCCCAGGCCAATGGTTTCCAGATTCAAACCTCCGTCATATTCCCAGGCCACATGGTTCCAGAATCAAACCTCAGTCATGTTCCCAGAACACAGGGTTCCAGAATAAAACCTCAGTCATGTTCCCTGGACACAGGTTTCAAAAATAAAACTCCAGTCATGTTACCAGGCCACAGGGTTCCAAAATCAAGCCTCACTCATATTCCCAGCCCACAGGGTTCCACAATTAAACCTCAGTCATATTCCCAGGCCACAGGGTTCCACATTCAAACCTCAGTCATGTTTCCAGGACACAGGTGTCCAGAATCAAACCTCAGTCATGTTCCCAGGGAACAGGGTTCCAGAACCAAACCTCAGTCATGTTCCCAGACCACAGGGTTTCAGAATCAAACCACAGTCATGTTCCCAGGCCAGAGGGTTCCACAATCAAACCTCAGTCATGTTTCCATGCCACAGGGTTCCAGAATCCAACCGATGTCATGTTCCCAGGTCACAGGGTTCCAGAATCAATCCTCAGGTATGTTCCCAGGCTACAGGGTTCCAGAATAAAACCTCAGTCATATTCCGAGTCCACAGGTGTCCAGAACGAAGCCTCAGTCATGTTGCCAGGCCACAGGGATCCCGAATCAAACCTCAGTCATGTTGCAAGGCCATAGGGCACCACCATCAAAGCTCAGTCATATTCCCAGCCCTCCGGTTTCCAGAATCATACCGATTTCATGTTCCCAGGCAACAGGGGACCAGAATCCAAACCGATGTCATGTTCCTAGGTCACAGGGTTTCACCATCAAACCTCAGTCCTGTTGCCAGGCCACAGGGTTCCACCATCAAACCTCAGCCATGTTCCCAGGCCACAGGATTCCAGAATCAAACCGTTCTCATGTTCCCAGGCCACAGGTTTCCAGAATCCACTGATGTCATGTTCCCAGTCCACAGGGTTCCAGAACCAAGCCTCAGTCAGGTTCCCAGGGCACAGTATTCCACAATCTCAACAGATGTCATGTCCCCAGGCCACAGGTTTCCAGAATCACGCCTCAGTCATGTTCCCAGACCACAGGGATCCAGAATCAAACCTCAGTCATGTTACCAGGCCATAGGGTACCACCATCAAACCTCAGTCATATTCCCAGACCACAGGTTTCCAGAATCAAACCGACTACATGTTCCCAGGCAACAGGGTACCAGAATCCAAACCGATGTCATGTTCCCAGGCCACTGGATTCCACAATCTAACATCAGTCTGCTCCCAGGCCAATGGTTTCCAGATTCAAACCTCCGTCATATTCCCAGGCCACATGGTTCCAGAATCAAACCTCAGTCATGTTCCCAGGGAACAGGGTTCCCGAACCAAAACTCAGTCATGTTCACAGACCACAGGGTTTCAGAATCAAACCACAGTCATGTTCCCAGGCCAGAGGTTTCCACAATCAAACCTCAGTCATGTTTCCATGCCACAGGGTTCCAGAATCCAACCGATGTCATGTTCCCAGGTCACAGGGTTCCAGAATCAATCCTCAGGTATGTTCCCAGGCTACAGGGTTCCAGAATAAATCTTCAGTCATGTTCTCAGTACACAGGGTTCCAGAACGAAGCCTCAGTCATGTTCCCAGGCCACAGGGATCCGGAATCAAACCTCAGTCATGTTTCAAGGCCATAGGGTACCACCATCAAAGCTCAGTCATATTCCCAGGCCTCCGGTTTCCAGAATCAAACCGATTTCATGTTCCCAGGAAACTCGGAAGCAGAATCCAAACCGATGTCATGTTCCTAGGTCACAGGGTTTCACCATCAAATCTCAGTCCTGTTGCCAGGCCACAGGGTTCCACCATCAAGCCTCAGTCATGTTCCCAAGCCTGAGGGTTCCACAATTAAACCTCAGTCATGTTGCCAGGCCACAGGGTTCAACCATCAAACCTCAGTCATATTCCCAGGAAGCAGGGTTCCAGAATCAAACCAACGTCATGTTCCCAGGCCACGGGGTTCCAGTATCAGGCCTCAGTCATGTTCCCAGTACACAGGGTTCCACCATCAAAGCTCAATCATGTTGCCAGTCCACAGGTTTCTGCGATCAAACCACATTCAAGTTCCCAGGCAACAGGGTTCCAGAATCAAGCCTCAGTCTTGTTGCCAAACTGCAGGGTACCACCATGAAACCTCAGTCATGTTCCCAGGCAACAGGGTTCCTCCATCAAACCTGAATCTGGTTCCCAGGACACAGGGATCCAGAATCAAACCAATGTCAAAATCCCAGGGCATGGTTTTCCAGTACCAAGACTCAGTCATATTTCCAGGGCACAGGGTTCCACAATCAAGCCTCAGTCATGTTGCCAGTCCACAGGTTTCAGCCATCAAACCTCAGTCAAGTTCCCAGGCCACAGTTTTCCAGAATCAAACCTCAGGCATGTTAGCAGGGAACAGGATTTCAGAAACAAACCTCAGTCATGTTGTCAGGCCACAGGTTTCCACCATTAAACCTCAGCCATGTTCCCAGGCCATAGGATTCCAGAATCAAACCGTTCTCATATTCCCGGGCCACAGGTTTCCAGAATCCACTGATGTCATGTTCCCAGTCCACAGGGTTCCAGAACCAAGCCTCAGTCAGGTTCCCAGGGCACAGTATTCCACAATCTCAACAGATGTCATTTTCCCAGGCCACAGGTTTCCAGAATCACGCCTCAGTCATGTTCCCAGACCACAGGGATGAGGAATCAAACCTTAGTCATGTTACCAGGCCATAGGGTACCACCATCAAACCTCAGTCATATTCCCAGACCACAGGTTTCCAGAATCAAATCGACTACATGTTCCCAGGCAACAGGGTACCAGAATCCAAACTGATGTCATGTTCCCAGGGCACTGTATTCCACTATCTAACATCAGTCATGTTCCCAGGCCAATGGTTTCCAGATTCAAACCTCAGTCATATTCCCAGGCCACATGGTTCCAGAATCAAACTTCAGTCATGTTCCCAGAACACAGGGTTCCAGAATAAAACCTCAGTCATGTTCCCTGGACACAGGTTTCAAAAATAAAACCCCAGTCATGTTACCAGGCCACAGGGTTCCAAAATCAAGCCTCACTCATATTCCCAGCCCACGGGGTTCCACAATTAAACCTCAGTCATATTCCCAGGCCACAGGGTTCCACTTTCAAACCTCAGTCATGTTTCCAGGACACAGGTGTCCAGAATCAAACCTCAGTCATGTTCCCAGGGAACAGGGTTCCAGAACCAAACCTCAGTCATGTTCCCACACCACAGGGTTTCAGAATCAAACCACAGTCATGTTCCCAGGCCAGAGGGTTCCACAATCAAACCTCAGTCAAGTTTCCATGCCACAGGGTTCCTGAATCCAACCGATGTCATGTTCCCAGGTCACAGGGTTCCAGAATCAATCCTCAGGTATGTTCCCAGGCTACAGGGTTCCAGAATAAAACCTCAGTCATATTCCGAGTCCACAGGTGTCCAGAACGAAGCCTCAGTCATGTTGCCAGGCCACAGGGATCCCGAATCAAACCTCAGTCATGTTGCAAGGCCATAGGGCACCACCATCAAAGCTCAGTCATATTCCCAGCCCTCCGGTTTCCAGAATCATACCGATTTCATGTTCCCAGGCAACAGGGGACCAGAATCCAAACCGATGTCATGTTCCTAGGTCACAGGGTTTCACCATCAAACCTCAGTCCTGTTGCCAGGCCACAGGGTTCCACCATCAAGCCTCACTCATGTTCCCAAGCCTGAGGGTTCCACCATCAAAGCTCAGGCATGTTGCCAGTCCACAGGTTTCTGCGATCAAACCACATTCAAGTTCCCAGGCCACAGGGTTCCAGAATCAAGCCTCAGTCATGTTGCCAGGCCACAGGTTACCACCATCAAACCTCAGTCATGTTCCTCGGCAACAGGGTTCCTCCATCAAACCTCAATCTGGTTCCCAGGACACAGGATTCCAGAATCAAAACAATGTCAAAATCCCAGGGCATGGTTTTCCAGTACCAGGCCTCAGTCATATTTCCAGGGCACAGGGTTCCACAATCAAACCTCAGTCATGTTGCCAGTCCACAGGTTTCTGCCATCAAACCTCAGTCAAGGTCCCAGGCCACAGATTTCCAGAATCAAACCTCAGTCATGTTCCCAGGGAACAGGATTCCAGAAACAAACCTCAGTCATGTTGCCAGGCCACAGGTTTCCACCATCAAACCTCAGCCATGTTCCCAGGCCACAGGATTCCAGAATCAAACCGTTCTCATGTTCCCAGGCCACAGGTTTCCAGAATCCACTGATGTCATGTTCCCAGTCCACAGGGTTCCAGAACCAAGCCTCAGTCAGGTTCCCAGGGCACAGTATTCCACAATCTCAACAGATGTCATGTCCCCAGGCCACAGGTTTCCAGAATCACGCCTCAATCATGTTCCCAGACCACAGGGATCCAGAATCAAACCTCAGTCATGTTACCAGGCCATAGGGTACCACCATCAAACCTCAGTCATATTCCCAGACCACAGGTTTCCAGAATCAAACCGACTACATGTTCCCAGGCAACAGGGTACCAGAATCCAAACCGATGTCATGTTCCCAGGCCACTGGATTCCACAATCTAACATCAGTCAGCTCCCAGGCCAATGGTTTCCAGATTCAAACCTCCGTCATATTCCCAGGCCACATGGTTCCAGAATCAAACCTCAGTCATGTTCCCAGAACACAGGGTTCTAGAATAAAACCTCAGTCATGTTCCCTGGACACAGGTTTCAAAAATAAAACCCCAGTCATGTTACCAGGCCACAGGGTTCCAAAATCAAGCCTCACTCATATTCCCAGCCCACAGGGTTCCACAATTAAACCTCAGTCATATTCCCAGGCCACAGGGTTCCACATTCAAACCTCAGTCATGTTCCCAGGACACAGGTGTCCAGAATCAAACCTCAGTCATGTTCCCAGGGAACAGGGTTCCAGAACCAAACCTCAGTCATGTTCCCAGACCACAGGGTTTCAGAATCAAACCACAGTCATGTTCCCAGGGAACAGGATTCCAGAAACAAACCTCAGTCATGTTGCCAGGCCACAGGTTTCCACCATCAAACCTCAGCCATGTTCCCAGGCCACAGGATTCCAGAATCAAACCGTTCTCATGTTCCCAGGCCACAGGTTTCCAGAATCCACTGATGTCATGTTCCCAGTCCACAGGGTTCCAGAACCAAGCCTCAGTCAGGTTCCCAGGGCACAGTATTCCACAATCTCAACAGATGTCATGTCCCCAGGCAACAGGTTTCCAGAATCACGCCTCAGTCATGTTCCCAGACCACAGGGATCCAGAATCAAACCTCAGTCATGTTACCAGGCCATAGGGTACCACCATCAAACCTCAGTCATATTCCCAGACCACAGGTTTCCAGAATCAAACCGACTACATGTTCCCAGTCAACAGGGTACCAGAATCCAAACCGATGTCCTGTTCCCAGGCCACTGGATTCCACAATCTAACATCAGTCAGCTCCCAGGCCAATGGTTTCCAGATTCAAACCTCCGTCATATTCCCAGGCCACATGGTTCCAGAATCAAACCTCAGTCATGTTCCCAGAACACAGGGTTACAGAATAAAACCTCAGTCATGTTCCCTGGACACAGGTTTCAAAAATAAAAACCCAGTCATGTTACCAGGCCACAGGGTTCCAAAATTAAGCCTCACTCATATTCCCAGCCCACAGGGTTCCACAATTAAACCTCAGTCATATTCCCAGGGAACAGGGTTCCACATTCAAACCTCAGTCATGTTCCCAGGACACAGGTGTCCAGAATCAAACCTCAGTCATGTTCCCAGGGAACAGGGTTCCAGAACCAAACCTCAGTCATGTTCCCAGACCACAGGTTTTCAGAATCAAACCACAGTCATGTTCCCAGGCCAGAGGGTTCCACAATCAAACCTCAGTCATGTATCCATGCCACAGGGTTCCAGAATCCAACCGAAGTCATGTTCCCAGGTCACAGGGTTACAGAATCAATCCTCAGGTATGTTCGCAGGCTACAGGGTTCCAGAATGAAACCTCAGTCATGTTCCGAGTCCACAGGGGACCAGAACGAAGCCTCAGTCATGTTCCCAGGCCACAGGGATCCCGAATCAAACCTCAGTCATGTTGCAAGGCCATAGGGTACCACCATCAAAGCTCAGTCATATTGCCAGGCCTCCGGTTTCCAGAATCAAACCGATTTCATGTTCACAGGCAACTCGGAAGCAGAATCCAAACCGATGTCATGTTCCTAGCTCACAGGGTTTCACCATCAAACCTCAGTCCTGTTGCCAGGCCACAGGGTTCCACCATCAAGCCTCAGTCTTGTTGCCAGGCCACAGGGTACAACCATCAAACCTCAGTCATGTTCCCAGGAAGCAGGGTTCCAGAATCAAACCAACGTCATGTTCCCAGGCCACGGGGTTCCAGTATCAGGCCTCAGTCATGTTCCCAGTGCACAGGGTTCCACCATCAAAGCTCAGTCATATTCCCAGACCACAGGTTTCCAGAATCAAACCGACTACATGTTCCCAGGCAACAGGGTACCAGAATCCAAACCGATGTCATGTTCCCAGGCCACTGGATTCCACAATCTAACATCAGTCAGCTCCCAGGCCAATGGTTTCCAGATTCAAACCTCCGTCATATTCCCAGGCCACATGGTTCCAGAATCAAACCTCAGTCATGTTCCCAGAACACAGGGTTCCAGAATAAAACCTCAGTCATGTTCCCTGGACACAGGTTTCAAAAATAAAACTCCAGTCATGTTACCAGGCCACAGGGTTCCAAAATCAAGCCTCACTCATATTCCCAGCCCACAGGGTTCCACAATTAAACCTCAGTCATATTCCCAGGCCACAGGGTTCCACATTCAAACCTCAGTCATGTTTCCAGGACACAGGTGTCCAGAATCAAACCTCAGTCATGTTCCCAGGGAACAGGGTTCCAGAACCAAACCTCAGTCATGTTCCCAGACCACAGGGTTTCAGAATCAAACCACAGTCATGTTCCCAGGCCAGAGGGTTCCACAATCAAACCTCAGTCATGTTTCCATGCCACAGGGTTCCAGAATCCAACCGATGTCATGTTCCCAGGTCACAGGGTTCCAGAATCAATCCTCAGGTATGTTCCCAGGCTACAGGGTTCCAGAATAAAACCTCAGTCATATTCCGAGTCCACAGGTGTCCAGAACGAAGCCTCAGTCATGTTGCCAGGCCACAGGGATCCCGAATCAAACCTCAGTCATGTTGCAAGGCCATAGGGCACCACCATCAAAGCTCAGTCATATTCCCAGCCCTCCGGTTTCCAGAATCATACCGATTTCATGTTCCCAGGCAACAGGGGACCAGAATCCAAACCGATGTCATATTCCTAGGTCACAGGGTTTCACCATCAAACCTCAGTCCTGTTGCCAGGCCACAGGGTTCCACCATCAAACCTCAGTCATGTTCCCAGGGAACAGGATTCCAGAAACAAACCTCAGGCATGTTGCCAGGCCACAGGTTTCCACCATCAAACCTCAGCCATGGTCCCAGGCCACAGGATTCCAGAATCAAACCGTTCTCATATTCCCAGGCCACAGGTTTCCAGAATCCACTGATGTCATGTTCCCAGTCCACAGGGTTCCAGAACCAAGCGTCAGTCAGGTTCCCAGGGCACAGTATTCCACAATCTCAACAGATGTCATGTCCCCAGGCCACAGGTTTCCAGAATCACGCCTCAGTCATGTTCCCAGACCACAGGGATCCAGAATCAAACCTCAGTCATGTTACCAGGCCATAGGGTACCACCATCAAACCTCAGTCATATTCCCAGACCACAGGTTTCCAGAATCAAAACGACTACATGTTCCCAGGCAACAGGGTACCAGAATCCAAACCGATGTCATGTTCCCAGGCCACTGGATTCCACAATCTAACATCAGTCTGCTCCCAGGCCAATGGTTTCCAGATTCAAACCTCCGTCATATTCCCAGGCCACATGGTTCCAGAATCAAACCTCAGTCATGTTCCCAGGGAACAGGGTTCCCGAACCAAAACTCAGTCATGTTCCCAGACCACAGGGTTTCAGAATCAAACCACAGTCATGTTCCCAGGCCAGAGGGTTCCACAATCAAACCTCAGTCATGTTTCCATGCCACAGGGTTCCAGAATCCAACCGATGTCATGTTCCCAGGTCACAGGGTTCCAGAATCAATCCTCAGGTATGTTCCCAGGCTACAGGGTTCCAGAATAAATCTTCAGTCATGTTCTCAGTACACAGGGTTCCAGAACGAAGCCTCAGTCATGTTCCCAGGCCACAGGGATCCGGAATCAAACCTCAGTCATGTTTCAAGGCCATAGGGTACCACCATCAAAGCTCAGTCATATTCCCAGGCCTCCGGTTTCCAGAATCAAACCGATTTCATGTTCCCAGGAAACTCGGAAGCAGAATCCAAACCGATGTCATGTTCCTAGGTCACAGGGTTTCACCATCAAATCTCAGTCCTGTTGCCAGGCCACAGGGTTCCACCATCAAGCCTCAGTCATATTCCCAAGCCTGAGGGTTCCACAATTAAACCTCAGTCATGTTGCCAGGCCACAGGGTTCAACCATCAAACCTCAGTCATATTCCCAGGAAGCAGGGTTCCAGAATCAAACCAACGTCATGTTCCCAGGCCACGGGGTTCCAGTATCAGGCCTCAGTCATGTTCCCAGTACACAGGGTTCCACCATCAAAGCTCAATCATGTTGCCAGTCCACAGGTTTCTGCGATCAAACCACATTCAAGTTCCCAGGCAACAGGGTTCCAGAATCAAGCCTCAGTCTTGTTGCCAAACTGCAGGGTACCACCATGAAACCTCAGTCATGTTCCCAGGCAACAGGGTTCCTCCATCAAACCTGAATCTGGTTCCCAGGACACAGGGATCCAGAATCAAACCAATGTCAAAATCCCAGGGCATGGTTTTCCAGTACCAAGACTCAGTCATATTTCCAGGGCACAGGGTTCCACAATCAAGCCTCAGTCATGTTGCCAGTCCACAGGTTTCAGCCATCAAACCTCAGTCAAGTTCCCAGGCCACAGTTTTCCTGAATCAAACCTCAGGCATGTTAGCAGGGAACAGGATTTCAGAAACAAACCTCAGTCATGTTGTCAGGCCACAGGTTTCCACCATTAAACCTCAGCCATGTTCCCAGGCCATAGGATTCCAGAATCAAACCGTTCTCATATTCCCGGGCCACAGGTTTCCAGAATCCACTGATGTCATGTTCCCAGTCCACAGGGTTCCAGAACCAAGCCTCAGTCAGGTTCCCAGGGCACAGTATTCCACAATCTCAACAGATGTCATTTTCCCAGGCCACAGGTTTCCAGAATCACGCCTCAGTCATGTTCCCAGACCACAGGGATGAGGAATCAAACCTTAGTCATGTTACCAGGCCATAGGGTACCACCATCAAACCTCAGTCATATTCCCAGACCACAGGTTTCCAGAATCAAATCGACTACATGTTCCCAGGCAACAGGGTACCAGAATCCAAACTGATGTCATGTTCCCAGGGCACTGTATTCCACTATCTAACATCAGTCATGTTCCCAGGCCAATGGTTTCCAGATTGAAACCTCAGTCATATTCCCAGGCCACATGGTTCCAGAATCAAACTTCAGTCATGTTCCCAGAACACAGGGTTCCAGAATAAAACCTCAGTCATGTTCCCTGGACACAGGTTTCAAAAATAAAACCCCAGTCATGTTACCAGGCCACAGGGTTCCAAAATCAAGCCTCACTCATATTCCCAGCCCACGGGGTTCCACAATTAAACCTCAGTCATATTCCCAGGCCACAGGGTTCCACTTTCAAACCTCAGTCATGTTTCCAGGACACAGGTGTCCAGAATCAAACCTCAGTCATGTTCCCAGGGAACAGGGTTCCAGAACCAAACCTCAGTCATGTTCCCGGACCACAGGGTTTCAGAATCAAACCACAGTCATGTTCCCAGGCCAGAGGGTTCCACAATCAAACCTCAGTCAAGTTTCCATGCCACAGGGTTCCTGAATCCAACCGATGTCATGTTCCCAGGTCACAGGGTTCCAGAATCAATCCTCAGGTATGTTCCCAGGCTACAGGGTTCCAGAATAAAACCTCAGTCATATTCCGAGTCCACAGGTGTCCAGAACGAAGCCTCAGTCATGTTGCCAGGCCACAGGGATCCCGAATCAAACCTCAGTCATGTTGCAAGGCCATAGGGCACCACCATCAAAGCTCAGTCATATTCCCAGCCCTCCGGTTTCCAGAATCATACCGATTTCATGTTCCCAGGCAACAGGGGACCAGAATCCAAACCGATGTCATGTTCCTAGGTCACAGGGTTTCACCATCAAACCTCAGTCCTGTTGCCAGGCCACAGGGTTCCACCATCAAGCCTCACTCATGTTCCCAAGCCTGAGGGTTCCACCATCAAAGCTCAGGCATGTTGCCAGTCCACAGGTTTCTGCGATCAAACCACATTCAAGTTCCCAGGCCACAGGGTTCCAGAATCAAGCCTCAGTCATGTTGCCAGGCCACAGGTTACCACCATCAAACCTCAGTCATGTTCCTCGGCAACAGGGTTCCTCCATCAAACCTCAATCTGGTTCCCAGGACACAGGATTCCAGAATCAAAACAATGTCAAAATCCCAGGGCATGGTTTTCCAGTACCAGGCCTCAGTCATATTTCCAGGGCACAGGGTTCCACAATCAAACCTCAGTCATGTTGCCAGTCCACAGGTTTCTGCCATCAAACCTCAGTCAAGGTCCCAGGCCACAGATTTCCAGAATCAAACCTCAGTCATGTTCCCAGGGAACAGGATTCCAGAAACAAACCTCAGTCATGTTGCCAGGCCACAGGTTTCCACCATCAAACCTCAGCCATGTTCCCAGGCCACAGGATTCCAGAATCAAACCGTTCTCATGTTCCCAGGCCACAGGTTTCCAGAATCCACTGATGTCATGTTCCCAGTCCACAGGGTTCCAGAACCAAGCCTCAGTCAGGTTCCCAGGGCACAGTATTCCACAATCTCAACAGATGTCATGTCCCCAGGCCACAGGTTTCCAGAATCACGCCTCAATCATGTTCCCAGAACACAGGGATTCAGAATCAAACCTCAGTCATGTTACCAGGCCATAGGGTACCACCATCAAACCTCAGTCATATTCCCAGACCACAGGTTTCCAGAATCAAACCGACTACATGTTCCCAGGCAACAGGGTACCAGAATCCAAACCGATGTCATGTTCCCAGGCCACTGGATTCCACAATCTAACATCAGTCAGCTCCCAGGCCAATGGTTTCCAGATTCAAACCTCCGTCATATTCCCAGGCCACATGGTTCCAGAATCAAACCTCAGTCATGTTCCCAGAACACAGGGTTCTAGAATAAAACCTCAGTCATGTTCCCTGGACACAGGTTTCAAAAATAAAACCCCAGTCATGTTACCAGGCCACAGGGTTCCAAAATCAAGCCTCACTCATATTCCCAGCCCACAGGGTTCCACAATTAAACCTCAGTCATATTCCCAGGCCACAGGGTTCCACATTCAAACCTCAGTCATGTTCCCAGGACACAGGTGTCCAGAATCAAACCTCAGTCATGTTCCCAGGGAACAGGGTTCCAGAACCAAACCTCAGTCATGTTCCCAGACCACAGGGTTTCAGAATCAAACCACAGTCATGTTCCCAGGGAACAGGATTCCAGAAACAAACCTCAGTCATGTTGCCAGGCCACAGGTTTCCACCATCAAACCTCAGCCATGTTCCCAGGCCACAGGATTCCAGAATCAAACCGTTCTCATGTTCCCAGGCCACAGGTTTCCAGAATCCACTGATGTCATGTTCCCAGTCCACAGGGTTCCAGAACCAAGCCTCAGTCAGGTTCCCAGGGCACAGTATTCCACAATCTCAACAGATGTCATGTCCCCAGGCAACAGGTTTCCAGAATCACGCCTCAGTCATGTTCCCAGACCACAGGGATCCAGAATCAAACCTCAGTCATGTTACCAGGCCATAGGGTACCACCATCAAACCTCAGTCATATTCCCAGACCACAGGTTTCCAGAATCAAACCGACTACATGTTCCCAGTCAACAGGGTACCAGAATCCAAACCGATGTCCTGTTCCCAGGCCACTGGATTCCACAATCTAACATCAGTCAGCTCCCAGGCCAATGGTTTCCAGATTCAAACCTCCGTCATATTCCCAGGCCACATGGTTCCAGAATCAAACCTCAGTCATGTTCCCAGAACACAGGGTTACAGAATAAAACCTCAGTCATGTTCCCTGGACACAGGTTTCAAAAATAAAAACCCAGTCATGTTACCAGGCCACAGGGTTCCAAAATTAAGCCTCACTCATATTCCCAGCCCACAGGGTTCCACAATTAAACCTCAGTCATATTCCCAGGCCACAGGGTTCCACATTCAAACCTCAGTCATGTTCCCAGGACACAGGTGTCCAGAATCAAACCTCAGTCATGTTCCCAGGGAACAGGGTTCCAGAACCAAACCTCAGTCATGTTCCCAGACCACAGGTTTTCAGAATCAAACCACCGTCATGCTCCCAGGCCAGAGGGTTCCACAATCAAACCTCAGTCATGTTTCCATGCCACAGGGTTCCAGAATCCAACCGATGTCATGTTCCCAGGTCACAGGGTTCCAAAATCAATCCTCAGGTATGTTCCCAGGCTACAGGGTTCCAGAATAAATCTTCAGTCATGTTCCCAGTCCACAGGGTTCCAGAACGAAGCCTCAGTCATGTTCCCAGGCCACAGGGATCCGGAATCAAACCTCAGTCATGTTTCAAGGCCATAGGGTACCACCATCAAAGCTCAGTCATATTCCCAGGCTTCCGGTTTCCAGAATCAAACCTATTTCATGTTCCCAGGCAACTCGGAAGCAGAATACAAACCGATGTCATGTTCCTAGGTCACAGGGTTTCACCATCAAATCTCAGTCCTGTTGCCAGGCCACAGGGTTCCACAATCAAGCCTGAGTCATGTTCCCAAGCCTGAGGATTCCACAATTAAACCTCAGTCATGTTGCCAGGCCACAGGGTTCAACCATCAAACCTCAGTCATATTCCCAGGAAGCAGGGTTCCTGAATCAAACCAACGTCATGTTCCCAGGCCACGGGGTTCCAGTATCAGGCCTCAGTCATGTTCCCAGTACACAGGGTTCCACCATCAAAGCTCAATCATGTTGCCAGTCCACAGGTTTCTGCGATCAAACCACATTCAAGTTCCCAGGCAACAGGGTTCCAGAATCAAGCCTCAGTCTTGTTGCCAAACTGCAGGGTACCACCATGAAACCTCAGTCATGTTCCCAGGCAACAGGGTTCCTCCATCAAACCTGAATCTGGTTCCCAGGACACAGGGATCCAGAATCAAACCAATGTCAAAATCCCAGGGCATGGTTTTCCAGTACCAAGACTCAGTCATATTTCCAGGGCACAGGGTTCCACAATCAAGCCTCAGTCATGTTGCCAGTCCACAGGTTTCAGCCATCAAACCTCAGTCAAGTTCCCAGGCCACAGTTTTCCAGAATCAAACCTCAGGCATGTTAGCAGGGAACAGGATTTCAGAAACAAACCTCAGTCATGTTGTCAGGCCACAGGTTTCCACCATTAAACCTCAGCCATGTTCCCAGGCCATAGGATTCCAGAATCAAACCGTTCTCATGTTCCCAGGCCACAGGTTTCCAGAATCCACTGATGTCATGTTCCCAGTCCACAGGGTTCCAGAACCAAGCCTCAGTCAGGTTCCCAGGGCACAGTATTCCACAATCTCAACAGATGTCATGTCCCCAGGCCACAGGTTTCCAGAATCACGCCTCAGTCATGTTCCCAGACCACAGGGATGAGGAATCAAACCTTAGTCATGTTACCAGGCCATAGGGTACCACCATCAAACCTCAGTCATATTCCCAGACCACAGGTTTCCAGAATCAAATCGACTACATGTTCCCAGGCAACAGGGTACCAGAATCCAAACTGATGTCATGTTCCCAGGGCACTGTATTCCACTATCTAACATCAGTCATGTTCCCAGGCCAATGGTTTCCAGATTGAAACCTCAGTCATATTCCCAGGCCACATGGTTCCAGAATCAAACTTCAGTCATGTTCCCAGAACACAGGGTTCCAGAATAAAACCTCAGTCATGTTCCCTGGACACAGGTTTCAAAAATAAAACCCCAGTCATGTTACCAGGCCACAGGGTTCCAAAATCAAGCCTCACTCATATTCCCAGCCCACGGGGTTCCACAATTAAACCTCAGTCATATTCCCAGGCCACAGGGTTCCACTTTCAAACCTCAGTCGTTTCCAGGGAACAGGGTTCCAGAACCAAACCTCAGTCATGTTCCCAGACCACAGGGTTTCAGAATCAAACCACAGTCATGTTCCCAGGCCAGAGGGTTCCACAATCAAACCTCCGTCAAGTTTCCATGCCACAGGGTTCCTGAATCCAACCGATGTCATGTTCCCAGGTCACAGGGTTCCAGAATCAATCCTCAGGTATGTTCCCAGGCTACAGGGTTCCAGAATAAAACCTCAGTCATATTCCGAGTCCACAGGTGTCCAGAACGAAGCCTCAGTCATGTTGCCAGGCCACAGGGATCCCGAATCAAACCTCAGTCATGTTGCAAGGCCATAGGGCACCACCATCAAAGCTCAGTCATATTCCCAGCCCTCCGGTTTCCAGAATCATACCGATTTCATGTTCCCAGGCAACAGGGGACCAGAATCCAAACCGATGTCATGTTCCTAGGTCACAGGGTTTCACCATCAAACCTCAGTCCTGTTGCCAGGCCACAGGGTTCCACCATCAAGCCTCACTCATGTTCCCAAGCCTGAGGGTTCCACCATCAAAGCTCAGGCATGTTGCCAGTCCACAGGTTTCTGCGATCAAACCACATTCAAGTTCCCAGGCCACAGGGTTCCAGAATCAAGCCTCAGTCATGTTGCCAGGCCACAGGTTACCACCATCAAACCTCAGTCATGTTCCTCGGCAACAGGGTTCCTCCATCAAACCTCAATCTGGTTCCCAGGACACAGGATTCCAGAATCAAAACAATGTCAAAATCCCAGGGCATGGTTTTCCAGTACCAGGCCTCAGTCATATTTCCAGGGCACAGGGTTCCACAATCAAACCTCAGTCATGTTGCCAGTCCACAGGTTTCTGCCATCAAACCTCAGTCAAGTTCCCAGGCCACAGATTTCCAGAATCAAACCTCAGTCATGTTCCCAGGGAACAGGATTCCAGAAACAAACCTCAGTCATGTTGCCAGGCCACAGGTTTCCACCATCAAACCTCAGCCATGTTCCCAGGCCACAGGATTCCAGAATCAAACCGTTCTCATGTTCCCAGGCCACAGGTTTCCAGAATCCACTGATGTCATGTTCCCAGTCCACAGGGTTCCAGAACCAAGCCTCAGTCAGGTTCCCAGGGCACAGTATTCCACAATCTCAACAGATGTCATGTCCCCAGGCAACAGGTTTCCAGAATCACGCCTCAGTCATGTTCCCAGACCACAGGGATCCAGAATCAAACCTCAGTCATGTTACCAGGCCATAGGGTACCACCATCAAACCTCAGTCATATTCCCAGACCACAGGTTTCCAGAATCAAACCGACTACATGTTCCCAGTCAACAGGGTACCAGAATCCAAACCGATGTCCTGTTCCCAGGCCACTGGATTCCACAATCTAACATCAGTCAGCTCCCAGGCCAATGGTTTCCAGATTCAAACCTCCGTCATATTCCCAGGCCACATGGTTCCAGAATCAAACCTCAGTCATGTTCCCAGAACACAGGGTTACAGAATAAAACCTCAGTCATGTTCCCTGGACACAGGTTTCAAAAATAAAAACCCAGTCATGTTACCAGGCCACAGGGTTCCAAAATTAAGCCTCACTCATATTCCCAGCCCACAGGGTTCCACAATTAAACCTCAGTCATATTCCCAGGCCACAGGGTTCCACATTCAAACCTCAGTCATGTTCCCAGGACACAGGTGTCCAGAATCAAACCTCAGTCATGTTCCCAGGGAACAGGGTTCCAGAACCAAACCTCAGTCATGTTCCCAGACCACAGGTTTTCAGAATCAAACCACAGTCATGTTCCCAGGCCAGAGGGTTCCACAATCAAACCTCAGTCATGTTTCCATGCCACAGGGTTCCAGAATCCAACCGATGTCATGTTCCCAGGTCACAGGGTTCCAAAATCAATCCTCAGGTATGTTCCCAGGCTACAGGGTTCCAGAATAAATCTTCAGTCATGTTCCCAGTCCACAGGGTTCCAGAACGAAGCCTCAGTCATGTTCCCAGGCCACAGGGATCCGGAATCAAACCTCAGTCATGTTTCAAGGCCATAGGGTACCACCATCAAAGCTCAGTCATATTCCCAGGCTTCCGGTTTCCAGAATCAAACCGATTTCATGTTCCCAGGCAACTCGGAAGCAGAATACAAACCGATGTCATGTTCCTAGGTCACAGGGTTTCACCATCAAATCTCAGTCCTGTTGCCAGGCCACAGGGTTCCACAATCAAGCCTCAGTCATTTTCCCAAGCCTGAGGATTCCACAATTAAACCTCAGTCATGTTGCCAGGCCACAGGGTTCAACCATCAAACCTCAGTCATATTCCCAGGAAGCAGGGTTCCAGAATCAAACCAACGTCATGTTCCCAGGCCACGGGGTTCCAGTATCAGGCCTCAGTCATGTTCCCAGTACACAGGGTTCCACCATCAAAGCTCAATCATGTTGCCAGTCCACAGGTTTCTGCGATCAAACCACATTCAAGTTCCCAGGCAACAGGGTTCCAGAATCAAGCCTCAGTCTTGTTGCCAAACTGCAGGGTACCACCATGAAACCTCAGTCATGTTCCCAGGCAACAGGGTTCCTCCATCAAACCTGAATCTGGTTCCCAGGACACAGGGATCCAGAATCAAACCAATGTCAAAATCCCAGGGCATGGTTTTCCAGTACCAAGACTCAGTCATATTTCCAGGGCACAGGGTTCCACAATCAAGCCTCAGTCATGTTGCCAGTCCACAGGTTTCAGCCATCAAACCTCAGTCAAGTTCCCAGGCCACAGTTTTCCAGAATCAAACCTCAGGCATGTTAGCAGGGAACAGGATTTCAGAAACAAACCTCAGTCATGTTGTCAGGCCACAGGTTTCCACCATTAAACCTCAGCCATGTTCCCAGGCCATAGGATTCCAGAATCAAACCGTTCTCATGTTCCCAGGCCACAGGTTTCCAGAATCCACTGATGTCATGTTCCCAGTCCACAGGGTTCCAGAACCAAGCCTCAGTCAGGTTCCCAGGGCACAGTATTCCACAATCTCAACAGATGTCATGTCCCCAGGCCACAGGTTTCCAGAATCACGCCTCAGTCATGTTCCCAGACCACAGGGATGAGGAATCAAACCTTAGTCATGTTACCAGGCCATAGGGTACCACCATCAAACCTCAGTCATATTCCCAGACCACAGGTTTCCAGAATCAAATCGACTACATGTTCCCAGGCAACAGGGTACCAGAATCCAAACTGATGTCATGTTCCCAGGGCACTGTATTCCACTATCTAACATCAGTCATGTTCCCAGGCCAATGGTTTCCAGATTGAAACCTCAGTCATATTCCCAGGCCACATGGTTCCAGAATCAAACTTCAGTCATGTTCCCAGAACACAGGGTTCCAGAATAAAACCTCAGTCATGTTCCCTGGACACAGGTTTCAAAAATAAAACCCCAGTCATGTTACCAGGCCACAGGGTTCCAAAATCAAGCCTCACTCATATTCCCAGCCCACGGGGTTCCACAATTAAACCTCAGTCATATTCCCAGGCCACAGGGTTCCACTTTCAAACCTCAGTCGTTTCCAGGGAACAGGGTTCCAGAACCAAACCTCAGTCATGTTCCCAGACCACAGGGTTTCAGAATCAAACCACAGTCATGTTCCCAGGCCAGAGGGTTCCACAATCAAACCTCCGTCAAGTTTCCATGCCACAGGGTTCCTGAATCCAACCGATGTCATGTTCCCAGGTCACAGGGTTCCAGAATCAATCCTCAGGTATGTTCCCAGGCTACAGGGTTCCAGAATAAAACCTCAGTCATATTCCGAGTCCACAGGTGTCCAGAACGAAGCCTCAGTCATGTTGCCAGGCCACAGGGATCCCGAATCAAACCTCAGTCATGTTGCAAGGCCATAGGGCACCACCATCAAAGCTCAGTCATATTCCCAGCCCTCCGGTTTCCAGAATCATACCGATTTCATGTTCCCAGGCAACAGGGGACCAGAATCCAAACCGATGTCATGTTCCTAGGTCACAGGGTTTCACCATCAAACCTCAGTCCTGTTGCCAGGCCACAGGGTTCCACCATCAAGCCTCACTCATGTTCCCAAGCCTGAGGGTTCCACCATCAAAGCTCAGGCATGTTGCCAGTCCACAGGTTTCTGCGATCAAACCACATTCAAGTTCCCAGGCCACAGGGTTCCAGAATCAAGCCTCAGTCATGTTGCCAGGCCACAGGTTACCACCATCAAACCTCAGTCATGTTCCTCGGCAACAGGGTTCCTCCATCAAACCTCAATCTGGTTCCCAGGACACAGGATTCCAGAATCAAAACAATGTCAAAATCCCAGGGCATGGTTTTCCAGTACCAGGCCTCAGTCATATTTCCAGGGCACAGGGTTCCACAATCAAACCTCAGTCATGTTGCCAGTCCACAGGTTTCTGCCATCAAACCTCAGTCAAGGTCCCAGGCCACAGATTTCCAGAATCAAACCTCAGTCATGTTCCCAGGGAACAGGATTCCAGAAACAAACCTCAGTCATGTTGCCAGGCCACAGGTTTCCACCATCAAACCTCAGCCATGTTCCCAGGCCACAGGATTCCAGAATCAAACCGTTCTCATGTTCCCAGGCCACAGGTTTCCAGAATCCACTGATGTCATGTTCCCAGTCCACAGGGTTCCAGAACCAAGCCTCAGTCAGGTTCCCAGGGCACAGTATTCCACAATCTCAACAGATGTCATGTCCCCAGGCCACAGGTTTCCAGAATCACGCCTCAATCATGTTCCCAGACCACAGGGATCCAGAATCAAACCTCAGTCATGTTACCAGGCCATAGGGTACCACCATCAAACCTCAGTCATATTCCCAGACCACAGGTTTCCAGAATCAAACCGACTACATGTTCCCAGGCAACAGGGTACCAGAATCCAAACCGATGTCATGTTCCCAGGCCACTGGATTCCACAATCTAACATCAGTCAGCTCCCAGGCCAATGGTTTCCAGATTCAAACCTCCGTCATATTCCCAGGCCACATGGTTCCAGAATCAAACCTCAGTCATGTTCCCAGAACACAGGGTTCTAGAATAAAACCTCAGTCATGTTCCCTGGACACAGGTTTCAAAAATAAAACCCCAGTCATGTTACCAGGCCACAGGTTTCCAAAATCAAGCCTCACTCATATTCCCAGCCCACAGGGTTCCACAATTAAACCTCAGTCATATTCCCAGGCCACAGGGTTCCACATTCAAACCTCAGTCATGTTCCCAGGACACAGGTGTCCAGAATCAAACCTCAGTCATGTTCCCAGGGAACAGGGTTCCAGAACCAAACCTCAGTCATGTTCCCAGACCACAGGGTTTCAGAATCAAACCACAGTCATGTTCCCAGGGAACAGGATTCCAGAAACAAACCTCAGTCATGTTGCCAGGCCACAGGTTTCCACCATCAAACCTCAGCCATGTTCCCAGGCCACAGGATTCCAGAATCAAACCGTTCTCATGTTCCCAGGCCACAGGTTTCCAGAATCCACTGATGTCATGTTCCCAGTCCACAGGGTTCCAGAACCAAGCCTCAGTCAGGTTCCCAGGGCACAGTATTCCACAATCTCAACAGATGTCATGTCCCCAGGCAACAGGTTTCCAGAATCACGCCTCAGTCATGTTCCCAGACCACAGGGATCCAGAATCAAACCTCAGTCATGTTACCAGGCCATAGGGTACCACCATCAAACCTCAGTCATATTCCCAGACCACAGGTTTCCAGAATCAAACCGACTACATGTTCCCAGTCAACAGGGTACCAGAATCCAAACCGATGTCCTGTTCCCAGGCCACTGGATTCCACAATCTAACATCAGTCAGCTCCCAGGCCAATGGTTTCCAGATTCAAACCTCCGTCATATTCCCAGGCCACATGGTTCCAGAATCAAACCTCAGTCATGTTCCCAGAACACAGGGTTACAGAATAAAACCTCAGTCATGTTCCCTGGACACAGGTTTCAAAAATAAAAACCCAGTCATGTTACCAGGCCACAGGGTTCCAAAATTAAGCCTCACTCATATTCCCAGCCCACAGGGTTCCACAATTAAACCTCAGTCATATTCCCAGGCCACAGGGTTCCACATTCAAACCTCAGTCATGTTCCCAGGACACAGGTGTCCAGAATCAAACCTCAGTCATGTTCCCAGGGAACAGGGTTCCAGAACCAAACCTCAGTCATGTTCCCAGACCACAGGTTTTCAGAATCAAACCACAGTCATGCTCCCAGGCCAGAGGGTTCCACAATCAAACCTCAGTCATGTTTCCATGCCACAGGGTTCCAGAATCCAACCGATGTCATGTTCCCAGGTCACAGGGTTCCAAAATCAATCCTGAGGTATGTTCCCAGGCTACAGGGTTCCAGAATAAATCTTCAGTCATGTTCCCAGTCCACAGGGTTCCAGAACGAAGCCTCAGTCATGTTCCCAGGCCACAGGGATCCGGAATCAAACCTCAGTCATGTTTCAAGGCCATAGGGTACCACCATCAAAGCTCAGTCATATTCCCAGGCTTCCGGTTTCCAGAATCAAACCGATTTCATGTTCCCAGGCAACTCGGAAGCAGAATACAAACCGATGTCATGTTCCTAGGTCACAGGGTTTCACCATCAAATCTCAGTCCTGTTGCCAGGCCACAGGGTTCCACAATCAAGCCTCAGTCATGTTCCCAAGCCTGAGGATTCCACAATTAAACCTCAGTCATGTTGCCAGGCCACAGGGTTCAACCATCAAACCTCAGTCATATTCCCAGGAAGCAGGGTTCCAGAATCAAACCAACGTCATGTTCCCAGGCCACGGGGTTCCAGTATCAGGCCTCAGTCATGTTCCCAGTACACAGGGTTCCACCATCAAAGCTCAATCATGTTGCCAGTCCACAGGTTTCTGCGATCAAACCACATTCAAGTTCCCAGGCCACAGGGTTCCAGAATCAAGCCTCAGTCATGTTGCCAGGCCACAGGTTACCACCATCAAACCTCAGTCATGTTCCTCGGCAACAGGGTTCCTCCATCAAACCTCAATCTGGTTCCCAGGACACAGGATTCCAGAATCAAAACAATGTCAAAATCCCAGGGCATGGTTTTCCAGTACCAGGCCTCAGTCATATTTCCAGGGCACAGGGTTCCACAATCAAACCTCAGTCATGTTGCCAGTCCACAGGTTTCTGCCATCAAACCTCAGTCAAGGTCCCAGGCCACAGATTTCCAGAATCAAACCTCAGTCATGTTCCCAGGGAACAGGATTCCAGAAACAAACCTCAGTCATGTTGCCAGGCCACAGGTTTCCACCATCAAACCTCAGCCATGTTCCCAGGCCACAGGATTCCAGAATCAAACCGTTCTCATGTTCCCAGGCCACAGGTTTCCAGAATCCACTGATGTCATGTTCCCAGTCCACAGGGTTCCAGAACCAAGCCTCAGTCAGGTTCCCAGGGCACAGTATTCCACAATCTCAACAGATGTCATGTCCCCAGGCCACAGGTTTCCAGAATCACGCCTCAATCATGTTCCCAGACCACAGGGATCCAGAATCAAACCTCAGTCATGTTACCAGGCCATAGGGTACCACCATCAAACCTCAGTCATATTCCCAGACCACAGGTTTCCAGAATCAAACCGACTACATGTTCCCAGGCAACAGGGTACCAGAATCCAAACCGATGTCATGTTCCCAGGCCACTGGATTCCACAATCTAACATCAGTCAGCTCCCAGGCCAATGGTTTCCAGATTCAAACCTCCGTCATATTCCCAGGCCACATGGTTCCAGAATCAAACCTCAGTCATGTTCCCAGAACACAGGGTTCTAGAATAAAACCTCAGTCATGTTCCCTGGACACAGGTTTCAAAAATAAAACCCCAGTCATGTTACCAGGCCACAGGGTTCCAAAATCAAGCCTCACTCATATTCCCAGCCCACAGGGTTCCACAATTAAACCTCAGTCATATTCCCAGGCCACAGGGTTCCACATTCAAACCTCAGTCATGTTCCCAGGACACAGGTGTCCAGAATCAAACCTCAGTCATGTTCCCAGGGAACAGGGTTCCAGAACCAAACCTCAGTCATGTTCCCAGACCACAGGGTTTCAGAATCAAACCACAGTCATGTTCCCAGGGAACAGGATTCCAGAAACAAACCTCAGTCATGTTGCCAGGCCACAGGTTTCCACCATCAAACCTCAGCCATGTTCCCAGGCCACAGGATTCCAGAATCAAACCGTTCTCATGTTCCCAGGCCACAGGTTTCCAGAATCCACTGATGTCATGTTCCCAGTCCACAGGGTTCCAGAACCAAGCCTCAGTCAGGTTCCCAGGGCACAGTATTCCACAATCTCAACAGATGTCATGTCCCCAGGCAACAGGTTTCCAGAATCACGCCTCAGTCATGTTCCCAGACCACAGGGATCCAGAATCAAACCTCAGTCATGTTACCAGGCCATAGGGTACCACCATCAAACCTCAGTCATATTCCCAGACCACAGGTTTCCAGAATCAAACCGACTACATGTTCCCAGTCAACAGGGTACCAGAATCCAAACCGATGTCCTGTTCCCAGGCCACTGGATTCCACAATCTAACATCAGTCAGCTCCCAGGCCAATGGTTTCCAGATTCAAACCTCCGTCATATTCCCAGGCCACATGGTTCCAGAATCAAACCTCAGTCATGTTCCCAGAACACAGGGTTACAGAATAAAACCTCAGTCATGTTCCCTGGACACAGGTTTCAAAAATAAAAACCCAGTCATGTTACCAGGCCACAGGTTTCCAAAATTAAGCCTCACTCATATTCCCAGCCCACAGGGTTCCACAATTAAACCTCAGTCATATTCCCAGGCCACAGGGTTCCACATTCAAACCTCAGTCATGTTCCCAGGACACAGGTGTCCAGAATCAAACCTCAGTCATGTTCCCAGGGAACAGGGTTCCAGAACCAAACCTCAGTCATGTTCCCAGACCACAGGTTTTCAGAATCAAACCACCGTCATGCTCCCAGGCCAGAGGGTTCCACAATCAAACCTCAGTCATGTTTCCATGCCACAGGGTTCCAGAATCCAACCGATGTCATGTTCCCAGGTCACAGGGTTCCAAAATCAATCCTCAGGTATGTTCCCAGGCTACAGGGTTCCAGAATAAATCTTCAGTCATGTTCCCAGTCCACAGGGTTCCAGAACGAAGCCTCAGTCATGTTCCCAGGCCACAGGGATCCGGAATCAAACCTCAGTCATGTTTCAAGGCCATAGGGTACCACCATCAAAGCTCAGTCATATTCCCAGGCTTCCGGTTTCCAGAATCAAACCGATTTCATGTTCCCAGGCAACTCGGAAGCAGAATACAAACCGATGTCATGTTCCTAGGTCACAGGGTTTCACCATCAAATCTCAGTCCTGTTGCCAGGCCACAGGGTTCCACAATCAAGCCTCAGTCATGTTCCCAAGCCTGAGGATTCCACAATTAAACCTCAGTCATGTTGCCAGGCCACAGGGTTCAACCATCAAACCTCAGTCATATTCCCAGGAAGCAGGGTTCCTGAATCAAACCAACGTCATGTTCCCAGGCCACGGGGTTCCAGTATCAGGCCTCAGTCATGTTCCCAGTACACAGGGTTCCACCATCAAAGCTCAATCATGTTGCCAGTCCACAGGTTTCTGCGATCAAACCACATTCAAGTTCCCAGGCAACAGGGTTCCAGAATCAAGCCTCAGTCTTGTTGCCAAACTGCAGGGTACCACCATGAAACCTCAGTCATGTTCCCAGGCAACAGGGTTCCTCCATCAAACCTGAATCTGGTTCCCAGGACACAGGGATCCAGAATCAAACCAATGTCAAAATCCCAGGGCATGGTTTTCCAGTACCAAGACTCAGTCATATTTCCAGGGCACAGGGTTCCACAATCAAGCCTCAGTCATGTTGCCAGTCCACAGGTTTCAGCCATCAAACCTCAGTCAAGTTCCCAGGCCACAGTTTTCCAGAATCAAACCTCAGGCATGTTAGCAGGGAACAGGATTTCAGAAACAAACCTCAGTCATGTTGTCAGGCCACAGGTTTCCACCATTAAACCTCAGCCATGTTCCCAGGCCATAGGATTCCAGAATCAAACCGTTCTCATGTTCCCAGGCCACAGGTTTCCAGAATCCACTGATGTCATGTTCCCAGTCCACAGGGTTCCAGAACCAAGCCTCAGTCAGGTTCCCAGGGCACAGTATTCCACAATCTCAACAGATGTCATTTTCCCAGGCCACAGGTTTCCAGAATCACGCCTCAGTCATGTTCCCAGACCACAGGGATGAGGAATCAAACCTTAGTCATGTTACCAGGCCATAGGGTACCACCATCAAACCTCAGTCATATTCCCAGACCACAGGTTTCCAGAATCAAATCGACTACATGTTCCCAGGCAACAGGGTACCAGAATCCAAACTGATGTCATGTTCCCAGGGCACTGTATTCCACTATCTAACATCAGTCATGTTCCCAGGCCAATGGTTTCCAGATTGAAACCTCAGTCATATTCCCAGGCCACATGGTTCCAGAATCAAACTTCAGTCATGTTCCCAGAACACAGGGTTCCAGAATAAAACCTCAGGCATGTTCCCTGGACACAGGTTTCAAAAATAAAACCCCAGTCATGTTACCAGGCCACAGGGTTCCAAAATCAAGCCTCACTCATATTCCCAGCCCACGGGGTTCCACAATTAAACCTCAGTCATATTCCCAGGCCACAGGGTTCCACTTTCAAACCTCAGTCGTTTCCAGGGAACAGGGTTCCAGAACCAAACCTCAGTCATGTTCCCAGACCACAGGGTTTCAGAATCAAACCACAGTCATGTTCCCAGGCCAGAGGGTTCCACAATCAAACCTCCGTCAAGTTTCCATGCCACAGGGTTCCTGAATCCAACCGATGTCATGTTCCCAGGTCACAGGGTTCCAGAATCAATCCTCAGGTATGTTCCCAGGCTACAGGGTTCCAGAATAAAACCTCAGTCATATTCCGAGTCCACAGGTGTCCAGAACGAAGCCTCAGTCATGTTGCCAGGCCACAGGGATCCCGAATCAAACCTCAGTCATGTTGCAAGGCCATAGGGCACCACCATCAAAGCTCAGTCATATTCCCAGCCCTCCGGTTTCCAGAATCATACCGATTTCATGTTCCCAGGCAACAGGGGACCAGAATCCAAACCGATGTCATGTTCCTAGGTCACAGGGTTTCACCATCAAACCTCAGTCCTGTTGCCAGGCCACAGGGTTCCACCATCAAGCCTCACTCATGTTCCCAAGCCTGAGGGTTCCACCATCAAAGCTCAGGCATGTTGCCAGTCCACAGGTTTCTGCGATCAAACCACATTCAAGTTCCCAGGCCACAGGGTTCCAGAATCAAGCCTCAGTCATGTTGCCAGGCCACAGGTTACCACCATCAAACCTCAGTCATGTTCGTCGGCAACAGGGTTCCTCCATCAAACCTCAATCTGGTTCCCAGGACACAGGATTCCAGAATCAAAACAATGTCAAAATCCCAGGGCATGGTTTTCCAGTACCAGGCCTCAGTCATATTTCCAGGGCACAGGGTTCCACAATCAAACCTCAGTCATGTTGCCAGTCCACAGGTTTCTGCCATCAAACCTCAGTCAAGGTCCCAGGCCACAGATTTCCAGAATCAAACCTCAGTCATGTTCCCAGGGAACAGGATTCCAGAAACAAACCTCAGTCATGTTGCCAGGCCACAGGTTTCCACCATCAAACCTCAGCCATGTTCCCAGGCCACAGGATTCCAGAATCAAACCGTTCTCATGTTCCCAGGCCACAGGTTTCCAGAATCCACTGATGTCATGTTCCCAGTCCACAGGGTTCCAGAACCAAGCCTCAGTCAGGTTCCCAGGGCACAGTATTCCACAATCTCAACAGATGTCATGTCCCCAGGCCACAGGTTTCCAGAATCACGCCTCAATCATGTTCCCAGACCACAGGGATCCAGAATCAAACCTCAGTCATGTTACCAGGCCATAGGGTACCACCATCAAACCTCAGTCATATTCCCAGACCACAGGTTTCCAGAATCAAACCGACTACATGTTCCCAGGCAACAGGGTACCAGAATCCAAACCGATGTCATGTTCCCAGGCCACTGGATTCCACAATCTAACATCAGTCAGCTCCCAGGCCAATGGTTTCCAGATTCAAACCTCCGTCATATTCCCAGGCCACATGGTTCCAGAATCAAACCTCAGTCATGTTCCCAGAACACAGGGTTCTAGAATAAAACCTCAGTCATGTTCCCTGGACACAGGTTTCAAAAATAAAACCCCAGTCATGTTACCAGGCCACAGGGTTTCAAAATCAAGCCTCACTCATATTCCCAGCCCACAGGGTTCCACAATTAAACCTCAGTCATATTCCCAGGCCACAGGGTTCCACATTCAAACCTCAGTCATGTTCCCAGGACACAGGTGTCCAGAATCAAACCTCAGTCATGTTCCCAGGGAACAGGGTTCCAGAACCAAACCTCAGTCATGTTCCCAGACCACAGGGTTTCAGAATCAAACCACAGTCATGTTCCCAGGGAACAGGATTCCAGAAACAAACCTCAGTCATGTTGCCAGGCCACAGGTTTCCACCATCAAACCTCAGCCATGTTCCCAGGCCACAGGATTCCAGAATCAAACCGTTCTCATGTTCCCAGGCCACAGGTTTCCAGAATCCACTGATGTCATGTTCCCAGTCCACAGGGTTCCAGAACCAAGCCTCAGTCAGGTTCCCAGGGCACAGTATTCCACAATCTCAACAGATGTCATGTCCCCAGGCAACAGGTTTCCAGAATCACGCCTCAGTCATGTTCCCAGACCACAGGGATGAGGAATCAAACCTTAGTCATGTTACCAGGCCATAGGGTACCACCATCAAACCTCAGTCATATTCCCAGACCACAGGTTTCCAGAATCAAATCGACTACATGTTCCCAGGCAACAGGGTACCAGAATCCAAACTGATGTCATGTTCCCAGGGCACTGTATTCCACTATCTAACATCAGTCATGTTCCCAGGCCAATGGTTTCCAGATTCAAACCTCAGTCATATTCCCAGGCCACATGGTTCCAGAATCAAACTTCAGTCATGTTCCCAGAACACAGGGTTCCAGAATAAATCCTCAGTCATGTTCCCTGGACACAGGTTTCAAAAATAAAACCCCAGTCATGTTACCAGGCCACAGGGTTCCAAAATCAAGCCTCACTCATATTCCCAGCCCACGGGGTTCCACAATTAAACCTCAGTCATATTCCCAGGCCACAGGGTTCCACTTTCAAACCTCAGTCATGTTTCCAGGGAACAGGGTTCCAGAACCAAACCTCAGTCATGTTCCCAGACCACAGGGTTTCAGAATCAAACCACAGTCATGTTCCCAGGCCAGAGGGTTCCACAATCAAACCTCAGTCAAGTTTCCATGCCACAGGGTTCCTGAATCCAACCGATGTCATGTTCCCAGGTCACAGGGTTCCAGAATGAATCCTCAGGTATGTTCCCAGGCTACAGGGTTCCAGAATAAAACCTCAGTCATATTCCGAGTCCACAGGTGTCCAGAACGAAGCCTCAGTCATGTTGCCAGGCCACAGGGATCCCGAATCAAACCTCAGTCATGTTGCAAGGCCATAGGGCACCACCATCAAAGCTCAGTCATATTCCCAGCCCTCCGGTTTCCAGAATCATACCGATTTCATGTTCCCAGGCAACAGGGGACCAGAATCCAAACCGATGTCATGTTCCTAGGTCACAGGGTTTCACCATCAAACCTCAGTCCTGTTGCCAGGCCACAGGGTTCCACCATCAAGCCTCACTCATGTTCCCAAGCCTGAGGGTTCCACCATCAAAGCTCAGGCATGTTGCCAGTCCACAGGTTTCTGCGATCAAACCACATTCAAGTTCCCAGGCCACAGGGTTCCAGAATCAAGCCTCAGTCATGTTGCCAGGCCACAGGTTACCACCATCAAACCTCAGTCATGTTCGTCGGCAACAGGGTTCCTCCATCAAACCTCAATCTGGTTCCCAGGACACAGGATTCCAGAATCAAAACAATGTCAAAATCCCAGGGCATGGTTTTCCAGTACCAGGCCTCAGTCATATTTCCAGGGCACAGGGTTCTACAATCAAACCTCAGTCATGTTGCCAGTCCACAGGTTTCTGCCATCAAACCTCAGTCAAGGTCCCAGGCCACAGATTTCCAGAATCAAACCTCAGTCATGTTCCCAGGGAACAGGATTCCAGAAACAAACCTCAGTCATGTTGCCAGGCCACAGGTTTCCACCATCAAACCTCAGCCATGTTCCCAGGCCACAGGATTCCAGAATCAAACCGTTCTCATGTGCCCAGGCCACAGGTTTCCAGAATCCACTGATGTCATGTTCCCAGTCCACAGGGTTCCAGAACCAAGCCTCAGTCAGGTTCCCAGGGCACAGTATTCCACAATCTCAACAGATGTCATGTCCCCAGGCCACAGGTTTCCAGAATCACGCCTCAATCATGTTCCCAGACCACAGGGATCCAGAATCAAACCTCAGTCATGTTACCAGGCCATAGGGTACCACCATCAAACCTCAGTCATATTCCCAGACCACAGGTTTCCAGAATCAAACCGACTACATGTTCCCAGGCAACAGGGTACCAGAATCCAAACCGATGTCATGTTCCCAGGCCACTGGATTCCACAATCTAACATCAGTCAGCTCCCAGGCCAACGGTTTCCAGATTCAAACCTCCGTCATATTCCCAGGCCACATGGTTCCAGAATCAAACCTCAGTCATGTTCCCAGAACACAGGGTTCTAGAATAAAACCTCAGTCATGTTCCCTGGACACAGGTTTCAAAAATAAAACCCCAGTCATGTTACCAGGCCACAGGGTTCCAAAATCAAGCCTCACTCATATTCCCAGCCCACAGGGTTCCACAATTAAACCTCAGTCATATTCCCAGGCCACAGGGTTCCACATTCAAACCTCAGTCATGTTCCCAGGACACAGGTGTCCAGAATCAAACCTCAGTCATGTTCCCAGGGAACAGGGTTCCAGAACCAAACCTCAGTCATGTTCCCAGACCACAGGGTTTCAGAATCAAACCACAGTCATGTTCCCAGGGAACAGGATTCCAGAAACAAACCTCAGTCATGTTGCCAGGCCACAGGTTTCCACCATCAAACCTCAGCCATGTTCCCAGGCCACAGGATTCCAGAATCAAACCGTTCTCATGTTCCCAGGCCACAGGTTTCCAGAATCCACTGATGTCATGTTCCCAGTCCACAGGGTTCCAGAACCAAGCCTCAGTCAGGTTCCCAGGGCACAGTATTCCACAATCTCAACAGATGTCAAGTCCCCAGGCAACAGGTTTCCAGAATCACGCCTCAGTCATGTTCCCAGACCACAGGGATCAGGAATCAAACCTTAGTCATGTTACCAGGCCATAGGGTACCACCATCAAACCTCAGTCATATTCCCAGACCACAGGTTTCCAGAATCAAATCAACTACATGTTCCCAGGCAACAGGGTACCAGAATCCAAACTGATGTCATGTTCCCAGGCCACTGTATTCCACTATCTAACATCAGTCATGTTCCCAGGCCAATGGTTTCCAGATTCAAACCTCAGTCATATTCCCAGGCCACATGGTTCCAGAATCAAACTTCAGTCATGTTCCCAGAACACAGGGTTCCAGAATAAAACCTCAGTCATGTTCCCTGTACACAGGTTTCAAAAATAAAACCCCAGTCATGTTACCAGGCCACAGGGTTCCAAAATCAAGCCTCACTCATATTCCCAGCCCACGGGGTTCCACAATTAAACCTCAGTCATATTCCCAGGCCACAGGGTTCCACTTTCAAACCTCAGTCATGTTTCCAGGACACAGGTGTCCAGAATCAAACCTCAGTCATGTTCCCAGGGAACAGGGTTCCAGAACCAAACCTCAGTCATGTTCCCAGACCACAGGGTTTCAGAATCAAACCACAGTCATGTTCCCAGGCCAGAGGGTTCCACAATCAAACCTCAGTCAAGTTTCCATGCCACAGGGTTCCAGAATCCAACCGATGTCATGTTCCCAGGTCACAGGGTTCCAGAATCAATCCTCAGGTATGTTCCCAGGCTACAGGGTTCCAGAATAAAACCTCAGTCATATTCCGAGTCCACAGTTGTCCAGAACGAAGCCTCAGTCATGTTGCCAGGCCACAGGGATCCCGAATCAAACCTCAGTCATGTTGCAAGGCCATAGGGCACCACCATCAAAGCTCAGTCATATTCCCAGCCCTCCGGTTTCCAGAATCATACCGATTTCATGTTCCCAGGCAACAGGGGACCAGAATCCAAACCGATGTCATGTTCCTAGGTCACAGGGTTTCACCATCAAACCTCAGTCCTGTTGCCAGGCCACAGGGTTCCACCATCAAGCCTCACTCATGTTCCCAAGCCTGAGGGTTCCACCATCAAAGCCCAGGAATGTTGCCAGTCCACAGGTTTCTGCGATCAAACCACATTCAAGTTCCCAGGCCACAGGGTTCCAGAATCAAGCCTCAGTCATGTTGCCAGGCCACAGGTTACCACCATCAAACCTCAGTCATGTTCCTCGGCAACAGGGTTCCTCCATCAAACCTCAATCTGGTTCCCAGGACACAGGATTCCAGAATCAAAACAATGTCAAAATCCCAGGGCATGGTTTTCCAGTACCAGGCCTCAGTCATATTTCCAGGGCACAGGGTTCCACAATCAAACCTCAGTCATGTTGCCAGTCCACAGGTTTCTGCCATCAAACCTCAGTCAAGGTCCCAGGCCACAGATTTCCAGAATCAAACCTCAGTCATGTTCCCAGGGAACAGGATTCCAGAAACAATCCTCAGTCATGTTGCCAGGCCACAGGTTTCCACCATCAAACCTCAGCCATGTTCCCAGGCCACAAGATTCCAGAATCAAACCGTTCTCATGTTCCCAGGCCACAGGTTTCCAGAATCCACTGATGTCATGTTCCCAGTCCACAGGGTTCCAGAACCAAGCCTCAGTCAGGTTCCCAGGGCACAGTATTCCACAATCTCAACAGATGTCATGTCCCCAGGCCACAGGTTTCCAAAATCACGCCTCAATCATGTTCCCAGACCACAGGGATCCAGAATCAAACCTCAGTCATGTTACCAGGCCATAGGGTACCACCATCAAACCTCAGTCATATTCCCAGACCACAGCTTTCCAGAATCAAACCGACTACATGTTCCCAGGCAACAGGGTACCAGAATCCAAACCGATGTCATGTTCCCAGGCCACTGGATTCCACAATCTAACATCAGTCAGCTCCCAGGCCAATGGTTTCCAGATTCAAACCTCCGTCATATTCCCAGGCCACATGGTTCCAGAATCAAACCTCAGTCATGTTCCCAGAACACAGGGTTCTAGAATAAAACCTCAGTCATGTTCCCTGGACACAGGTTTCAAAAATAAAACCCCAGTCATGTTACCAGGCCACAGGGTTTCAAAATCAAGCCTCACTCATATTCCCAGCCCACAGGGTTCCACAATTAAACCTCAGTCATATTCCCAGGCCACAGGGTTCCACATTCAAACCTCAGTCATGTTCCCAGGACACAGGTGTCCAGAATCAAACCTCAGTCATGTTCCCAGGGAACAGGGTTCCAGAACCAAACCTCAGTCATGTTCCCATGCCACAGATTTCCAGAATCAAACCTCAGTCATGTTCCCAGGGAACAGGATTCCAGAAACAAACCTCAGTCATGTTGCCAGGCCACAGGTTTCCACAATCAAACCTCAGCCATGTTCCCAGGCCACAGGATTCCAGAATCAAACCGTTCTCATGTTCCCAGGCCACAGGGTTCCAGAATCCACTGATGTCATGTTCCCAGTCCACAGGGTTCCAGAACCAAGCCTCAGTCAGGTTCCCAGGGCACAGTATTCCACAATCTCAACAGATGTCAAGTCCCCAGGCAACAGGTTTCCAGAATCACGCCTCAGTCATGTTCCCAGACCACAGGGATCAGGAATCAAACCTTAGTCATGTTACCAGGCCATAGGGTACCACCATCAAACCTCAGTCATATTCCCAGACCACAGGTTTCCAGAATCAAATCGACTACATGTTCCCAGGCAACAGGGTACCAGAATCCAAACTGATGTCATGTTCCCAGGCCACTGTATTCCACTATCTAACATCAGTCATGTTCCCAGGCCAATGGTTTCCAGATTCAAACCTCAGTCATATTCCCAGGCCACATGGTTCCAGAATCAAACTTCAGTCATGTTCCCAGAACACAGGGTTCCAGAATAAAACCTCAGTCATGTTCCCTGGACACAGGTTTCAAAAATAAAACCCCAGTCATGTTACCAGGCCACAGGGTTCCAAAATCAAGCCTCACTCATATTCCCAGCCCACGGGGTTCCACAATTAAACCTCAGTCATATTCCCAGGCCACAGGGTTCCACTTTCAAACCTCAGTCATGTTTCCAGGACACAGGTGTCCAGAATCAAACCTCAGTCATGTTCCCAGGGAACAGGGTTCCAGAACCAAACCTCAGTCATGTTCCCAGACCACAGGGTTTCAGAATCAAACCACAGTCATGTTCCCAGGCCAGAGGGTTCCACAATCAAACCTCAGTCAAGTTTCCATGCCACAGGGTTCCTGAATCCAACCGATGTCATGTTCCCAGGTCACAGGGTTCCAGAATCAATCCTCAGGTATGTTCCCAGGCTACAGGGTTCCAGAATAAAACCTCAGTCATATTCCGAGTCCACAGGTGTCCAGAACGAAGCCTCAGTCATGTTGCCAGGCCACAGGGATCCCGAATCAAACCTCAGTCATGTTGCAAGGCCATAGGGCACCACCATCAAAGCTCAGTCATATTCCCAGCCCTCCGGTTTCCAGAATCATACCGATTTCATGTTCCCAGGCAACAGGGGACCAGAATCCAAACCGATGTCATGTTCCTAGGTCACAGGGTTTCACCATCAAACCTCAGTCCTGTTGCCAGGCCACAGGGTTCCACCATCAAGCCTCACTCATGTTCCCAAGCCTGAGGGTTCCACCATCAAAGCTCAGGAATGTTGCCAGTCCACAGGTTTCTGCGATCAAACCACATTCAAGTTCCCAGGCCACAGGGTTCCAGAATCAAGCCTCAGTAATGTTGCCAGGCCACAGGTTACCACCATCAAACCTCAGTCATGTTCCTCGGCAACAGGGTTCCTCCATCAAACCTCAATCTGGTTCCCAGGACACAGGATTCCAGAATCAAAACAATGTCAAAATCCCAGGGCATGGTTTTCCAGTACCAGGCCTCAGTCATATTTCCAGGGCACAGGGTTCCACAATCAAACCTCAGTCATGTTGCCAGTCCACAGGTTTCTGCCATCAAACCTCAGTCAAGGTCCCAGGCCACAGATTTCCAGAATCAAACCTCAGTCATGTTCCCAGGGAACAGCATTCCAGAAACAATCCTCAGTCATGTTGCCAGGCCACAGGTTTCCACCATCAAACCTCAGCCATGTTCCCAGGCCATAGGATTCCAGAATCAAACCGTTCTCATGTTCCCAGGCCACAGGTTTCCAGAATCCACTGATGTCATGTTCCCAGTCCACAGGGTTCCAGAACCAAGCCTCAGTCAGGTTCCCAGGGCACAGTATTCCACAATCTCAACAGATGTCAAGTCCCCAGGCAACAGGTTTCCAGAATCACGCCTCAGTCATGTTCCCAGACCACAGGGATCCAGAATCAAACCTCAGTCATGTTACCAGGCCATAGGGTACCACCATCAAACCTCAGTCATATTCCCAGACCACAGGTTTCCAGAATCAAACCGACTACATGTTCCCAGTCAACAGGGTACCAGAATCCAAACCGATGTCCTGTTCCCAGGCCACTGGATTCCACAATCTAACATCAGTCAGCTCCCAGGCCAATGGTTTCCAGATTCAAACCTCCGTCATATTCCCAGGCCACTTGGTTCCAGAATCAAACCTCAGTCATGTTCCCAGAACACAGGGTTACAGAATAAAACCTCAGTCATGTTCCCTGGACACAGGTTTCAAAAATAAAAACCCAGTCATGTTACCAGGCCACAGGGTTCCAAAATTAAGCCTCACTCATATTCCCAGCCCACAGGGTTCCACAATTAAACCTCAGTCATATTCCCAGGCCACAGGGTTCCACATTCAAACCTCAGTCATGTTCCCAGGACACAGGTGTCCAGAATCAAACCTCAGTCATGTTCCCAGGGAACAGGGTTCCAGAACCAAACCTCAGTCATGTTCCCAGACCACAGGGTTTCAGAATCAAACCACAGTCATGTTCCCAGGGAACAGGATTCCAGAAACAAACCTCAGTCATGTTGCCAGGCCACAGGTTTCCACCATCAAACCTCAGCCATGTTCCCAGGCCACAGGATTCCAGAATCAAACCGTTCTCATGTTCCCAGGCCACAGGTTTCCAGAATCCACTGATGTCATGTTCCCAGTCCACAGGGTTCCAGAACCAAGCCTCAGTCAGGTTCCCAGGGCACAGTATTCCACAATCTCAACAGATGTCAAGTCCCCAGGCAACAGGTTTCCAGAATCACGCCTCAGTCATGTTCCCAGACCACAGGGATCCAGAATCAAACCTCAGTCATGTTACCAGGCCATAGGGTACCACCATCAAACCTCAGTCATATTCCCAGACCACAGGTTTCCAGAATCAAACCGACTACATGTTCCCAGTCAACAGGGTACCAGAATCCAAACCGATGTCCTGTTCCCAGGCCACTGGATTCCACAATCTAACATCAGTCAGCTCCCAGGCCAATGGTTTCCAGATTCAAACCTCCGTCATATTCCCAGGCCACTTGGTTCCAGAATCAAACCTCAGTCATGTTCCCAGAACACAGGGTTACAGAATAAAACCTCAGTCATGTTCCCTGGACACAGGTTTCAAAAATAAAAACCCAGTCATGTTACCAGGCCACAGGGTTCCAAAATTAAGCCTCACTCATATTCCCAGCCCACAGGGTTCCACAATTAAACCTCAGTCATATTCCCAGGCCACAGGGTTCCACATTCAAACCTCAGTCATGTTCCCAGGACACAGGTGTCCAGAATCAAACCTCAGTCATGTTCCCAGGGAACAGGGTTCCAGAACCAAACCTCAGTCATGTTCCCAGACCGCAGGTTTTCAGAATCAAACCACAGTCATGTTCCCAGGCCAGAGGGTTCCACAATCAAACCTCAGTCATATTTCCATGCCACAGGGTTCCAGAATCCAACCGATGTCATGTTCCCAGGTCACAGGGTTCCAAAATCAATCCTCAGGTATGTTCCCAGGCTACAGGGTTCCAGAATAAATCTTCAGTCATGTTCCCAGTCCACAGGGTTCCAGAACGAAGCCTCAGTCATGTTCCCAGGCCACAGGGATCCCGAATCAAACCTCAGTCATGTTTCAAGGCCATAGGGTACCACCATCAAAGCTCAGTCATATTCCCAGGCTTCCGGTTTCCAGAATCAAACCGATTTCATGTTCCCAGGCAACTCGGAATCAGAATACAAACCGATGTCATGTTCCTAGGTCACAGGGTTTCACCATCAAATCTCAGTCCTGTTGCCAGGCCACAGGGTTCCACCATCAAGCCTCAGTCATGTTCCCAAGCCTGAGGATTCCACAATTAAACCTCAGTCATGTTGCCAGGCCACAGGGTTCAACCATCAAACTTCAGTCATATTCCCAGGAAGCAGGGTTCCAGAATCAAACCAACGTCATGTTCCCAGGCCACGGGGTTCCAGTATCAGGCCTCAGTCATGTTCCCAGTACACAGGGTTCCACCATCAAAGCTCAATCATGTTGCCAGTCCACAGGTTTCTGCGATCAAACCACATTCAAGTTCCCAGGCAACAGGGTTCCAGAATCAAGCCTCAGTCTTGTTGCCAGACTACAGGGTACCACCATGAAACCTCAGTCATGTTCCCAGTCAACAGGGTTCCTCCATCAAACCTGAATCTGGTTCCCAGGACACAGGGATCCAGAATCAAACCAATGTCAAAATCCCAGGGCATGGTTTTCCAGTACCAAGACTCAGTCATATTTCCAGGGTACAGGGTTCCACAATCAAGCCTCAGTCATGTTGCCAGTCCACAGGTTTCTGCCATCAAACCTCAGTCAAGTTCCCAGGCCACAGATTTCCAGAATCAAACCTCAGGCATGTTAGCAGGGAACAGGATTTCAGAAACAAACCTCAGTCATGTTGTCAGGCCACAGGTTTCCACCATCAAACCTCAGCCATGTTCCCAGGCCATAGGATTCCAGAATCAAACCGTTCTCATATTCCCAGGCCACAGGTTTCCAGAATCCACTGATGTCATGTTCCCAGTCCACAGGGTTCCAGAACCAAGCCTCAGTCAGGTTCCCAGGGCACAGTATTCCACAATCTCAACAGATGTCATTTTCCCAGGCCACAGGTTTCCAGAATCACGCCTCAGTCATGTTCCCAGACCACAGGGATGAGGAATCAAACCTTAGTCATGTTACCAGGCCATAGGGTACCACCATCAAACCTCAGTCATATTCCCAGACCACAGGTTTCCAGAATCAAATCGACTACATGTTCCCAGGCAACAGGGTACGAGAATCCAAACTGATGTCATGTTCCCAGGCCACTGTATTCCACTATCTAACATCAGTCATGTTCCCAGGCCAATGGTTTCCAGATTCAAACCTCAGTCATATTCCCAGGCCACATGGTTCCAGAATCAAACTTCAGTCATGTTCCCAGAACACAGGGTTCCAGAATAAAACCTCAGTCATGTTCCCTGGACACAGGTTTCAAAAATAAAACCCCAGTCATGTTACCAGGCCACAGGGTTCCAAAATCAAGCCTCACTCATATTCCCAGCCCACAGGGTTCCACAATTAAACCTCAGTCATATTCTCAGGCCACAGGGTTCCACATTCAAACCTCAGTCATGTTTCCAGGACACAGGTGTCCAGAATCAAACCTCAGTCATGTTCCCAGGGAACAGGGTCCCAGAACCAAACCTCCGTCATGTTCCCAGACCACAGGTTTTCAGAATCAAACCACAGTCATGTTCCCAGGCCAGAGGGTTCCACAATCAAACCTCAGTCATGTATCCATGCCACAGGGTTCCAGAATCCAACCGAAGTCATGTTCCAAGGTCACAGGGTTACAGAATCAATCCTCAGCTATGTTCCCAGGCTACAGGGTTCCAGAATGAAACCTCAGTCATGTTCCGAGTCCACAGGGGTCCAAAACGAAGCCTCAGTCATGTTGCCAGGCCACAGGGATCCAGAATCAAACCTCAGTCATGTTGCAAGGCCATAGGGCACCACCATCAAAGCTCAGTCATATTCCCAGCCCTCCGGTTTCCAGAATCATACCGATTTCATGTTCCCAGGCAACAGGGGACCAGAATCCAAACCGATGTCATGTTCCTAGGTCACAGGGTTTCACCATCAAATCTCAGTCCTGTTGCCAGGCCACAGGGTTTCACCATCAAGCCTCAGTCATGTTCCCAAGCCTGAGGGTTCTGCAATTAAACCTCAGTCACGTTGCCAGGGCACAGGGTTCAACCATCAAACCTCAGTCATGTTCCCAGGAAGCAGGTTAACAGAATCAAACCAAAGTCATGTTCCCAGGCCACGGGGTTCCAGTATCAGGCCTCAGTCATGTTCCCAGTACACAGGGTTCCACCATCAAAGCTCAGTCATGTTGCCAGGCCAAAGGGTTTCACCATCAAGCCTCACTCATGTTCCCAAGCCTGAGGGTTCCACCATCAAAGCTCAGGCATGTTGCCAGTCCTCAGGTTTCTGCGATCAAACCACATTCAAGTTCCCAGGCCACAGGGTTCCAGAATCAAGCCTCAGTCATGTTGCCAGGCCACAGGGAACCACCATCAAACCTCAGTCATGTTCCTCGGCAACAGGGTTCCTCCATCAAACCTAAATCTGGTTCCCAGGACACAGGGTTCCAGAATCAAAACAATGTCAAAATCCCAGGGCATGGTTTTCCAGTACCAGGCCTCAGTCATATTTCCAGGGCACAGGGTTCCACAATCAAACCTCAGTCATGTTGCCAGTCCACAGGTTTCTGCCATCAAACCTCAGTCAAGTTCCCAGGCCACAGATTTCCAGAATCAAACCTCAGTCATGTTCCCAGGGAACAGGATTCCAGAAACAAACCTCAGTCATGTTGCCAGGCAACAGGTTTCCACCATCAAACCTCAGACATGTTCCGAGGCCACAGGATTCCAGAATCAAACCGTTCTCATGTTCCCAGGCCACAGGTTTCCAGAATCCACTGATGTCATGTTCCCAGTCCACAGGGTTCCAGAACCAAGCCTCAGTCAGGTTCCCAGGGCACAGTATTCCACAATCTATAGAGATGTCATGTTCCCAGGCCACAGGTTTCCAGAATCACGCCTCAGTCATGTTCCCAGACCACAGGGATCCAGAATCAAACCTCAGTCATGTTACCAGGCCATAGGGTACCACCATCAAACCTCAGTCATATTCCCAGACCACAGGTTTCCAGAATCAAACCGACTACATGTTCCCAGGCAACAGGGTACCAGAATCCAAACCGATGTCATGTTCCCAGGCCACTGGATTCCACAATCTAACATCAGTCAGTTCCCAGGCCAATGGTTTCCAGATTCAAACCTCCGTCATATTCCTAGGCCACATGGTTCCAGAATCAAACCTCAGTCATGTTCCCAGAACACAGGGTTCCAGAATAAAACCTCAGTCAGGTTCCCTGGACACAGGTTTCAAAAATAAAACCCCAGTCATGTTACCAGACCACAGGGTTCCAGAATCAAGCCTCACTCATATTCCCAGCCCACAGGGTTCCACAATTAAACCTCAGTCATATTACCAGGCCAAAGTGTTCCGCAATCAAATCTCAGTCCAGTTTCCAGGCCACGGTTCCACCATCAAGCCTCAGTCATGTTCCCAGGCCAGAGTGTTCCACAATCAAACCTAAGTCATCTTGCCTGGACACAGGGTTCAACCACCAAACCTCAGGCATGTTCCAGGAAACAGGGTTCCAGAATCCAACCAATGTCATGTTCCCAGGCCACGGGGTTCCAGTATCAGGCCTCAGTCATGTTCCCAGTGCACAGGGTTCCACCATCAAACCTCAGTCATGTTGCCAGTCCACAGGTTTCTGCCATCAAACCTCTGTCAAGTTCCCAGGCCACAGGGTTCAAGAATCAAGCCTCAGTCATTTTGCCAGGCCAGAGTGTTCCACCGTCAAACCTCACTCATAATCCCAGGCCACATATTTCCACAATGAAACCTCAGTCATTTTCCCAGGCCATAGGTGTCCAGAATCAAACCTCAGTCATATTCCCAGGACACATGTTTCCAGAATCCAACCTCAGTCATGTTCCCAGGCCACAGGGTTCCACATTCAAACCTCAGTCATTTTCCCAGGACACAGGTGTCCAGAATCAAACCTCAGTCATGTTCCCAGGGAACAGGGTTCCAGAACCAAACCTCAATCATGTTCCCAGACGGCAGGGTTTCAGAATCAAACCACAGTCATGTTCCCAGGCCAGAGGGTTCCACAATCAAACCTCAGTCATGTTTCCATGCCACAGGTTTCCAGAATCCAACCGATGTCATGTTCCCAGGTCACAGGGTTCCAGAATCAATCCTCAGGTATGTTCCCAGGCTACAGGGTTCCAGAAAAAAACTTCAGTCATGTTCCCAGTCCACAGGGTTCCAGAACGAAGCCTCAGTCATGTTCCCAGGCCACAGGGATCCAGAATCAAACCTCAGTCATGTTGCAAGGCCATAGGGTACCACCATCAAAGCTCAGTCATATTCTCAGGCCTCCGTTTTCCAGAATCAAACCGATTTCATGCTCCCAGGCAACTCGGAAGCAGAATCCAAACCGATGTCATGTTCCTAGCTCACAGGGTTTCACCATCAAAACTCAAACCTGTTGCCAGGCCACAGGGTTCCCCCATCAAGCCTCAGTCATGTTGCCAGACCACAGGGTTCCACCATCAAACCTCAGTCATGTTCCCAGGAAGCAGGATTCCAGAATCAAACCAACGTCATGTTCCCAGGCCACGGGGTTCCAGTATCAGGCCTCAGTCATGTTCCCAGTACACAGGGTTCCACCATCAAAGCTCAGTCATGTTGCCAGTCCACAGGTTTCTGCGATCAAACCACATTCAAGTTCCCAGGCCACAGGGTTCCAGAATCAAGCCTCAGTCATGTTGCCAGGCCACAGGTTACCACCATCAAACCTCAGTCATGTTCGTCGGCAACAGGGTTCCTCCATCAAACCTCAATCTGGTTCCCAGGACACAGGATTCCAGAATCAAAACAATGTCAAAATCCCAGGGCATGGTTTTCCAGTACCAGGCCTCAGTCATATTTCCAGGGCACAGGGTTCTACAATCAAACCTCAGTCATGTTGCCAGTCCACAGGTTTCTGCCATCAAACCTCAGTCAAGGTCCCAGGCCACAGATTTCCAGAATCAAACCTCAGTCATGTTCCCAGGGAACAGGATTCCAGAAACAAACCTCAGTCATGTTGCCAGGCCACAGGTTTCCACCATCAAACCTCAGCCATGTTCCCAGGCCACAGGATTCCAGAATCAAACCGTTCTCATGTGCCCAGGCCACAGGTTTCCAGAATCCACTGATGTCATGTTCCCAGTCCACAGGGTTCCAGAACCAAGCCTCAGTCAGGTTCCCAGGGCACAGTATTCCACAATCTCAACAGATGTCATGTCCCCAGGCCACAGGTTTCCAGAATCACGCCTCAATCATGTTCCCAGACCACAGGGATCCAGAATCAAACCTCAGTCATGTTACCAGGCCATAGGGTACCACCATCAAACCTCAGTCATATTCCCAGACCACAGGTTTCCAGAATCAAACCGACTACATGTTCCCAGGCAACAGGGTACCAGAATCCAAACCGATGTCATGTTCCCAGGCCACTGGATTCCACAATCTAACATCAGTCAGCTCCCAGGCCAATGGTTTCCAGATTCAAACCTCCGTCATATTCCCAGGCCACATGGTTCCAGAATCAAACCTCAGTCATGTTCCCAGAACACAGGGTTCTAGAATAAAACCTCAGTCATGTTCCCTGGACACAGGTTTCAAAAATAAAACCCCAGTCATGTTACCAGGCCACAGGGTTCCAAAATCAAGCCTCACTCATATTCCCAGCCCACAGGGTTCCACAATTAAACCTCAGTCATATTCCCAGGCCACAGGGTTCCACATTCAAACCTCAGTCATGTTCCCAGGACACAGGTGTCCAGAATCAAACCTCAGTCATGTTCCCAGGGAACAGGGTTCCAGAACCAAACCTCAGTCATGTTCCCAGACCACAGGGTTTCAGAATCAAACCACAGTCATGTTCCCAGGGAACAGGATTCCAGAAACAAACCTCAGTCATGTTGCCAGGCCACAGGTTTCCACCATCAAACCTCAGCCATGTTCCCAGGCCACAGGATTCCAGAATCAAACCGTTCTCATGTTCCCAGGCCACAGGTTTCCAGAATCCACTGATGTCATGTTCCCAGTCCACAGGGTTCCAGAACCAAGCCTCAGTCAGGTTCCCAGGGCACAGTATTCCACAATCTCAACAGATGTCAAGTCCCCAGGCAACAGGTTTCCAGAATCACGCCTCAGTCATGTTCCCAGACCACAGGGATCAGGAATCAAACCTTAGTCATGTTACCAGGCCATAGGGTACCACCATCAAACCTCAGTCATATTCCCAGACCACAGGTTTCCAGAATCAAATCAACTACATGTTCCCAGGCAACAGGGTACCAGAATCCAAACTGATGTCATGTTCCCAGGCCACTGTATTCCACTATCTAACATCAGTCATGTTCCCAGGCCAATGGTTTCCAGATTCAAACCTCAGTCATATTCCCAGGCCACATGGTTCCAGAATCAAACTTCAGTCATGTTCCCAGAACACAGGGTTCCAGAATAAAACCTCAGTCATGTTCCCTGGACACAGGTTTCAAAAATAAAACCCCAGTCATGTTACCAGGCCACAGGGTTCCAAAATCAAGCCTCACTCATATTCCCAGCCCACGGGGTTCCACAATTAAACCTCAGTCATATTCCCAGGCCACAGGGTTCCACTTTCAAACCTCAGTCATGTTTCCAGGACACAGGTGTCCAGAATCAAACCTCAGTCATGTTCCCAGGGAACAGGGTTCCATAACCAAACCTCAGTCATGTTCCCAGACCACAGGGTTTCAGAATCAAACCACAGTCATGTTCCCAGGCCAGAGGGTTCCACAATCAAACCTCAGTCAAGTTTCCATGCCACAGGGTTCCAGAATCCAACCGATGTCATGTTCCCAGGTCACAGGGTTCCAGAATCAATCCTCAGGTATGTTCCCAGGCTACAGGGTTCCAGAATAAAACCTCAGTCATATTCCGAGTCCACAGTTGTCCAGAACGAAGCCTCAGTCATGTTGCCAGGCCACAGGGATCCCGAATCAAACCTCAGTCATGTTGCAAGGCCATAGGGCACCACCATCAAAGCTCAGTCATATTCCCAGCCCTCCGGTTTCCAGAATCATACCGATTTCATGTTCCCAGGCAACAGGGGACCAGAATCCAAACCGATGTCATGTTCCTAGGTCACAGGGTTTCACCATCAAACCTCAGTCCTGTTGCCAGGCCACAGGGTTCCACCATCAAGCCTCACTCATGTTCCCAAGCCTGAGGGTTCCACCATCAAAGCCCAGGAATGTTGCCAGTCCACAGGTTTCTGCGATCAAACCACATTCAAGTTCCCAGGCCACAGGGTTCCAGAATCAAGCCTAGGTCATGTTGCCAGGCCACAGGTTACCACCATCAAACCTCAGTCATGTTCCTCGGCAACAGGGTTCCTCCATCAAACCTCAATCTGGTTCCCAGGACACAGGATTCCAGAATCAAAACAATGTCAAAATCCCAGGGCATGGTTTTCCAGTACCAGGCCTCAGTCATATTTCCAGGGCACAGGGTTCCACAATCAAACCTCAGTCATGTTGCCAGTCCACAGGTTTCTGCCATCAAACCTCAGTCAAGGTCCCAGGCCACAGATTTCCAGAATCAAACCTCAGTCATGTTCCCAGGGAACAGGATTCCAGAAACAATCCTCAGTCATGTTGCCAGGCCACAGGTTTCCACCATCAAACCTCAGCCATGTTCCCAGGCCACAGGATTCCAGAATCAAACCGTTCTCATGTTCCCAGGCCACAGGTTTCCAGAATCCACTGATGTCATGTTCCCAGTCCACAGGGTTCCAGAACCAAGCCTCAGTCAGGTTCCCAGGGCACAGTATTCCACAATCTCAACAGATGTCATGTCCCCAGGCCACAGGTTTCCAAAATCACGCCTCAATCATGTTCCCAGACCACAGGGATCCAGAATCAAACCTCAGTCATGTTACCAGGCCATAGGGTACCACCATCAAACCTCAGTCATATTCCCAGACCACAGGTTTCCAGAATCAAACCGACTACATGTTCCCAGGCAACAGGGTACCAGAATCCAAACCGATGTCATGTTCCCAGGCCACTGGATTCCACAATCTAACATCAGTCAGCTCCCAGGCCAATGGTTTCCAGATTCAAACCTCCGTCATATTCCCAGGCCACATGGTTCCAGAATCAAACCTCAGTCATGTTCCCAGAACACAGGGTTCTAGAATAAAACCTCAGTCATGTTCCCTGGACACAGGTTTCAAAAATAAAACCCCAGTCATGTTACCAGGCCACAGGGTTTCAAAATCAAGCCTCACTCATATTCCCAGCCCACAGGGTTCCACAATTAAACCTCAGTCATATTCCCAGGCCACAGGGTTCCACATTCAAACCTCAGTCATGTTCCCAGGACACAGGTGTCCAGAATCAAACCTCAGTCATGTTCCCAGGGTACAGGGTTCCAGAACCAAACCTCAGTCATGTTCCCATGCCACAGATTTCCAGAATCAAACCTCAGTCATGTTCCCAGGGAACAGGATTCCAGAAACAAACCTCAGTCATGTTGCCAGGCCACAGGTTTCCACAATCAAACCTCAGCCATGTTCCCAGGCCACAGGATTCCAGAATCAAACCGTTCTCATGTTCCCAGGCCACAGGGTTCCAGAATCCACTGATGTCATGTTCCCAGTCCACAGGGTTCCAGAACCAAGCCTCAGTCAGGTTCCCAGGGCACAGTATTCCACAATCTCAACAGATGTCAAGTCCCCAGGCAACAGGTTTCCAGAATCACGCCTCAGTCATGTTCCCAGACCACAGGGATCAGGAATCAAACCTTAGTCATGTTACCAGGCCATAGGGTACCACCATCAAACCTCAGTCATATTCCCAGACCACAGGTTTCCAGAATCAAATCGAATACATGTTCCCAGGCAACAGGGTACCAGAATCCAAACTGATGTCATGTTCCCAGGCCACTGTATTCCACTATCTAACATCAGTCATGTTCCCAGGCCAATGGTTTCCAGATTCAAACCTCAGTCATATTCCCAGGCCACATGGTTCCAGAATCAAACTTCAGTCATGTTCCCAGAACACAGGGTTCCAGAATAAAACCTCAGTCATGTTCCCTGGACACAGGTTTCAAAAATAAAACCCCAGTCATGTTACCAGGCCACAGGGTTCCAAAATCAAGCCTCACTCATATTCCCAGCCCACGGGGTTCCACAATTAAACCTCAGTCATATTCCCAGGCCACAGGGTTCCACTTTCAAACCTCAGTCATGTTTCCAGGACACAGGTGTCCAGAATCAAACCTCAGTCATGTTCCCAGGGAACAGGGTTCCAGAACCAAACCTCAGTCATGTTCCCAGACCACAGGGTTTCAGAATCAAACCACAGTCATGTTCCCAGGCCAGAGGGTTCCACAATCAAACCTCAGTCAAGTTTCCATGCCACAGGGTTCCAGAATCCAACCGATGTCATGTTCCCAGGTCACAGGGTTCCAGAATCAATCCTCAGGTATGTTCCCAGGCTACAGGGTTCCAGAATAAAACCTCAGTCATATTCCGAGTCCACAGGTGTCCAGAACGAAGCCTCAGTCATGTTGCCAGGCCACAGGGATCCCGAATCAAACCTCAGTCATGTTGCAAGGCCATAGGGCACCACCATCAAAGCTCAGTCATATTCCCAGCCCTCCGGTTTCCAGAATCATACCGATTTCATGTTCCCAGGCAACAGGGGACCAGAATCCAAACCGATGTCATGTTCCTAGGTCACAGGGTTTCACCATCAAACCTCAGTCCTGTTGCCAGGCCACAGGGTTCCACCATCAAGCCTCACTCATGTTCCCAAGCCTGAGGGTTCCACCATCAAAGCTCAGGAATGTTGCCAGTCCACAGGTTTCTGCGATCAAACCACATTCAAGTTCCCAGGCCACAGGGTTCCAGAATCAAGCCTCAGTCATGTTGCCAGGCCACAGGTTACCACCATCAAACCTCAGTCATGTTCCTCGGCAACAGGGTTCCTCCATCAAACCTCAATCTGGTTCCCAGGACACAGGATTCCAGAATCAAAACAATGTCAAAATCCCAGGGCATGGTTTTCCAGTACCAGGCCTCAGTCATATTTCCAGGGCACAGGGTTCCACAATCAAACCTCAGTCATGTTGCCAGTCCACAGGTTTCTGCCATCAAACCTCAGTCAAGGTCCCAGGCCACAGATTTCCAGAATCAAACCTCAGTCATGTTCCCAGGGAACAGCATTCCAGAAACAATCCTCAGTCATGTTGCCAGGCCACAGGTTTCCACCATCAAACCTCAGCCATGTTCCCAGGCCACAGGATTCCAGAATCAAACCGTTCTCATGTTCCCAGGCCACAGGTTTCCAGAATCCACTGATGTCATGTTCCCAGTCCACAGGGTTCCAGAACCAAGCCTCAGTCAGGTTCCCAGGGCACAGTATTCCACAATCTCAACAGATGTCATGTCCCCAGGCCACAGGTTTCCAGAATCACGCCTCAATCATGTTCCCAGACCACAGGGATCCAGAATCAAACCTCAGTCATGTTACCAGGCCATAGGGTACCACCATCAAACCTCAGTCATATTCCCAGACCACAGGTTTCCAGAATCAAACCGACTACATGTTCCCAGGCAACAGGGTACCAGAATCCAAACCGATGTCATGTTCCCAGGCCACTGGATTCCACAATCTAACATCAGTCAGCTCCCAGGCCAATGGTTTCCAGATTCAAACCTCCGTCATATTCCCAGGCCACATGGTTCCAGAATCAAACCTCAGTCATGTTCCCAGAACACAGGGTTCTAGAATAAAACCTCAGTCATGTTCCCTGGACACAGGTTTCAAAAATAAAACCCCAGTCATGTTACCAGGCCACAGGGTTCCAAAATCAAGCCTCACTCATATTCCCAGCCCACAGGGTTCCACAATTAAACCTCAGTCATATTCCCAGGCCACAGGGTTCCACATTCAAACCTCAGTCATGTTCCCAGGACACAGGTGTCCAGAATCAAACCTCAGTCATGTTCCCAGGGAACAGGGTTCCAGAACCAAACCTCAGTCATGTTCCCAGACCACAGGGTTTCAGAATCAAACCACAGTCATGTTCCCAGGGAACAGGATTCCAGAAACAAACCTCAGTCATGTTGCCAGGCCACAGGTTTCCACCATCAAACCTCAGCCATGTTCCCAGGCCACAGGATTCCAGAATCAAACCGTTCTCATGTTCCCAGGCCACAGGTTTCCAGAATCCACTGATGTCATGTTCCCAGTCCACAGGGTTCCAGAACCAAGCCTCAGTCAGGTTCCCAGGGCACAGTATTCCACAATCTCAACAGATGTCAAGTCCCCAGGCAACAGGTTTCCAGAATCACGCCTCAGTCATGTTCCCAGACCACAGGGATCCAGAATCAAACCTCAGTCATGTTACCAGGCCATAGGGTACCACCATCAAACCTCAGTCATATTCCCAGACCACAGGTTTCCAGAATCAAACCGACTACATGTTCCCAGTCAACAGGGTACCAGAATCCAAACCGATGTCCTGTTCCCAGGCCACTGGATTCCACAATCTAACATCAGTCAGCTCCCAGGCCAATGGTTTCCAGATTCAAACCTCCGTCATATTCCCAGGCCACTTGGTTCCAGAATCAAACCTCAGTCATGTTCCCAGAACACAGGGTTACAGAATAAAACCTCAGTCATGTTCCCTGGACACAGGTTTCAAAAATAAAAACCCAGTCATGTTACCAGGCCACAGGGTTCCAAAATTAAGCCTCACTCATATTCCCAGCCCACAGGGTTCCACAATTAAACCTCAGTCATATTCCCAGGCCACAGGGTTCCACATTCAAACCTCAGTCATGTTCCCAGGACACAGGTGTCCAGAATCAAACCTCAGTCATGTTCCCAGGGAACAGGGTTCCAGAACCAAACCTCAGTCATGTTCCCAGACCGCAGGTTTTCAGAATCAAACCACAGTCATGTTCCCAGGCCAGAGGGTTCCACAATCAAACCTCAGTCATATTTCCATGCCACAGGGTTCCAGAATCCAACCGATGTCATGTTCCCAGGTCACAGGGTTCCAAAATCAATCCTCAGGTATGTTCCCAGGCTACAGGGTTCCAGAATAAATCTTCAGTCATGTTCCCAGTCCACAGGGTTCCAGAACGAAGCCTCAGTCATGTTCCCAGGCCACAGGGATCCCGAATCAAACCTCAGTCATGTTTCAAGGCCATAGGGTACCACCATCAAAGCTCAGTCATATTCCCAGGCTTCCGGTTTCCAGAATCAAACCGATTTCATGTTCCCAGGCAACTCGGAATCAGAATACAAACCGATGTCATGTTCCTAGGTCACAGGGTTTCACCATCAAATCTCAGTCCTGTTGCCAGGCCACAGGGTTCCACCATCAAGCCTCAGTCATGTTCCCAAGCCTGAGGATTCCACAATTAAACCTCAGTCATGTTGCCAGGCCACAGGGTTCAACCATCAAACCTCAGTCATATTCCCAGGAAGCAGGGTTCCAGAATCAAACCAACGTCATGTTCCCAGGCCACGGGGTTCCAGTATCAGGCCTCAGTCATGTTCCCAGTACACAGGGTTCCACCATCAAAGCTCAATCATGTTGCCAGTCCACAGGTTTCTGCGATCAAACCACATTCAAGTTCCCAGGCAACAGGGTTCCAGAATCAAGCCTCAGTCTTGTTGCCAGACTACAGGGTACCACCATGAAACCTCAGTCATGTTCCCAGTCAACAGGGTTCCTCCATCAAACCTGAATCTGGTTCCCAGGACACAGGGATCCAGAATCAAACCAATGTCAAAATCCCAGGGCATGGTTTTCCAGTACCAAGACTCAGTCATATTTCCAGGGTACAGGGTTCCACAATCAAGCCTCAGTCATGTTGCCAGTCCACAGGTTTCTGCCATCAAACCTCAGTCAAGTTCCCAGGCCACAGATTTCCAGAATCAAACCTCAGGCATGTTAGCAGGGAACAGGATTTCAGAAACAAACCTCAGTCATGTTGTCAGGCCACAGGTTTCCACCATCAAACCTCAGCCATGTTCCCAGGCCATAGGATTCCAGAATCAAACCGTTCTCATATTCCCAGGCCACAGGTTTCCAGAATCCACTGATGTCATGTTCCCAGTCCACAGGGTTCCAGAACCAAGCCTCAGTCAGGTTCCCAGGGCACAGTATTCCACAATCTCAACAGATGTCATTTTCCCAGGCCACAGGTTTCCAGAATCACGCCTCAGTCATGTTCCCAGACCACAGGGATGAGGAATCAAACCTTAGTCATGTTACCAGGCCATAGGGTACCACCATCAAACCTCAGTCATATTCCCAGACCACAGGTTTCCAGAATCAAATCGACTACATGTTCCCAGGCAACAGGGTACGAGAATCCAAACTGATGTCATGTTCCCAGGCCACTGTATTCCACTATCTAACATCAGTCATGTTCCCAGGCCAATGGTTTCCAGATTCAAACCTCAGTCATATTCCCAGGCCACATGGTTCCAGAATCAAACTTCAGTCATGTTCCCAGAACACAGGGTTCCAGAATAAAACCTCAGTCATGTTCCCTGGACACAGGTTTCAAAAATAAAACCCCAGTCATGTTACCAGGCCACAGGGTTCCAAAATCAAGCCTCACTCATATTCCCAGCCCACAGGGTTCCACAATTAAACCTCAGTCATATTCTCAGGCCACAGGGTTCCACATTCAAACCTCAGTCATGTTTCCAGGACACAGGTGTCCAGAATCAAACCTCAGTCATGTTCCCAGGGAACAGGGTCCCAGAACCAAACCTCCGTCATGTTCCCAGACCACAGGTTTTCAGAATCAAACCACAGTCATGTTCCCAGGCCAGAGGGTTCCACAATCAAACCTCAGTCATGTATCCATGCCACAGGGTTCCAGAATCCAACCGAAGTCATGTTCCCAGGTCACAGGGTTACAGAATCAATCCTCAGCTATGTTCCCAGGCTACAGGGTTCCAGAATGAAACCTCAGTCATGTTCCGAGTCCACAGGGGTCCAAAACGAAGCCTCAGTCATGTTGCCAGGCCACAGGGATCCAGAATCAAACCTCAGTCATGTTGCAAGGCCATAGGGCACCACCATCAAAGCTCAGTCATATTCCCAGCCCTCCGGTTTCCAGAATCATACCGATTTCATGTTCCCAGGCAACAGGGGACCAGAATCCAAACCGATGTCATGTTCCTAGGTCACAGGGTTTCACCATCAAATCTCAGTCCTGTTGCCAGGCCACAGGGTTTCACCATCAAGCCTCAGTCATGTTCCCAAGCCTGAGGGTTCTGCAATTAAACCTCAGTCACGTTGCCAGGGCACAGGGTTCAACCATCAAACCTCAGTCATGTTCCCAGGAAGCAGGTTAACAGAATCAAACCAAAGTCATGTTCCCAGGCCACGGGGTTCCAGTATCAGGCCTCAGTCATGTTCCCAGTACACAGGGTTCCACCATCAAAGCTCAGTCATGTTGCCAGGCCAAAGGGTTTCACCATCAAGCCTCACTCATGTTCCCAAGCCTGAGGGATCCACCATCAAAGCTCAGGCATGTTGCCAGTCCTCAGGTTTCTGCGATCAAACCACATTCAAGTTCCCAGGCCACAGGGTTCCAGAATCAAGCCTCAGTCATGTTGCCAGGCCACAGTGAACCACCATCAAACCTCAGTCATGTTCCTCGGCAACAGGGTTCCTCCATCAAACCTCAATCTGGTTCCCAGGACACAGGGTTCCAGAATCAAAACAATGTCAAAATCCCAGGGCATGGTTTTCCAGTACCAGGCCTCAGTCATATTTCCAGGGCACAGGGTTCCACAATCAAACCTCAGTCATGTTGCCAGTCCACAGGTTTCTGCCATCAAACCTCAGTCAAGTTCCCAGGCCACAGATTTCCAGAATCAAACCTCAGTCATGTTCCCAGGGAACAGGATTCCAGAAACAAACCTCAGTCATGTTGCCAGGCAACAGGTTTCCACCATCAAACCTCAGCCATGGTCCCAGGCCACAGGATTCCAGAATCAAACCGTTCTCATGTTCCCAGGCCACAGGTTTCCAGAATCCACTGATGTCATGTTCCCAGTCCACAGGGTTCCAGAACCAAGCCTCAGTCAGGTTCCCAGGGCACAGTATTCCACAATCTATAGAGATGTCATGTTCCCAGGCCACAGGTTTCCAGAATCACGCCTCAGTCATGTTCCCAGACCACAGGGATCCAGAATCAAACCTCAGTCATGTTACCAGGCCATAGGGTACCACCATCAAACCTCAGTCATATTCCCAGACCACAGGTTTCCAGAATCAAACCGACTACATGTTCCCAGGCAACAGGGTACCAGAATCCAAACCGATGTCATGTTCCCAGGCCACTGGATTCCACAATCTAACATCAGTCAGCTCCCAGGCCAATGGTTTCCAGATTCAAACCTCCGTCATATTCCTAGGCCACATGGTTCCAGAATCAAACCTCAGTCATGTTCCCAGAACACAGGGTTCCAGAATAAAACCTCAGTCAGGTTCCCTGGACACAGGTTTCAAAAATAAAACCCCAGTCATGTTACCAGGCCACAGGGTTCCAGAATCAAGCCTCACTCATATTCCCAGCCCACAGGGTTCCACAATTAAACCTCAGTCATATTACCAGGCCAAAGTGTTCCGCAATCAAATCTCAGTCCAGTTTCCAGGCCACGGTTCCACCATCAAGCCTCAGTCATGTTCCCAGGCCAGAGTGTTCCACAATCAAACCTAAGTCATCTTGCCTGGACACAGGGTTCAACCACCAAACCTCAGGCATGTTCCAGGAAACAGGGTTCCAGAATCCAACCAATGTCATGTTCCCAGGCCACGGGGTTCCAGTATCAGGCCTCAGTCATGTTCCCAGTGCACAGGGTTCCACCATCAAACCTCAGTCATGTTGCCAGTCCACAGGTTTCTGCCATCAAACCTCTGTCAAGTTCCCAGGCCACAGGGTTCAAGAATCAAGCCTCAGTCATTTTGCCAGGCCAGAGTGTTCCACCGTCAAACCTCACTCATAATCCCAGGCCACATATTTCCACAATGAAACCTCAGTCATTTTCCCAGGCCATAGGTGTCCAGAATCAAACCTCAGTCATATTCCCGGGACACATGTTTCCAGAATCCAACCTCAGTCATGTTCCCAGGCCACAGGGTTCCACATTCAAACCTCAGTCATTTTCCCAGGACACAGGTGTCCAGAATCAAACCTCAGTCATGTTCCCAGGGAACAGGGTTCCAGAACCAAACCTCAATCATGTTCCCAGACGGCAGGGTTTCAGAATCAAACCACAGTCATGTTCCCAGGCCAGAGGGTTCCACAATCAAACCTCAGTCATGTTTCCATGCCACAGGTTTCCAGAATCCAACCGATGTCATGTTCCCAGGTCACAGGGTTCCAGAATCAATACTCAGGTATGTTCCCAGGCTACAGGGTTCCAGAATAAAACTTCAGTCATGTTCCCAGTCCACAGGGTTCCAGAACGAAGCCTCAGTCATGTTCCCAGGCCACAGGGATCCAGAATCAAACCTCAGTCATGTTGCAACGCCATAGGGTACCACCATCAAAGCTCAGTCATATTCCCAGGCCTCCGGTTTCCAGAATCAAACCGATTTCATGTTCCCAGGCAACTCGGAAGCAGAATCCAAACCGATGTCATGTTCCTAGCTCACAGGGTTTCACCATCAAAACTCAAACCTGTTGCCAGGCCACAGGGTTCCACCATCAAGCCTCAGTCATGTTGCCAGACCACAGGGTTCCACCATCAAACCTCAGTCATGTTCCCAGGAAGCAGGATTCCAGAATCAAACCAACGTCATGTTCCCAGGCCACGGGGTTCCAGTATCAGGCCTCAGTCATGTTCCCAGTACACAGGGTTCCACCATCAAAGCTCAGTCATGTTGCCAGTCCACAGGTTTCTGCGATCAAACCACATTCAAGTTCCCAGGCCACAGGGTTCCAGAATCAAGCCTCAGTCATGTTGCCAGACCACAGGGTACCACCTTGACACCTCAGTCATTTTTCCAGGCAACAGGTTTCCTTCATCAAACCTGAATCTGGTTCCCAGGACACAGGGATCCAGAATCAAACCAATGTCAAAATCCCAGGGCATGGTTTTCCAGTACCAAGACTCAGTCATATTTCCAGGGCACAGGGTTCCACAATAAAGGCTCAGTCTTGTTGCCAGTCCACAGTTTTCTGCCATCAAACCACAGTCAAGTTCCCAGGCCACAGATTTCCAGAATCAAACCTCAGGCATGTTAGCAGGGAACAGGATTCCAGGAACAAACCTCAGTCATGTTGCCAGGCCACAGGTTTCCACCATGAAACCTCAGCCATGTTCCCAGGCCACAGGATTCCAGAATCAAACCGTTCTCATATTCCCAGGCCACAGGTTTCCAGAATCCACTGATGTCATGTTCCCAGTCCACAGGGTTCCAGAACCAAGCCTCAGTCAGGTTCCCAGGGCACAGTATTCCACAATCTCAACAGATGTCATGTTCCCAGGCCACAGGTTTCCAGAATCACGCCTCAGTCATGTTCCCAGACCACAGGGATCAGGAATCAAACCTTAGTCATGTTACCAGGCCATAGGGTATCACCATCAAACCTCAGTCATATTCCCAGACCACAGGTTTCCAGAATCAAATCGACTACATGTTCCCAGGCAACAGGGTACCAGAATCCAAACTGATGTCATGTTCCCAGGCCACTGTATTCCACTGTCTAACATCAGTCATGTTCCCAGGCCAATGGTTTCCAGATTCAAACCTCAGTCATATTCCCAGGCCACATGGTTCCAGAATCAAACTTCAGTCATGTTCCCAGAACACAGGGTTCCAGAATAAAACCTCAGTCATATTCCCTGGACACAGGTTTCAAAAATAAAACCCCAGTCATGTTACCAGGCCACAGGGTTCCAAAACAAAGCCTCACTCATATTCCCAGCCCACAGGGTTCCACAATTAAACCTCAGTCATATTCCCAGGCCACAGGGTTCCACATTCAAACCTCAGTCATGTTCCCAGGACACAGGTGTCCAGAATCAAACCTCAGTCATGTTCCCAGGGAACAGGGTTCCAGAACCAAACCTCAGTCATGTTCCCAGACCACAGGGTTTCAGAATCAAACCACAGTCATGTTCCCAGGCCAGAGGGTTCCACAATCAAACCTCAGTCATGTTTCCATGCCACAGGGTTCCAGAATCCAACCGATGTCATGTTCCCAGGTCACAGGGTTCCAGAATCAATCCTCAGGTATGTTCCCAGGCTACAGGGTTCCAGAATAAAACCTCAGTCATGTTCCCAGTCCACAGGGTTCCAGAACGAAGCCTCAGTGATGTTCCCAGGCCATAGGGCACCACCATCAAAGCTCAGTCATATTCCCAGCCCTCCGGTTTCCAGAATCATACCGATTTCATGTTCCCAGGCAACAGGGAACCAGAATCCAAACCGATGTCATGTTCCTAGGGCACAGGGTTCCACTATCAAACCTCAGTCCTGTTGCCAGGCCACAGGGTTCCACCATCAAGCCTCACTCATGTTCCCAAGCCTGAGGGTTCCGCAGTTAAACCTCAGTCATGTTGCCAGGACACAGGGTTCAACCATCAAACCTCAGTCATGTTCCCAGGAAGCAGGTTTCCAGAATGAAACCAATGTCATGTTCCCAGGCCACGGGGTTCCAGTATCAGGCCTCAGTCACGTTCCCAGTACACAGGGTTCCACCATCAAAGCTCAGTCATGTTGCCAGTCCACAGGTTTCTGCGATCAAACCACATTCAAGTTCCCAGGCAACAGGGTTCCACAATCAAGCCTCAGTCATGTTGCCAGGCCACAGGGTACCACCATCAAACCTCAGTCATGTTCTTACGCAACAGAGTTACTCCATCAAACCTCAATCTGGTTCCCAGGACACAGGATTCCAGAATCAAAACAATGTCAAAATCCCAGGGCATGGTTTTCCAGTACCAGGCCTCAGTCATAATTCCAGGGCACAGGGTTCCACAATCAAACCTCAGTCATGTTGCCAGTCCACAGGTTTCTGCCATCAAACCTCAGTCAAGTTCCCAGGCCACAGATTTCCAGAATCAAACCTCAGTCATGTTCCCAGGGAACAGGATTCCAGAAACAAACCTCAGTCATGTTCCCAGAACACAGGGTTCCAGAATAAAACCTCAGTCAGGTTCCCTGGACACAGGTTTCAAAAATAAAACCCCAGTCATGTTACCAGGCCACAGGGTTCCAGAATCAAGCCTCACTCATATTCCCAGCCCACAGGGTTCCACAATTAAACCTCAGTCATATTACCAGGCCAAAGGGTTCCGCAATCAAATCTCAGTAGAGTTTCCAGGCCACGGTTCCACCATCAAGCCTCAGTCATGTTCCCAGGCCAGAGTGTTCCACAATCAAACCTAAGTCATCTTGCCTGGACACAGGGTTCAACCATCAAACCTCAGGCATGTTCCAGGAAACAGGGTTCCAGAATCCAACCAATGTCATGTTCCCAGGCCACGGGGTTCCAGTATCAGGCCTCAGTCATGTTCCCAGTGCACAGGGTTCCACCATCAAACCTCAGTCATGTTGCCAGTCCACAGGTTTCTGCCATCAAACCTCTGTCAAGTTCCCAGGCCACAGGGTTCAAGAATCAAGCCTCAGTCATTTTGCCAGGCCAGAGTGTTCCACCGTCAAACCTCACTCATAATCCCAGGCCACATATTTCCACAATGAAACCTCAGTCATTTTCCCAGGCCATAGGTGTCCAGAATCAAACCTCAGTCATATTCCCAGGACACATGTTTCCAGAATCCAACCTCAGTCATGTTCCCAGGCCACAGGTTTCCACATTCAAACCTCAGTCATTTTCCCAGGACACAGGTGTCCAGAATCAAACCTCAGTCATGTTCCCAGGGAACAGGGTTCCAGAACCAAACCTCAATCATGTTCCCAGACCGCAGGGTTTCAGAGTCAAAACACAGTCATGTTCCCAGGCCAGAGGGTTCCACAATCAAACCTCAGTCATGTTTCCATGCCACAGGGTTCCAGAATCCAACCGATGTTATGTTCCCAGGTCACAGGGTTCCAGAATCAATCCTCAGGTATGTTCCCAGGCTACAGGGTTCCAGAATAAAACTTCAGTCATGTTCCCATTCCACAGGGTTCCAGAACGAAGCCTCAGTCATGTTCCCAGGCCACAGGGATCCAGAATCAAACCTCAGTCATGTTGCAAGGCCATAGGGTACCACCATCAAAGCTCAGTCATATTCCCAGGCCTCCGGTTTCCAGAATCATACCGATTTCATGTTCCCAGGCAACTCGGAAGCAGAATCCAAACCGATGTCATGTTCCTAGCTCACAGGGTTTCACCATCAAAACTCAAACCTGTTGCCAGGCCACAGGGTTCCACCATCAAGCCTCAGTCATGTTGCCAGACCACAGGGTTCCACCATCAAACCTCAGTCATGTTCCCAGGAAGCAGGATTCCAGAATCAAACCAACGTCATGTTCCCAGGCCACGGGGTTCCAGTATCAGGCCTCAGTCATGTTCCCAGTACACAGGGTTCCACCATCAAAGCTCAGTCATGTTGCCAGTCCACAGGTTTCTGCGATCAAACCACATTCAAGTTCCCAGGCCACAGGGTTCCAGAATCAAGCCTCAGTCATGTTGCCAGACCACAGGGTACCACCTTGACACCTCAGTCATGTTTCCAGGCAACAGGTTTCCTCAATCAAACCTGAATCTGGTTCCCAGGACACAGGGATCCAGAATCAAACCAATGTCAAAATCCCAGGGCATGGTTTTCCAGTACCAAGACTCAGTCATATTTCCAGGGCACAGGGTTCCACAATAAAGGCTCAGTCTTGTTGCCAGTCCACAGTTTTCTGCCATCAAACCTCAGTCAAGATCCCAGGCCACAGATTTCCAGAATCAAACCTCAGGCATGTTAGCAGGGAACAGGATTCCAGGAACAAACCTCAGTCATGTTGCCAGGCCACAGGTTTCCACCATCAAACCTCAGCCATGTTCCCAGGCCACAGGATTCCAGAATCAAACCGTTCTCATATTCCCAGGCCACAGGTTTCCAGAATCCACTGATGTCATGTTCCCAGTCCACAGGGTTCCAGAACCAAGCCTCAGTCAGGTTCCCAGGGCACAGGGATCAGGAATCAAACCTTAGTCATGTTACCAGGCCATAGGGTACCACCATCAAACCTCAGTCATATTCCCAGACCACAGGTTTCCAGAATCAAATCGACTACATGTTCCCAGGCAACAGGGTATCAGAATCCAAACCGATGTCATGTTCCCAGGCCACTGTATTCCACTATCTAACATCAGTCATGTTCCCAGGCCAATGGTTTCCAGATTCAAACCTCAGTCATTTTCCCAGGCCACATGGTTCCAAAATCAAACTTCAGTCATGTTCCCAGAACACAGGGTTCCAGAATAAAACCTCAGTCATGTTCCCTGGACACAGGTTTCAAAAATAAAACCCCAGTCATGTTACCAGGCCACAGGTTTCCAAAATCAAGCCTCACTCATATTCCCAGCCCACAGGGTTCCACAATTAAACCTCAGTCATATTCCCAGGCCACAGGGTTCCACATTCAAACCTCAGTCATGTTTCCAGGACACAGGTGTCCAGAAACAAACCTCAGTCATGTTCCCAGGGAACAGGGTTCCAGGACCAAACCTCAGTCATGTTTCCAGACCACAGCGTTTCAGAATCAAACCACAGTCATGTTCCCAGGCCAGAGGGTTCCACAATCAAACCTCAGTCATGTTTCCATGCCACAGGGTTCCAGAATCCAACCGATGTCATGTTTCCAGGTCACAGGGTTCCAGAATCAATCGTCAGGTATGTTCCCAGGCTACAGGGTTCCAGAATAAAACCTCAGTCATGTTCCCAGTCCACAGGGGTCCAGAACGAAGCCTCAGTCATGTTCCCAGGCCACAGGGATCCAGAATCAAACCTCAGTCATGTTGCAAGGCCATAGGGCAACACCATCAAACCTCAGTCATATTCCCAGCCCTCCGGTTTCCAGAATCATACCGATTTCATGTTCCCAGGCAACAGGGAACCAGAATCCAAACCGATGTCATGTTCCTAGGGCACAGGGTTCCAGTATCAAACCTCAGTCCTGTTGCCAGGCCACAGGGTTCCACCATCAAGCCTCAGTCATGTTCCCAAGCCTGAGGGTTCCGCAATTAAACCTCAGTCATGTTGCCAGTCCACAGGGTTCAACCATCAAACCTCAGTCATGTTCCCAGGAAGCAGGTTTCCAGAATCCAACCAATGTCATGTTCCCAGGCCACGGGGTTCCAGTATCAGGCCTCAGTCATGTTCCCAGTACACAGGGTTCCACCGTCAAAGCTCAGTCATGTTGCCAGTCCACAGGTTTCTGCGATCAAACCACATTCAAGTTCCCAGGCCACAGGGTTCCAGAATCAAGCCTCAGTCATGTTGCCAGTCCACAGGGTACCACCATCAAACCTCAGTCATGTTCCTAGGCAACAGGGTTCCTCCATCAAACCTCAATCTGGTTCCCAGGACACAGGGTTCCAGAATCAAAACAATGTCAAAATCCCAGGGCATGGTTTTCCAGTACCAGTCCTCAGTCATAATTCCAGGGCACAGGGTTCCACAATCAAACCTCAGTCATGTTGCCAGTCCACAGGTTTCTGCCATCAAACCTCAGTCAAGTTCCCAGGCCACAGATTTCCAGAATCAAACCTCAGTCATGTTCCCAGGGAACAGGATTCCAGAAACAAGCCTCAGTAATGTTGCCAGGCCGCAGGTTTCCACCATCAAACCTCAGCCATGTTCCCAGGCCACAGGATTCCAGAATCAAACCGTTCTCATGTTCCCAGGCCACAGGTTTCCAGAATCCACTGATGTCATGTTCCAAGTCCACAGGGTGCCAGAACCAAGCCTCAGTCAGGTTCCCAGGGCACAGTATTCCACAATCTAAACAATTGTCATTTTCCCAAGCTACAGGTTTCCAGAATCACGCCTCAGTCATGTTCCCAGACCACAGGGATCCAGAATCAAACCTCAGTCATGTTACCAGGCCATAGGGTACCACCATCAAACCTCAGTCATATTCCCAGACCACAGGCTTCCAGAATCAAACCGACTGCATGTTCCCAGGCAACAGGGTACCAGAATCCAAACCGATGTCATGTTTCCAGGCCACTGGATTCCACAATCTAACATCAGTCAGTTCCCAGGCCAATGGTTTCCAGATTCAAACCTCAGTCATATTCCCAAGCCACATGGTTCCAGAATCAAACCTCAGTCATGTTCCCAGAACACAGGGTTCCAGAATAAAACCTCAGTCATGTTCCCTGGACACTGGTTTCAAAAATAAAACCCCAGTCATGTTACCAGGCCACAGGGTTCCAGAATCAAGCCTCACTCATATTCCCAGCCCACAGGGTTCCACAATTAAACTTCAGTCATGTTCCCAGGCCAGAGAGTTCCACAATCAAACCTAAGTCATCTTGCCAGGACACAGGGTTCTACCATCAAACCACAGTCATGTTCCAGGTAACAGGGTTCCAGAATCCAACCAATGTCATGTTCCCAGGCCACGGGGTTCCAGTATCAGGCCTCAGTCATGTTCCCAGTGCACAGGGTTCCACCATCAAACCTCAGTCATGTTGCCAGTCCACAGGTTTCTGCCATCAAACCTCTGTCAAGTTCCCAGGCCACAGGGTTCAAGAATCAAGCCTCAGTCATTTTGCCAGGCCAGAGTGTTCCACCGTCAAACCTCACTCATAATCCCAGGCCACATATTTCCACAATGAAACCTCAGTCATTTTCCCAGGCCATAGGTGTCCAGAATCAAACCTCAGTCATATTCCCAGGACACATGTTTCCAGAATCCAACCTCAGTCATGTTCCCAGGCCACAGGGTTCCACATTCAAACCTCAGTCATTTTCCCAGGACATAGGTGTCCAGAATCAAACCTCAGTCATGTTCCCAGGGAACAGGGTTCCAGAACCAAACCTCAATCATGTTCCCAGACCGCAGGGTTTCAGAATCAAACCACAGTCATGTTCCCAGGCCAGAGGGTTCCACAATCAAACCTCAGTCATGTTTCCATGCCACAGGGTTCCAGAATCCAACCGATGTCATGTTCCCAGGTCACAGGGTTCCAGAATCAATCCTCAGGTATGTTCCCAGGCTACAGGGTTCCAGAATAAAACTTCAGTCATGTTCCCAGTCCACAGGGTTCCAGAACGAAGCCTCAGTCATGTTCCCAGGCCACAGGGATCCAGAATCAAACCTCAGTCATGTTGCAAGGCCATAGGGTACCACCATCAAAGCTCAGTCATATTCCCAGGCCTCCGGTTTCCAGAATCAAACCGATTTCATGTTCCCAGGCAACTCGGAAGCAGAATCCAAACCGATGTCATGTTCCTAGCTCACAGGGTTTCACCATCAAAACTCAAACCTGTTGCCAGGCCACAGGGTTACACCATCAAGCCTCAGTCATGTTGCCAGACCACAGGGTTCCACCATCAAACCTCAGTCATGTTCCCAGGAAGCAGGATTCCAGAATCAAACCAACGTCATGTTCCCAGGCCACGGGGTTCCAGTATCAGGCATCAGTCATGTTCCCAGTACACAGGGTTCCACCATCAAAGCTCAGTCATGTTGCCAGTCCACAGGTTTCTGCGATCAAACCACATTCAAGTTCCCAGGCCACAGGGTTCCAGAATCAAGCCTCAGTCATGTTGCCAGACCACAGGGTACCACATTGACACCTCAGTCATGTTTCCAGGCAACAGGTTTCCTCCATCAAACCTGAATCTGGTTCCCAGGACACAGGGATCCAGAATCAAACCAATGTCAAAATCCCAGGGCATGGTTTTCCAGTACCAAGACTCAGTCATATTTCCAGGGCACAGGGTTCCACAATAAAGGCTCAGTCTTGTTGCCAGTCCACAGTTTTCTGCCATCAAACCTCAGTCAAGTTCCCAGGCCACAGATTTCCAGAATCAAACCTCAGTCATATTCCCAGGGAACAGGATTCCAGGAACAAACCTCAGTCATGTTGCCAGGCCACAGGTTTCCACCATCAAACCTCAGCCATGTTCCCAGGCCACAGGATTCCAGAATCAAACCGTTCTCATATTCCCAGGCCACAGGTTTCCAGAATCCACTGATGTCATGTTCCCAGTCCACAGGGTTCCAGAACCAAGCCTCAGTCAGGTTCCCAGGGCACAGTATTCCACAATCTCAACAGATGTCATGTTCCCAGGCCACAGGTTTCCAGAATCACGCCTCAGTCATGTTCCCAGACCACAGGGATCAGGAATCAAACCTTAGTCATGTTACCAGGCCATAGGGTATCACCATCAAACCTCAGTCATATTCCCAGACCACAGGTTTCCAGAATCAAATCGACTACATGTTCCCAGGCAACAGGGTACCAGAATCCAAACTGATGTCATGTTCCCAGGCCACTGTATTCCAATGTCTAACATCAGTCATGTTCCCAGGCCAATGGTTTCCAGATTCAAACCTCAGTCATATTCCCAGGCCACATGGTTCCAGAATCAAACTTCAGTCATGTTCCCAGAACACAGGGTTCCAGAATAAAACCTCAGTCATATTCCCTGGACACAGGTTTCAAAAATAAAACCCCAGTCATGTTACCAGGCCACAGGGTTCCAAAACAAAGCCTCACTCATATTCCCAGCCCACAGGGTTCCACAATTAAACCTCAGTCATATTCCCAGGCCACAGGGTTCCACATTCAAACCTCAGTCATGTTCCCAGGACACAGGTGTCCAGAATCAAACCTCAGTCATGTTCCCAGGGAACAGGGTTCCAGAACCAAAGCTCAGTCATGTTCCCAGACCACAGGGTTTCAGAATCAAACCACAGTCATGTTCCCAGGCCAGAGGGTTCCACAATCAAACCTCAGTCATGTTTCCATGCCACAGGGTTCCAGAATCCAACCGATGTCATGTTCCCAGGTCACAGGGTTCCAGAATCAATCCTCAGGTATGTTCCCAGGCTACAGGGTTCCAGAATAAAACCTCAGTCATGTTCCCAGTCCACAGGGTTCCAGAACGAAGCCTCAGTGATGTTCCCAGGCCATAGGGCACCACCATCAAAGCTCAGTCATATTCCCAGCCCTCCGGTTTCCAGAATCATACCGATTTCATGTTCCCAGGCAACAGGGAACCAGAATCCAAACCGATGTCATGTTCCTAGGGCACAGGGTTCCACTATCAAACCTCAGTCCTGTTGCCAGGCCACAGGGTTCCACCATCAAGCCTCACTCATGTTCCCAAGCCTGAGGGTTCCGCAGTTAAACCTCAGTCATGTTGCCAGGACACAGGGTTCAACTATCAAACCTCAGTCATGTTCCCAGGAAGCAGGTTTCCAGAATGAAACCAATGTCATGTTCCCAGGCCACGGGGTTCCAGTATCAGGCCTCAGTCACGTTCCCAGTACACAGGGTTCCACCATCAAAGCTCAGTCATGTTGCCAGTCCACAGGTTTCTGCGATCAAACCACATTCAAGTTCCCAGGCAACAGGGTTCCACAATCAAGCCTCAGTCATGTTGCCAGGCCACAGGGTACCACCATCAAACCTCAGTCATGTTCTTACGCAACAGAGTTCCTCCATCAAACCTCAATCTGGTTCCCAGGACACAGGATTCCAGAATCAAAACAATGTCAAAATCCCAGGGCATGGTTTTCCAGTACCAGGCCTCAGTCATATTTCCACGGCACAGGGTTCCACAATCAAACCTCAGTCATGTTGCCAGTCCACAGGTTTCTGCCATCAAACCTCAGTCAAGTTCCCAGGCCACAGATTTCCAGAATCAAACCTCAGTCATGTTCCCAGGGAACAGGATTCCAGAAACAAACCTTAGGCATGTTGCCAGGCCACAGGATTCCACCATCAAACCTCAGCCATGTTCCCAGGCCACAGGATTCCAGAATCAAACCGTTCTCATGTTCCCAGGCCACAGGTTTCCAGAATCCACTGATGTCATGTTCCCAGTCCACAGGGTGCCAGAACCAAGCCTCAGTCAGGTTCCCAGGGCACAGTATTCCACAATCTAAAGAGATGTCATGTTCCCAGGCCACAGGTTTCCAGAATCACGCCTCAGTCATGTTCCCAGTCCACAGGGATCCAGAATCAAACCTCAGTCATGTTACCAGGCCATAGGGTACCACCATCAAACCTCAGTCATATTCCCAGACCACAGGTTTCCAGAATCAAACCGACTACATGTTCCCAGGCAACAGGGTACCAGAATCCAAACCGATGTCATGTTCCCAGGTCACTGGATTCCACTATGTAACATCAGTCAGTTCCCAGGCCAATGGTTTCCAGATTCAAACCTCAGTCATATTCCCAGGCCACATGGTTCCAGAATCAAACCTCAGTCATATTCCCAGAACACAGGGTTCCAGAATAAAACCTCAGTCATGTTCCCTGGACACAAGTTTCAAAAATAAAACCCCAGTCATGTTACCAGGCCACAGGGTTCCAGAATCAAGCCTCACTCATATTCCAGGCCCACAGGGTTCCACAATTAAACCTCAGTCATATTCCCAGGCCAAAGGGTTCCACAATCAAACCTCAGTCCAGTTTCCAGGCCTCGGTTCCACCATCAAGCCTCAGTCATGTTCCCAGGCCAGAGTGTTCCACAATCAAACCTAAGTCATCTTGCCAGGACACAGGGTTCAACCATCAAACCTCAGTCATGTTCCAGGAAACAGGGTTCCAGAATCCAACCAATGTCATGTTCCCAGGCCACGTGGTTCCAGTATCAGGCCTCAGTCATGTTCCCAGTGCTCAGGGTTCCACCATCAAACGTCAGGCATGTTGCCAGTCCACAGGTTTCTGCCATCAAACCTCTGTCAAGTTCCCAGGCCACAGGGTTCAAGAATCAAGCCTCAGTCATTTTGCGAGGCCAGAGTGTTCCACCGTCAAACCTCACTCATAATCCCAGGCCACATATTTCCACAATGAAACCTCAGTCATTTTCCCAGGCCATAGGTGTACAGAATCAAACCTCAGTCATATTCCCAGGACACATGTTTCCAGAATCCAACCTCAGTCATGTTCCCACACCACAGGGTTCCACATTCAAACCTCAGTCATGTTCCCAGGACACAGGTGTCCAGAATCACACCTCAGTCATGTTCCCAGGTAACAGGGTTCCAGAACCAAAACTCAATCATGTTCCCAGACCGCAGGGTTTCAGAATCAAAACACAGTCATGTTCCCAGGCCAGAGGGTTCCACAATCAAACCTCAGTCATGTTTCAATGCCACAGGGTTCCAGAATCCAACCGATGTCATGTTCCCAGGTCACAGGGTTCCAGAATTAATCCTCAGGAATGTTCCCAGGCTACAGGGTTCCAGAATAAAACTTCAGTCATGTTCCCAGTCCACAGGGTGCCAGAACAAAGCCTCAGTCATGTTCCCAGGCCGCAGGGATCCAGAATCAAACCTCAGTCATGTTTCAAGGCCATAGGGTACCACCATCAAAGCTCAGTCATATTCCCAGGCCTCCGGTTTCCATAATCAAACCGATTTCATGTTCCCAGGCAACTCGGAAGCAGAATCCAAACCGATGTCATGTTCCTAGGTCACAGGGTTTCACCATCAAACCTCAGTCCTGTTGCCAGGACACAGGGTTCCACCATCAAGCCTCAGTCATGTTGCCAGTCCACAGGTTTCTGCCATCAAACCTCAGTCAAGTTCCCAGGCCACAGATTTCCAGAATCAAACCTCAGTCATATTCCCAGGGAACAGGATTCCAGAAACAAACCTCAGTCATGTTGCCAGGCCACAGGTTTCCACCATCAAACCTCAGCCATGGTCCCAGGCCACAGGATTCCAGAATCAAACCGTTCTCATATTCCCAGGCCACAGGTTTCCAGAATCCACTGATGTCATGTTCCCAGTCCACAGGGTTCCAGAACCAAGCCTCAGTCAGGTTCCCAGGGCACAGGGATCAGGAATCAAACCTTAGTCATGTTACCAGGCCATAGGGTACCACCATCAAACCTCAGTCATATTCCCAGACCACAGGTTTCCAGAATCAAATCGACTACATGTTCCCAGGCAACAGGGTATCAGAATCCAAACCGATGTCATGTTCCCAGGCCACTGTATTCCACTATCTAACATCAGTCATGTTCCCAGGCCAATGGTTTCCAGATTCAAACCTCAGTCATTTTCCCAGGCCACATGGTTCCAAAATCAAACTTCAGTCATGTTCCCAGAACACAGGGTTCCAGAATAAATCCTCAGTCATGTTCCCTGGACACAGGTTTCAAAAATAAAACCCCAGTCATGTTACCAGGCCACAGGGTTCCAAAATCAAGCCTCACTCATATTCCCAGCCCACAGGGTTCCACAATTAAACCTCAGTCATATTCCCAGGCCACAAGGTTCCACATTCAAACCTCAGTCATATTTCCAGGACACAGGTGTCCAGAAACAAACCTCAGTCATGTTCCCAGGGAACAGGGTTCCAGGACCAAACCTCAGTCATGTTTCCAGACCACAGGGTTTCAGAATCAAACCACAGTCATGTTCCCAGGCCAGAGGGTTCCACAATCAAACCTCAGTCATGTTTCCATGCCACAGGGTTCCAGAATCCAACCGATGTCATGTTCCCAGGTCACAGGGTTCCAGAATCAATCCTCAGGTATGTTCCCAGGCTACAGGGTTCCAGAATAAAACCTCAGTCATGTTCCCAGTCCACAGGGGTCCAGAACGAAGCCTCAGTCATGTTCCCAGGCCACAGGGATCCAGAATCAAACCTCAGTCATGTTGCAAGGCCATAGGGCACCACCATCAAAGCTCAGTCATATTCCCAGCCCTCCGGTTTCCAGAATCATACAGATTTCATGTTCCCAGGCAACAGGGAACCAGAATCCAAACCGATGTCATGTTCCTAGGGCACAGGGTTCCAGTATCAAACCTCAGTCCTGTTGCCAGGCCACAGGGTTCCACCATCAAGCCTCAGTCATGTTCCCAAGCCTGAGGGTTCCGCAATTAAACCTCAGTCATGTTGCCAGTCCACAGGGTTCAACCATCAAACCTCAGTCATGTTCCCAGGAAGCAGGTTTCCAGAATCCAACCACTGTCATGTTCCCAGGCCACGGGGTTCCAGTATCAGGCCTCAGTCATGTTCCCAGTCCACAGGTTTCTGCCATCAAACCTCAGTCAAGTTCCCAGGCCACAGATTTCCAGAATCAAACCTCAGTCATGTTCTCAGGGAACAGGATTCCAGAAAAAAGCCTCAGTCATGTTGCCAGGCCACAGGTTTCCACCATCAAACCTCAGCCATGTTCCCAGGCCACAGGATTCCAGAATCAAACCGTTCTCATGTTCCCAGGCCACAGGTTTCCAGAATCCACTGATGTCATGTTCCCAGTCCACAGGGTGCCAGAACCAAGCCTCTAGTCAGGTTCCCAGGGCACAGTATTCCACAATCTAAACAATTGTCATTTTCCCAAGCCACAGGTTTCCAGAATCACGCCTCAGTCATGTTCCCAGACCACAGGGATCCAGAATCAAACCTCAGTCATGTTACCAGGCCATAGGGTACCACCATCAAACCTCAGTCATATTCCCAGACCACAGGCTTCCAGAATCAAACCGACTACATGTTCCCAGGCAACAGGGTACCAGAATCCAAACCGATGTCATGTTCCCAGGCCACTGGATTCCACAATCTAACATCAGTCAGTTCCCAGGCCAATGGTTTCCAGATTCAAACCTCAGTCATATTCCCAAGCCACATGGTTCCAGAATCAAACCTCAGTCATGTTCCCAGAACACAGGGTTCCAGAATAAAACCTCAGTCATGTTCCCTGGACACTGGTTTCAAAAATAAAACCCCAGTCATGTTACCAGGCCACAGGGTTCCAGAATCAAGCCTCACTCATATTCCCAGCCCACAGGGTTCCACAATTAAACTTCAGTCATGTTCCCAGGCCAGAGAGTTCCACAATCAAACCGAAGTCATCTTGCCAGGACACAGGGTTCTACCATCAAACCACAGTCATGTTCCAGGTAACAGGGTTCCAGAATCCAACCAATGTCATGTTCCCAGGCCACGGGGTTCCAGTATCAGGCCTCAGTCATGTTCCCAGTGCACAGGGTTCCACCATCAAACCTCAGTCATGTTGCCAGTCCACAGGTTTCTGCCATCAAACCTCTGTCAAGTTCCCAGGCCACAGGGTTCAAGAATCAAGCCTCAGTCATTTTGCCAGGCCAGAGTGTTCCACCGTCAAACCTCACTCATAATCCCAGGCCACATATTTCCACAATGAAACCTCAGTCATTTTCCCAGGCCATAGGTGTCCAGAATCAAACCTCAGTCATATTCCCAGGACACATGTTTCCAGAATCCAACCTCAGTCATGTTCCCAGGCCACAGGGTTCCACATTCAAACCTCAGTCATGGTCCAAGGACACAGGTGTCCAGAATCAAACCTCAGTCATGTTCCCAGGGAACAGGGTTCCAGAACCAAACCTCAATCATGTTCCCAGACCGCAGGGTTTCAGAATCAAACCACAGTCATGTTCCCAGGCCAGAGGGTTCCACAATCAAACCTCAGTCATGTTTCCATGCCACAGGGTTCCAGAATCCAACCGATGTCATGTTCCCAGGTCACAGGGTTCCAGAATCAATCCTCAGGTATGTTCCCAGGCTACAGAGTTCCAGAATAAAACTTCAGTCATTTTCCCAGTCCACAGGGTTCCAGAACGAAGCCTCAGTCATGTTCCCAGGCCACAGGGATCCAGAATCAAACCTCAGTCATGTTTCAAGGCCATAGGGTACCACCATCAAACTCAGTCATATTCCCAGGCCTCCGGTTTCCAGAATCAAACCGATTTCATGTTCCCAGGCAACTCGGAAGCAGAATCCAAACCGATGGCATGTTCCTAGGTCACAGGGTTTCACCATCAAACCTCAGTACTGTTGCCAGGCCACAGGGTTCCACCATCAAGCCTCAGTCTTGTTGCCAGGCCACAGGGTTCAACCATCAAACCTCAGGCATGTTCCCAGGAAGCAGGGTTCCAGAATCAAACCAACGTCATGTTCCCAAGCCATGGGGTTCCAGTATCAGGCCTCAGTCATGTTCCCAGTACACAGGGTTCCACCATCAAAGCTAAGTCATGTTGCCAGTCCACAGTTTTCTGCGATCAAACCACATTCAAGTTCCCAGGCCACAGGGTTCCAGAATCTAGCATCAGTCATGTTGCCAGGCCACAGGGCACCACCATCAAACCTTAGTCATGTTCCTAGGCAACAGGGTTCCTCCATCAAACCTCAATCTGGTTCCCAGGACACAGGGTTCCAGAATCAAAACAATGTCAAAATCCCAGGGCATGGTTTTCCAGTACCAGGCCTCAGTCATATTTCCAGGGCACAGGGTTCCACGATCAAACCTCAGTCATGTTGCCAGTCCACAGGTTTCTGCCATCAAACCTCAGTCAAGTTCCCAGGCCACAGATTTCCAGAATCAAACCTCAGTCATGTTCCCAGGGAACAGGATTCCAGAAACAAACCTCAGTCATGTTGCCAGGCCACAGGTTTCCACCATCAAACCTCAGCCATGGTCCCAGGCCACAGGATTCCAGAATCAAACCGTTCTCATATTCCCAGGCCACAGGTTTCCAGAATCCACTGATGTCATGTTCCCAGTCCACAGGGTTCCAGAACCAAGCCTCAGTCAGGTTCCCAGGGCACAGGGATCAGGAATCAAACCTTAGTCATGTTACCAGGCCATAGGGTACCACCATCAAACCTCAGTCATATTCCCAGACCACAGGTTTCCAGAATCAAATCGACTACATTTTCCCAGGCAACAGGGTACCAGAATCCAAACCGATGTCATGTTTCCAGGCCACTGTATACCACTATCTAACATCAGTCATGTTCCCAGGTCAACGGTTTCCAGATTCAAACCTCAGACATATTCCCAGGCCACATGGTTCCAGAATCAAACTTCAGTCATGTTCCCAGGCCACAGGGTTCCACATTCAAACCTCAGTCATGGTCCAAGGACACAGGTGTCCAGAATCAAACCTCAGTCATGTTCCCAGGGAACAGGGTTCCAGAACCAAACCTCAATCATGTTCCCAGACCGCAGGGTTTCAGAATCAAACCACAGTCATGTTCCCAGGCCAGAGGGTTCCACAATCAAACCTCAGTCATGTTTCCATGCCACAGGGTTCCAGAATCCAACCGATGTCATGTTCCCAGGTCACAGGGTTCCAGAATCAATCCTCAGGTATGTTCCCAGGCTACAGAGTTCCAGAATAAAACTTCAGTCATGTTCCCAGTCCACAGGGTTCCAGAACGAAGCCTCAGTCATGTTCCCAGGCCACAGGGATCCAGAATCAAACCTCAGTCATGTTTCAAGGCCATAGGGTACCACCATCAAACTCAGTCATATTCCCAGGCCTCCGGTTTCCAGAATCAAACCGATTTCATGTTCCCAGGCAACTCGGAAGCAGAATCCAAACCGATGGCATGATCCTAGGTCACAGGGTTTCACCATCAAACCTCAGTACTGTTGCCAGGCCACAGGGTTCCACCATCAAGCCTCAGTCTTGTTGCCAGGCCACAGGGTTCAACCATCAAACCTCAGGCATGTTCCCAGGAAGCAGGGTTCCAGAATCAAACCAACGTCATGTTCCCAAGCCATGGGGTTCCAGTATCAGGCCTCAGTCATGTTCCCAGTACACAGGGTTCCACCATCAAAGCTAAGTCATGTTGCCAGTCCACAGTTTTCTGCGATCAAACCACATTCAAGTTCCCAGGCCACAGGGTTCCAGAATCAAGCATCAGTCATGTTGCCAGGCCACAGGGCACCACCATCAAACCTTAGTCATGTTCCTAGGCAACAGGGTTCCTCCATCAAACCTCAATCTGGTTCCCAGGACACAGGGTTCCAGAATCAAAACAATGTCAAAATCCCAGGGAATGGTTTTCCAGTACCAGGCCTCAGTCATATTTCCAGGGCACAGGGTTCCACGATCAAACCTCAGTCATGTTGCCAGTCCACAGGTTTCTGCCATCAAACCTCAGTCAAGTTCCCAGGCCACAGATTTCCAGAATCAAACCTCAGTCATGTTCCCAGGGAACAGGATTCCAGAAACAAACCTCAGTCATGTTGCCAGGCCACAGGTTTCCACCATCAAACCTCAGCCATGGTCCCAGGCCACAGGATTCCAGAATCAAACCGTTCTCATATTCCCAGGCCACAGGTTTCCAGAATCCACTGATGTCATGTTCCCAGTCCACAGGGTTCCAGAACCAAGCCTCAGTCAGGTTCCCAGGGCACAGGGATCAGGAATCAAACCTTAGTCATGTTACCAGGCCATAGGGTACCACCATCAAACCTCAGTCATATTCCCAGACCACAGGTTTCCAGAATCAAATCGACTACATTTTCCCAGGCAACAGGGTACCAGAATCCAAACCGATGTCATGTTTCCAGGCCACTGTATACCACTATCTAACATCAGTCATGTTCCCAGGTCAACGGTTTCCAGATTCAAACCTCAGACATATTCCCAGGCCACATGGTTCCAGAATCAAACTTCAGTCATGTTCCCAGACCACAGGGTTCCAGATTAAAACCTCAGTCATTTTCCCTGGACACAGGTTTCTAAAATAAAACCCCAGTCATGTTACCAGGCCACAGGTTTCCAAAATCAAGCCTCGCTAATATTCCCAGCCCACAGGGTTCCACAATTAAACCTCAGTCATATTCTCAGGCCACAGGGTTCCACATTCAAACCTCAGTCATGTTTCCAGGACACAGGTGTCCAGAATCAAACCTCAGTCATGTTCCCAGGGAACAGGGTTCCAGAACAAAACCTCAGTCATGTTCCCAGACCACAGGGTTTCAGAATCAAACCACAGTCATGTTCCCAGTCCAGAGGGTTCCACAATCAAACCTCAGTCATGTTTCCATGCCACAGGGTTCCAGAATCCAACCGATGTCATGTTCCCAGGTCACAGGGTTCCAGAATCAATCCTCAGGTATGTTCCCAGGCTACACGGTTCCAGAATAAAACCTCAGTCATGTTCCCAGTCCCCAGGGTTCCAGAACGAAGCCTCAGTCATGTTCCCAGGCCGCAGGGATCCAGAATCAAACCTCAGTCATGTTGCAAGGCCATAGGGCACCACCATCAAAGCTCAGTCATATTCCCAGCCCTCCGGTTTCCACAATCATACCGATTTCATGTTCCCAGGCAACAGGGAACCAGAATCCAAACCGATGTCATGTTCCTAGGGCACAGGGTTCCACTATCAAACCACAGTCCTGTTGCCAGGCCACAGGGTTCCACCATCAAGCCTCAGTCATGTTCCCAAGCCTGAGGGTTCTGCAATTAAACCTCAGTCATGTTGCCAGGCCACAGGGTTCAACCATCAAACCTCAGTCATGTTCCCAGGAAGCAGGTTTCCAGAATCAAACCAAAGTCATGTTCCCAGGCCACGGGGTTCCAGTATCAGGCCTCAGTCATGTTCCCAGTACACAGGGTTCTACCATCAAAGCTCAGTCATGTTGCCAGTCCACAGGTTTCTGCGATCAATCCACATTCAAGTTCCCAGGCAACAGGGTTCCAGAATCAAGCCTCAGTCATGTTGCCTGGCCACAGGGTACCACCATCAAACCTCAGTCATGTTCCTAGGCAACAGGGTTCCTCCATCAAACCTCAATCTGGTTCCCAGGACACAGGGTTCCAGAATGAAAACAATGTCAAAATCCCAGGGCATGGTTTTCCAGTACCAGGCCTCAGTCATATTTCCAGGGCACAGGGTTCCACAATCAAACCTCAGTCATGTTGCCAGCCCACAGGTTTCTGCCATCAAACCTCAGTCAAGTTCCCAGGCCACAGATTTCCAGAATCAAACCTCAGTCATGTTCCCAGGGAACAGGATTCCAGAAACAAACCTCAATCATGTTGCCAGGCCACAGGTTTCCACCATCAAACCTCAGCCATGTTCCCAGGCCACAAGATTCCAGAATCAAACCATTCACATGTTCCCAGGCCACAGGTTTCCAGAATCCACTGAAGTCATGTTCCCACTTCACAGGGTTCCAGAACCAAGCTTCAGTCAGCTTCCCAGGGCACAGTATTCCACAATCTCAAGAGATGTCATGTTCCCAGGCCACAGGTTTCCAAAATCACGCCTCAGTCATGTTCCCAGACCACAGGGATCCAGAATCAAACCTCAGTCATGTTACCAGGCCATAGGGTACCACCATCAAACCTCAGTCATATTCCCAGACCACAGGTTTCCAGAATCAAACCGACTACATGTTCCCAGGCAACAGGGTACCAGAATCCAAACCGATGTCATGTTCCCAGGCCACTGGATTCCACAATCTAACATCAGTCAGTTCCCAGGCCAATGGTTTCCAGATTCAAACCTCAGTCATATTCCCAGGCCACATGGTTCCAGAATCAAACCTCAGTCATGTTCCCAGAACACAGGGTTCCAGAATCAAACCTCAGTCATGTTCCCTGGACACAAGTTTCAAAAATAAAACCCCAGTCATGTTACCAGGCCACAGGTTTCCAGAATCAAGCCTCACTCATATTCCCAGCCCACAGGGTTCCACAATTAAACCTCACTCATGTTCCCAGGTCAGAGTGTTCCACAATCAAACCGAAGTCATCTTGCCAGGACACAGGGTTGTACCATCAAACCTCAGTCATGTTCCAGGAAACAGGGTTCCAGAATCCAACCAATGTCATGTTCCCAGGCCACGGGGTTCCAGTATCAGGCCTCAGTCATGTTCCCAGTGCACAGGGTTCCACCATCAAACCTCAGTCATGTTGCCAGTCCACAGGTTTCTGCCATCAAACCTCTGTCAAGTTCCCAGGCCCCAGGGTTCAAGAATCAAGCCACAGTCATTTTGCCAGGCCAGAGTGTTCCACCGTCAAACCTCACTCATAATCCCAGGCCACATATTTCCACAATGAAACCTCAGTCATTTTCCCAGGCCATAGGTGTCCAGAATCAAACCTCAGTCATATTCCCAGGACACATATTTCCAGAATCCAACCTCAGTCATGTTCCCAGGCCACAGGGTTCCACATTCAAACCTCAGTCATGGTCCCAGGACACAGGTGTCCAGAATCAAACCGATGTAATGTTCCCAGGTCACAGGGTTCCAGAATCCATCCTCAGGTATGTTCCCAGGCTACAGGGTTCCAGAATAAAACTTCAGTCATGTTCCCAGTCCACAGGGTTCCAGAACGAAGGCTCAGTCATATTTCCAGGCCACAGGGATCCAGAATCAAACCTCAGTCATGTTTCAAGGCCATAGGGTGCCACCATCAAAGCTCAGTCATATTCCCAGGCCTCCGGTTTCCAGAATCAAACCGATTTCATGTTCCCAGGCAACTCGGAAGCAGAATCCAAACCGATGTCATGTTCCTAGGTCACAGGGTTTCACCATCAAACCTCAGTCCTGTTGCCAGGCCACAGGGTTCCACCATCAAGCCTCAGTCATGTTGCCAGGAAGCAGGGTTCCAGAATCAAACCAACGTCATGTTCCCAGGCCACGGGGTTCCAGTATCAGGCCTCAGTCATGTTCCCAGTACACAGGGTTCCACCATCAATGCTCAGTCATGTTGCCAGTCCACAGGTTTCTGCGATCAAACCACATTCAAGTTCCCAGGCCACAGGGTTCCAGAATCAAGCCTCAGTCAGGTTCCCAGGGCACAGTATTCCACAATCTCAACAGATGTCATGTTCCCAGGCCACAGGTTTCCAGAATCATGCTTCAGTCATGTTCCCAAACCACAGGGATCAGGAATCAAACCTTAGTCATGTTACCAGGTCATAGGGTACCACCATCAAACCTCAGTCATATTCCCAGACCACAGGTTTCCAGAATTAAATCGACTACATGTTCTCAGGCAACAGGATACCAGAATCCAATCCGATGTCATGTTTCCAGGCCACTGTATTCCACTATCTAACATCAGTCATGTTCCCAGGCCAACGGTTTCCAGATTCAAACCTCAGTCATATTCCCAGGCCACATGGTTCCAGAATCAAACTTCAGTCATGTTCCCAGAACACAGGGTTCCAGAATAAAACCTCAGTCATGTTCCCTGGACACAGGTTTCAAAAATAAAACCCCAGTCATGTTACCAGGCCACAGGGTTCCAAAATCAAGCCTCACTCATATTCCCAGCCCACAGGGTTCCACAAATAAACCTCAGTCATATTCCCAGGCCACAGGTTTCAACATTCAAACCTCAGTCATGTTTCCAGGACACAGGTGTCCAGAATCTAACCTCAGTCATGTTCCCAGGGAACAGGGTTCCAGAACCATACCTCAGTCATGTTCCCAGGCCACAGGGTTTCAGAATCAAACCACAGTCATGTTCCCAGACCAGAGGGTTCCACAATTAAACCTCAGTCATATTTCCATGCCACAGGGTTCCAGAATCCAACCGATTTCATGTTCCCACGTCACAGGGTTCCAGAATCAATCCTCAGGTATGTTCCCAGGCTACAGGGTTCCAGAATAAAACCTCAGTCATGTTCCCAGTCCACAGGGGTCCAGAACGAAGCCTCAGTCATGTTCCCAGGCCACAGGGATCCAGAATCAAACCTCAGTCATGTTGCAAGGCCATAGGGCACCACCATCAAAGCTCAGTCATATTCCCAGCCCTCCGGTTTCCAGAATCATACCGATTTCATGTTCCCAGGCAACAGGGAACCAGAATCCAAACCGATGTCATGTTCCTAGGGCACAGGGTTCCACTATCAAACCTCAGTCCTGTTGCCAGGCCACAGGGTTCCACCATCAAGCCTCACTCATGTTCCCAAGCCTGAGTGTTCCACAATTAAACCTCAGTCATGTTGCCAGGCCACAGGTTTCTGCCATCAAACCTCAGTCATGTTCCCAGGAAGTAGTTTTCCAGAATCAAACCAATGGCATGTTCCCAGGCCACGGGGTTCCAGTATCAGGCCTCAGTCATGTTCCCAGTACACAGGGTTCCACCATCAAAGCTCAGTCATGTTGCCAGTCCACAGGATTCTGCGATCAAACCACATTCAAGTTCCCAGGCCACAGGGTTCCAGAATCAAACCGTTCTAATATTCCCAGGCCACAAGTTTCCAGAATCCACTGATGTCATGTTCCCAGTCCACAGGGTTCCATAACCAAGCCTCAGTCAGGTTCCCAGGGCACAGTATTCCACAATCTCAACAGATGTCATGTTCCCAGGCCACAGGTTTCCAGAATCACGTCTCAGTCATGTTCCCAGACCACAGGGATCCAGAATCAAACCTCAGTCATGTTACCAGGCCATAGGGTACCACCATCAAACCTCAGTCATATTCCCAGACCACAAGTTTCCAGAATCAAACCGACTACATGTTCCCAGGCAACAGGGTACCAGAATCCAAACCGATGTCATGTTCCCAGGCCACTGGATTCCACAATCTAACATCAGTCAGTTCCCAGGCCAATGGTTTCCAGATTCAAACCTCAGTCATATTCCCAAGCCACATGGTTCCAGAATCAAACCTCAGTCATGTTCCCAGAACACAGGGTTCCAGAATAAAACCTCAGTCATGTTCCCTGGACACAGGTTTCAAAAATAAAACCCCAGTCATGTTACCAGGCCACAGGTTTCCAGAATCAAGCCTCACTCATATTCCCAGCCCACAGGGTTCCACAATTAAACCTCACTCATGTTCCCAGGTCAGAGTGTTCCACAATCAAACCGAAGTCATCTTGCCAGGACACAGGGTTGTACCATCAAACCTCAGTCATGTTCCAGGAAACAGGGTTCCAGAATCCAACCAATGTCATGTTCCCAGGCCACGGGGTTCCAGTATCAGGCCTCAGTCATATTCCCAGTGCACACGGTTCCACCATCAACCCTCAGTCATGTTGCCAGTCCACAGGTTTCTGCCATCAAACCTCTGTCAAGTTCCCAGGCCACAGGGTTCAAGAATCAAGCCTCAGTCATTTTGCCAGGCCAGAGTGTTCCACCGTCAAACCTCACTCATAATCCCAGGCCACATATTTCCACAATGTAACCTCAGTCATTTTCCCAGGCCATAGGTGTCCAGAATCAAACCTCAGTCATATTCCCAGGACACATGTTTCCAGAATCCAACCTCAGTCATGTTCCCAGGCCACAGGGTTCCACATTCAAACCTCAGTCATGGTCCAAGGACACAGGTGTCCAGAATCAAACCTCAGTCATGTTCCCAGGGAACAGGGTTCCAGAACCAAACCTCAATCATGTTCCCAGACGGCAGGGTTTCAGAATCAAACCACAGTCATGTTCCCAGGCCAGAGGGTTCCACAATCAAACCTCAGTCATGTTTCCATGCCACAGGGTTCCAGAATCCAACCGATGTCATGTTCTCAGGTCACAGGGTTCCAGAATCAATCCTCAGGTATGTTCCCAGGCTACAGGGTTCCAGAATAAAACTTCAGTCATGTTCCCAGTCCACAGGGTTCCAGAACGAAGCCTCAGTCATGTTTCCAGGCCACAGGGATCCAGAATCAAACCTCAGTCATGTTTCAACGCCATAGGGTACCACCATCAAAGCTCAGTCATATTCCCAGGCCTCCGGTTTCCAGAATCAAACCAATTTCGTGTTCCCAGGCAACTCGGAAGCAGAATCCAAACCGATGTCATGTTCCTAGGTCACAGGGTTTCACCATCAAACCTCAGTCCTGTTGCCAGGCCACAGGGTTCCACCATCAAGCCTCAGTCATGTTGCCAGGAAGCAGGGTTCCAGAATCAAACCAACGTCATGTTCCCAGGCCACGGGGTTCCAGTATCAGGCCTCAGTCATGTTCCCAGTACACAGGGTTCCACCATCAAAGCTCAGTCATGTTGCCGGTCCACAGGTTTCTGCGATCAAACCACATTCAAGTTCCCAGGCCACAGGGTTCCAGAATCAAGCCTCAGTCATGTTGCAAGACCACAGAGTACCACCATGAAACCTCAGTCATGTTCCCAGGCTACAGGGTTCCTCCATCAAACCTGAATCTGGTTCCCAGGACACAGGGATCCAGAATCAAACCAATGTCAAAATCCCAGGGCATGGTTTTCCAGTACCAGGCCTCAGTCATATTTCCAGGGCACAGGGTTCCACAATCAAACCTCAGTCATGTTGCCAGTCCACAGGTTTCTGCCATCAAACCTCAGTCAAGTTCCCAGGCCACAGATTTCCAGAATCAAACCTCAGGCATGTTAGCAGGGAACAGGATTCCAGGAACAAACCTCAGTCATGTTGCCAGGCCACAGGATTCCACCATCAAACCTCAGCCATGGTCCCAGGCCACAGGATTCCAGAATCAAACCGTTCTCATATTCCCAGGCCACAGGTTTCCAGAATCCACTGATGTCATGTTCCCAGTCCACAGGGTTCCAGAACCAAGCCTCAGTCAGGTTCCCAGGGCACAGGGATCAGGAATCAAACCTTAGTCATGTTACCAGGCCATAGGGTACCACCATCAAACCTCCGTCATATTCCCAGACCACAGGTTTCCAGAATCAAATCGACTACATGTTCCCAGGCAACAGGGTATCAGAATCCAAACCGATGTCATGTTCCCAGGCCACTGTATTCCACTATCTAACATCAGTCATGTTCCCAGGCCAATGGTTTCCAGATTCAAACCTCAGTCATTTTCCCAGGCCACATGGTTCCAGAATCCAACCGATGTCATGTTCCCAGGTCACAGGGTTCCAGAATCAATCCTCAGGTATGTTCCCAGGCTACAGGGTTCCAGAATAAAACCTCAGTCATGTTCCCAGTCCACAGGGGTCCAGAACGAAGCCTCAGTCATGTTCCCAGGCCACAGGGATCCAGAATCAAACCTCAGTCATGTTGCAAGGCCATAGGGCACCACCATCAAAGCTCAGTCATATTCCCAGCCCTCCGGTTTCCAGAATCATACCGATTTCATGTTCCCAGGCAACAGGGAACCAGAATCCAAACCGATGTCATGTTCCTAGGGCACAGGGTTCCAGTATCAAACCTCAGTCCTGTTGCCAGGCCACAGGGTTCCACCATCAAGCCTCAGTCATGTTCCCAAGCCTGAGGGTTCCGCAATTAAACCTCAGTCATGTTGCCAGTCCACAGGGTTCAACCATCAAACCTCAGTCATGTTCCCAGGAAGCAGGTTTCCAGAATCCAACCAATGTCATGTTCCCAGGCCACGGGGTTCCAGTATCAGGCCTCAGTCATGTTCCCAGTACACAGGGTTCCACCGTCAAAGCTCAGTCATGTTGCCAGTCCACAGGTTTCTGCGATCAAACCACATTCAAGTTCCCAGGCCACAGGGTTCCAGAATCAAGCCTCAGTCATGTTGCCTGGCCACAGGGTACCACCATCAAACCTCAGTCATGTTCCTAGGCAACAGGGTTCCTCCATCAAACCTCAATCTGGTTCCCAGGACACAGGGTTCCAGAATCAAAACAATGTCAAAATCCCAGGGCATGGTTTTCCAGTACCAGGCCTCAGTCATATTTCCAGGGCACAGGGTTCCACAATCAAACCTCAGTCATGTTGCCAGTCCACAGGTTTCTGCCATCAAACCTCAGTCAAGTTCCCAGGCCACAGATTTCCAGAATCAAACCTCAGTCATGTTCCCAGGGAACAGGATTCCAGAAACAAGCCTCAGTCATGTTGCCAGGCCACAGGTTTCCACCATCAAACCTCAGCCAAGTTCCCAGGCCACAGGATTCCAGAATCAAACCGTTGTCATGTTCCCAGGCCACAGGTTTCCAGAATCCACTGATGTCATGTTCCAAGTCCACAGGGTGCCAGAACCAAGCCTCAGTCAGGTTCCCAGGGCACAGTATTCCACAATCTAAACAATTGTCATTTTCCCAAGCCACAGGTTTCCAGAATCACGCCTCAGTCATGTTCCCAGACCACAGGGATCCAGAATCAAACCTCAGTCATGTTACCAGGCCATAGGGTACCACCATCAAACCTCAGTCATATTCCCAGACCACAGGTTTCCAGAATCAAACCGACTACATGTTCCCAGGCAAAAGGGTACCAGAATCCAAACCGATGTCATGTTGCCAGGCCACTGGATTCCACAATCTAACATCAGTCAGTTCCCAGGCCAATGGTTTCCAGATTCAAACCTCAGTCATATTCCCAAGCCACATGGTTCCAGAATCAAACCTCAGTCATGTTCCCAGAACACAGGGTTCCAGAATAAAACCTCAGTCATGTTCCCAGAACACAGGGTTCCAGAATAAAACCTCAGTCATGTTCCCTGGACACAGGTTTCAAAAATAAAACCCCAGTCATGTTACCAGGCCACAGGGTTCCAGAATCAAGCCTCACTCATATTCCCAGCCCACAGGGTTCCACAATTAAACCTCAGTCATATTACCAGGCCAAAGGGTTCCGCAATCAAACCTCAGTCCAGTTTCCAGGCCACGGTTCCACCATCAAGCCTCAGTCATGTTCCCAGGCCAGAGTGTTCCACAATCAAACCTAAGTCATCTTGCCTGGACACAGGGATCAACCATCAAACCTCAGGAATGTTCCAGGAAACAGGGTTCCAGAATCCAAACCGATGTCATGTTTCCAGGCCACTGGATTCCACAATCTAACATCAGTCAGTTCCCAGGCCAATGGTTTCCAGATTCAAACCTCAGTCATATTCCCAAGCCACATGGTTCCAGAATCAAACCTCAGTCATGTTCCCAGAACACAGGGTTCCAGAATAAAACCTCAGTCATGTTCCCTGGACACTGGTTTCAAAAATAAAACCCCAGTCATGTTACCAGGCCACAGGGTTCCAGAATCAAGCCTCACTCATATTCCCAGCCCACAGGGTTCCACAATTAAACTTCAGTCATGTTCCCAGGCCAGAGAGTTCCACAATCAAACCTAAGTCATCTTGCCAGGACACAGGGTTCTACCATCAAACCACAGTCATGTTCCACGTAACAGGGTTCCAGAATCCAACCAATGTCATGTTCCCAGGCCACGGGGTTCCAGTATCAGGCCTCAGTCATGTTCCCAGTGCACAGGGTTCCACCATCAAACCTCAGTCATGTTGCCAGTCCACAGGTTTCTGCCATCAAACCTCTGTCAAGTTCCCAGGCCACAGGGTTCAAGAATCAAGCCTCAGTCATTTTGCCAGGCCAGAGTGTTCCACCGTCAAACCTCACTCATAATCCCAAGCCACATATTTCCACAATGAAACCTCAGTCATTTTCCCAGGCCATAGGTGTCCAGAATCAAACCTCAGTCATATTCCCAGGACACATGTTTCCAGAATCCAACCTCAGTCATGTTCCCAGGCCACAGGGTTCCACATTCAAACCTCAGTCATTTTCCCAGGACACAGGTGTCCAGAATCAAACCTCAGTCATGTTCCCAGGGAACAGGGTTCCAGAACCAAACCTCAATCATGTTCCCAGACCGCAGGGTTTCAGAATCAAACCACAGTCATGTTCCCAGGCCAGAGGGTTCCACAATCAAACCTCAGTCATGTTTCCATGCCACAGGGTTCCAGAATCCAACCGATGTCATGTTCCCAGGTCACAGGGTTCCAGAATCAATCCTCAGGTATGTTCCCAGGCTACAGGGTTCCAGAATAAAACTTCAGTCATGTTCCCAGTCCACAGGGTTCCAGAACGAAGCCTCAGTCATGTTCCCAGGCCACAGGGATCCAGAATCAAACCTCAGTCATGTTGCAAGGCCATAGGGTACCACCATCAAAGCTCAGTCATATTCCCAGGCCTCCGGTTTCCAGAATCAAACCGATTTCATGTTCCCAGGCAACTCGGAAGCAGAATCCAAACCGATGTCATGTTCCTAGGTCACAGGGTTTCACCATCAAAACTCAAACCTGTTGCCAGGCCACAGGGTTCCACCATCAAGCCTCAGTCATGTTGCCAGACCACAGGGTTCCACCATCAAACCTCAGTCATGTTCCCAGGAAGCAGGATTCCAGAATCAAACCAACGTCATGTTCCCAGGCCACGGGGTTCCAGTATCAGGCCTCAGTCATGTTCCCAGTACACAGGGTTCCACCATCAAAGCTCAGTCATGTTGCCAGTCCACAAGTTTCTGCGATCAAACCACATTCAAGTTCCCAGGCCACAGGGTTCCAGAATCAAGCCTCAGTCATGTTGCCAGGCCACAGGGTACCATCATCAAACCTCAGTCATGTTCCTCGGCAACAGGGTTCCTCCATCAAACCTCAATCTGGTTCCCAGGACACAGGGATCAAGAATCAAACCAATGTCAAAATTCCAGGGCATGGTTTTCCAGTACCAAGACTCAGTCATATTTCCAGGGCACAGGGTTCCACAATAAAGGCTCAGTCTTGTTGCCAGTCCACAGTTTTCTGCCATCAAACCTCAGTCAAGTTCCCAGGCCACAGATTTCCAGAATCAAACCTCAGGCATGTTAGCAGGGAACAGGATTCCAGGAACAAACCTCAGTCATGTTGCCAGGCCACAGGTTTCCACCATCAAACCTCAGCCATGTTCCCAGGCCACAGGATTCCAGAATCAAACCGTTCTCATATTCCCAGGCCACAGGTTTCCAGAATCCACTGATGTCATGTTCCCAGTCCACAGGGTTCCAGAACCAAGCCTCAGTCAGGTTCCCAGGGCACAGTATTCCACAATCTCAACAGATGTCATGTTCCCAGGCCACAGGTTTCCAGAATCACGCCTCAGTCATGTTCCCAGACCACAGGGATCAGGAATCAAACCTTAGTCATGTTACCAGGCCATAGGGTATCACCATCAAACCTCAGTCATATTCCCAGACCACAGGTTTCCAGAATCAAATCGACTACATGTTCCCAGGCAACAGGGTACCAGAATCCAAACTGATGTCATGTTCCCAGGCCACTGTATTCCACTGTCTAACATCAGTAATGTTCCCAGGCCAATGGTTTCCAGATTCAAACCTCAGTCATATTCCCAGGCCACATGGTTCCAGAATCAAACTTCAGTCATGTTCCCAGAACACAGGGTTCCAGAATAAAACCTCAGTCATATTCCCTGGACACAGGTTTCAAAAATAAAACCCCAGTCATGTTACCAGGCCACAGGGTTCCAAAACAAAGCCTCACTCATATTCCCAGCCCACAGGGTTCCACAATTAAACCTCAGTCATATTCCCAGGCCACAGGGTTCCACATTCAAACCTCAGTCATGTTCCCAGGACACAGGTGTCCAGAATCAAACCTCAGTCATGTTCCCAGGGAACAGGGTTCCAGAACCAAACCTCAGTCATGTTCCCAGACCACAGGGTTTCAGAATCAAACCACAGTCATGTTCCCAGGCCAGAGGGTTCCACAATCAAACCTCAGTCATGTTTCCATGCCACAGGGTTCCAGAATCCAACCGATGTCATGTTCCCAGGTCACAGGGTTCCAGAATCAATCCTCAGGTATGTTCCCAGGCTACAGGGTTCCAGAATAAAACCTCAGTCATGTTCCCAGTCCACAGGGGTCCAGAACGAAGCCTCAGTGATGTTCCCAGGCCATAGGGCACCACCATTAAAGCTCAGTCATATTCCCAGCCCTCCGGTTTCCAGAATCATACCGATTTCATGTTCCCAGGCAACAGGGAACCAGAATCCAAACCGATGTCATGTTCCTAGGGCACAGGTTTCCACTATCAAACCTCAGTCCTGTTGCCAGGCCACAGGGTTCCACCATCAAGCCTCACTCATGTTCCCAAGCCTGAGGGTTCCGCAGTTAAACCTCAGTCATGTTGCCAGGACACAGGGTTCAACCATCAAACCTCAGTCATGTTCCCAAGAAGCAGGTTTCCAGAATGAAACCAATGTCATGTTCCCAGGCCACGGGGTTCCAGTATCAGGCCTCAGTCACGTTCCCAGTACACAGGGTTCCACCATCAAAGCTCAGTCATGTTGCCAGTCCACAGGTTTCTGCGATCAAACCACATTCAAGTTCCCAGGCAACAGGGTTCCACAATCAAGCCTCAGTCATGTTGCCAGGCCACAGGGTACCACCATCAAACCTCAGTCATGTTCTTACGCAACAGAGTTCCTCCATCAAACCTCAATCTGGTTCCCAGGACACAGGATTCCAGAATCAAAACAATGTCAAAATCCCAGGGCATGGTTTTCCAGTACCAGGCCTCAGTCATATTTCCACGGCACAGGGTTCCACAATCAAACCTCAGTCATGTTGCCAGTCCACAGGTTTCTGCCATCAAACCTCAGTCAAGTTCCCAGGCCACAGATTTCCAGAATCAAACCTCAGTCATGTTCCCAGGGAACAGGATTCCAGAAACAAACCTTAGGCATGTTGCCAGGCCACAGGATTCCACCATCAAACCTCAGCCATGTTCCCAGGCCACAGGATTCCAGAATCAAACCGTTCTCATGTTCCCAGGCCACAGGTTTCCAGAATCCACTGATGTCATGTTCCCAGTCCACAGGGTGCCAGAACCAAGACTCAGTCAGGTTCCCAGGGCACAGTATTCCACAATCTAAAGAGATGTCATGTTCCCAGGCCACAGGTTTCCAGAATCACGCCTCAGTCATGTTCCCAGTCCACAGGGATCCAGAATCAAACCTCAGTCATGTTACCAGGCCATAGGGTACCACCATCAAACCTCAGTCATATTCCCAGACCACAGGTTTCCAGAATCAAACCGACTACATGTTCCCAGGCAACAGGGTACCAGAATCCAAACCGATGTCATGTTCCCAGGTCACTGGTTTCCACTATGTAACATCAGTCAGTTCCCAGGCCAATGGTTTCCAGATTCAAACCTCAGTCATATTCCCAGGCCACATGGTTCCAGAATCAAACCTCAGTCATATTCCCAGAACACAGGGTTCCAGAATAAAACCTCAGTCATGTTCCCTGGACACAAGTTTCAAAAATAAAACCCCAGTCATGTTACCAGGCCACAGGGTTCCAGAATCAAGCCTCACTCATATTCCAGGCCCACAGGGTTCCACAATTAAACCTCAGTCATATTCCCAGGCCAAAGGGTTCCACAATCAAACCTCAGTCCAGTTTCCAGGCCTCGGTTCCACCATCAAGCCTCAGTCATGTTCCCAGGCCAGAGTGTTCCACAATCAAACCTAAGTCATCTTGCCAGGACACAGGGTTCAACCATCAAACCTCAGTCATGTTCCAGGAAACAGGGTTCCAGAATCCAACCAATGTCATGTTCCCAGGCCACGTGGTTCCAGTATCAGGCCTCAGTCATGTTCCCAGTGCACAGGGTTCCACCATCAAACGTCAGGCATGTTGCCAGTCCACAGGTTTCTGCCATCAAACCTCTGTCAAGTTCCCAGGCCACAGGGTTCAAGAATCAAGCCTCAGTCATTTTGCGAGGCCAGAGTGTTCCACCGTCAAACCTCACTCATAATCCCAGGCCACATATTTCCACAATGAAACCTCAGTCATTTTCCCAGGCCATAGGTGTACAGAATCAAACCTCAGTCATATTCCCAGGACACATGTTTCCAGAATCCAACCTCAGTCATGTTCCCACACCACAGGGTTCCACATTCAAACCTCAGTCATGTTCCCAGGACACAGGTGTCCAGAATCACACCTCAGTCATGTTCCCAGGTAACAGGGTTCCAGAACCAAAACTCAATCATGTTCCCAGACCGCAGGGTTTCAGAGTCAAAACACAGTCATGTTCCCAGGCCAGAGGGTTCCACAATCAAACCTCAGTCATGTTTCAATGCCACAGGGTTCCAGAATCCAACCGATGTCATGTTCCCAGGTCACAGGGTTCCAGAATTAATCCTCAGGAATGTTCCCAGGCTACAGGGTTCCAGAATAAAACTTCAGTCATGTTCCCAGTCCACAGGGTGCCAGAACAAAGCCTCAGTCATGTTCCCAGGCCGCAGGGATCCAGAATCAAACCTCAGTCATGTTTCAAGGCCATAGGGTACCACCATCAAAGCTCAGTCATATTCCCAGGCCTCCGGTTTCGATAATCAAACCGATTTCATGTTCCCAGGCAACTCGGAAGCAGAATCCAAACCGATGTCATGTTCCTAGGTCACAGGGTTTCACCATCAAACCTCAGTCCTGTTGCCAGGACACAGGGTTCCACCATCAAGCCTCAGTCATGTTGCCAGTCCACAGGTTTCTGCCATCAAACCTCAGTCAAGTTCCCAGGCCACAGATTTCCAGAATCAAACCTCAGTCATATTCCCAGGGAACAGGATTCCAGAAACAAACCTCAGTCATGTTGCCAGGCCACAGGTTTCCACCATCAAACCTCAGCCATGGTCCCAGGCCACAGGATTCCAGAATCAAACCGTTCTCATATTCCCAGGCCACAGGTTTCCAGAATCCACTGATGTCATGTTCCCAGGCCACAGGGTTCCAGAACCAAGCCTCAGTCAGGTTCCCAGGGCACAGGGATCAGGAATCAAACCTTAGTCATGTTACCAGGCCATAGGGTACCACCATCAAACCTCAGTCATATTCCCAGACCACAGGTTTCCAGAATCAAATCGACTACATGTTCCCAGGCAACAGGGTATCAGAATCCAAACCGATGTCATGTTCCCAGGCCACTGTATTCCACTATCTAACATCAGTCATGTTCCCAGGCCAATGGTTTCCAGATTCAAACCTCAGTCATTTTCCCAGGCCACATGGTTCCAAAATCAAACTTCAGTCATGTTCCCAGAACACAGGGTTCCAGAATAAAACCTCAGTCATGTTCCCTGGACACAGGTTTCAAAAATAAAACCCCAGTCATGTTACCAGGCCACAGGGTTCCAAAATCAAGCCTCACTCATATTCCCAGCCCACAGGGTTCCACAATTAAACCTCAGTCATATTCCCAGGCCACAGGGTTCCACATTCAAACCTCAGTCATATTTCCAGGACACAGGTGTCCAGAAATAAACCTCAGTCATGTTCCCAGGGAACAGGGTTCCAGGACCAAACCTCAGTCATGTTTCCAGACCACAGGGTTTCAGAATCAAACCACAGTCATGTTCCCAGGCCAGAGGGTTCCACAATCAAACCTCAGTCATGTTTCCATGCCACAGGTTTCCAGAATCCAACCGATGTCATGTTCCCAGGTCACAGGGTTCCAGAATCAATCCTCAGGTATGTTCCCAGGCTACAGGGTTCCAGAATAAAACCTCAGTCATGTTCCCAGTCCACAGGGGTCCAGAACGAAGCCTCAGTCATGTTCCCAGGCCACAGGGATCCAGAATCAAACCTCAGTCATGTTGCAAGGCCATAGGGCACCACCATCAAAGCTCAGTCATATTCCCAGCCCTCCGGTTTCCAGAATCATACCGATTTCATGTTCCCAGGCAACAGGGAACCAGAATCCAAACCGATGTTATGTTCCTAGGGCACAGGGTTCCAGTATCAAACCTCAGTCCTGTTGCCAGGCCACAGGGTTCCACCATCAAGCCTCAATCATGTTCCCAAGCCTGAGGGTTCCGCAATTAAACCTCAGTCATGTTGCCAGTCCACAGGGTTCAACCATCAAACCTCAGTCATTTTCCCAGGAAGCAGGTTTCCAGAATCCAACCACTGTCATGTTCCCAGGCCACGGGGTTCCAGTATCAGGCCTCAGTCATGTTCCCAGTCCACAGGTTTCTGCCATCAAACCTCAGTCAAGTTCCCAGGCCACAGATTTCCAGAATCAAACCTCAGTCATGTTCTCAGGGAACAGGATTCCAGAAAAAAGCCTCAATCATGTTGCCAGGCCACAGGTTTCCACCATCAAACCTCAGCCATGTTCCCAGGCCACAGGATTCCAGAATCAAACCGTTCTCATGTTCCCAGGCCACAGGTTTCCAGAATCCACTGATGTCATGTTCCCAGTCCACAGGGTGCCAGAACCAAGCCTCTAGTCAGGTTCCCAGGGCACAGTATTCCACAATCTAAACAATTGTCATTTTCCCAAGCCACAGGTTTCCAGAATCACGCCTCAGTCATGTTCCCAGACCACAGGGATCCAGAATCAAACCTCAGTCATGTTACCAGGCCATAGGGTACCACCATCAAACCTCAGTCATATTCCCAGACCACAGGCTTCCAGAATCAAACCGACTACATGTTCCCAGGCAACAGGGTACCAGAATCCAAACCGATGTCATGTTCCCAGGCCACTGGATTCCACAATCTAACATCAGTCAGTTCCCAGGCCAATGGTTTCCAGATTCAAACCTCAGTCATATTCCCAAGCCACATGGTTCCAGAATCAAACCTCAGTCATGTTCCCAGAACACAGGGTTCCAGAATAAAACCTCAGTTATGTTCCCTGGACACTGGTTTCAAAAATAAAACCCCAGTCATGTTACCAGGCCACAGGGTTCCAGAATGAAGCCTCACTCATATTCCCAGCCCACAGGGTTCCACAATTAAACTTCAGTCATGTTCCCAGGCCAGAGAGTTCCACAATCAAACCGAAGTCATCTTGCAAGGACACAGGGTTCTACCATCAAACCACAGTCATGTTCCAGGTAACCTGGTTCCAGAATCCAACCAATGTCATGTTCCCAGGCCACGGGGTTCCAGTATCAGGCCTCAGTCATGTTCCCAGTGCACAGGGTTCCACCATCAAACCTCAGTCATGTTGCCAGTCCACAGGTTTCTGCCATCAAACCTCTGTCAAGTTCCCAGGCCACAGGGTTCAAGAAACAAGCCTCAGTCATTTTGCCAGGCCAGAGTGTTCCACCGTCAAACCTCACTCATAATCCCAGGCCACATATTTCCACAATGAAACCTCAGTCATTTTCCCAGGCCATAGGTGTCCAGAATCAAACCTCAGTCATATTCCCAGGACACATGTTTCCAGAATCCAACCTCAGTCATGTTCCCAGGCCACAGGGTTCCACATTCAAACCTCAGTCATGGTCCAAGGACACAGGTGTCCAGAATCAAACCTCAGTCATGTTCCCAGGGAACAGGGTTCCAGAACCAAACCTCAATCATGTTCCCAGACCGCAGGGTTTCAGAATCAAACCACAGTCATGTTCCCAGGCCAGAGGGTTCCACAATCAAACCTCAGTCATGTTTCCATGCCACAGGGTTCCAGAATCCAACCGATGTCATGTTCCCAGGTCACAGGGTTCCAGAATCAATCCTCAGGTATGTTCCCAGGCTACAGAGTTCCAGAATAAAACTTCAGTCATGTTCCCAGTCCACAGGGTTCCAGAACGAAGCCTCAGTCATGTTCCCAGGCCACAGGGATCCAGAATCAAACCTCAGTCATGTTTCAAGGCCATAGGGTACCACCATCAAACTCAGTCATATTCCCAGGCCTCCGGTTTCCAGAATCAAACCGATTTCATGTTCCCAGGCAACTCGGAATCAGAATCCAAACCGATGGCATGTTCCTAGGTCACAGGGTTTCACCATCAAACCTCAGTACTGTTGCCAGGCCACAGGGTTCCACCATCAAGCCTCAGTCTTGTTGCCAGGCCACAGGGTTCAACCATCAAACCTCAGTCATGTTCCCAGGAAGCAGGGTTCCAGAATCAAACCAACGACATGTTCCCAAGCCATGGGGTTCCAGTATCAGGCCTCAGTCATGTTCCCAGTACACAGGGTTCCACCATCAAAGCTAAGTCATGTTGCCAGTCCACAGTTTTCTGCGATCAAACCACATTCAAGTTCCCAGGCCACAGGGTTCCAGAATCAAGCATCAGTCATGTTGCCAGGCCACAGGGTACCACCATCAAACCTCAGTCATGTTCCTAGGCAACAGGGTTCCTCCATCAAACCTCAATCTGGTTCCCAGGACACAGGGTTCCAGAATCAAAACAATGTCAAAATCCCAGGGCATGGTTTTCCAGTACCAGGCCTCAGTCATATTTCCAGGGCACAGTGTTCCACGATCAAACCTCAGTCATGTTGCCAGTCCACAGGTTTCTGCCATCAAACCTCAGTCAAGTTCCCAGGCCACAGATTTCCAGAATCAAACCTCAGTCATGTTCCCAGGGAACAGGATTCCAGAAACAAACCTCAGTCATGTTGCCAGGCCACAGGTTTCCACCATCAAACCTCAGCCGTGGTCCCAGGCCACAGGATTCCAGAATCAAACCGTTCTCATATTCCCAGGCCACAGGTTTCCAGAATCCACTGATGTCATGTTCCCAGTCCACAGGGTTCCAGAACCAAGCCTCAGTCAGGTTCCCAGGGCACAGGGATCAGGAATCAAACCTTAGTCATGTTACCAGGCCATAGGGTACCACCATCAAACCTCAGTCATATTCCCAGACCACAGGTTTCCAGAATCAAATCGACTACATTTTCCCAGGCAACAGGGTACCAGAATCCAAACCGATGTCATGTTTCCAGGCCACTGTATACCACTATCTGACATCAGTCATGTTCCCAGGTCAACGGTTTCCAGATTCAAACCTCAGACATATTCCCAGGCCACATGGTTCCAGAATCAAACTTCAGTCATGTTCCCAGACCACAGGGTTCCAGATTAAAACCTCAGTCATGTTCCCTGGACACAGGTTTCTAAAATAAAACCCCAGTCATGTTACCAGGCCCCAGGTTTCCAAAATCAAGCCTCACTAATATTCCCAGCCCACAGGGTTCCACAATTAAACCTCAGTCATATTCTCAGGCCACAGGGTTCCACATTCAAACCTCAGTCATGTTTCCAGGACACAGGTGTCCAGAATCAAACCTCAGTCATGTTCCCAGGGAACAGGGTTCCAGAACAAAACCTCAGTCATGTTCCCAGACCACAGGGTTTCAGAATCAAACCACAGTCATGTTCCCAGTCCAGAGGGTTCCACAATCAAACCTCAGTCATGTTTCCATGCCACAGGGTTCCAGAATCCAACCGATGTCATGTTCCCAGGTCACAGGGTTCCAGAATCAATCCTCAGGTATGTTCCCAGGCTACACGGTTCCAGAATAAAACCTCAGTCATGTTCCCAGTCCACAGGGGTCCAGAACGAAGCCTCAGTCATGTTCCCAGGCCGCAGGGATCCAGAATCAAACCTCAGTCATGTTGCAAGGCCATAGGGCACCACCATCAAAGCTCAGTCATATTCCCAGCCCTCCGGTTTCCACAATCATACCGATTTCATGTTCCCAGGCAACAGGGAACCAGAATCCAAACCGATGTCATGTTCCTAGGGCACAGGGTTCCACTATCAAACCACAGTCCTGTTGCCAGGCCACAGGGTTCCACCATCAAGCCTCAGTCATGTTCCCAAGCCTGAGGGTTCTGCAATTAAACCTCAGTCATGTTGCCAGGCCACAGGGTTCAACCATCAAACCTCAGTCATGTTCCCAGGAAGCAGGTTTCCAGAATCAAACCAAAGTCATGTTCCCAGGCCACGGGGTTCCAGTATCAGGCCTCAGTCATGTTCCCAGTACACAGGGTTCTACCATCAAAGCTCAGTCATGTTGCCAGTCCACAGGTTTCTGCGATCAATCCACATTCAAGTTCCCAGGCAACAGGGTTCCAGAATCAAGCCTCAGTCATGTTGCCTGGCCACAGGGTACCACCATCAAACCTCAGTCATGTTCCTAGGCAACAGGGTTCCTCCATCAAACCTCAATCTGGTTCCCAGGACACAGGGTTCCAGAATCAAAACAATGTCAAAATCCCAGGGCATGGTTTTCCAGTACCAGGCCTCAGTCATATTTCCAGGGCACAGGGTTCCACAATCAAACCTCAGTCATGTTGCCAGTCCACAGGTTTCTGCCATCAAACCTCAGTCAAGTTCCCAGGCCACAGATTTCCAGAATCAAACCTCAGTCATGTTCCCAGGGAACAGGATTCCAGAAACAAACCTCAGTCATGTTGCCAGGCCACAGGTTTCCACCATCAAACCTCAGCCATGTTCCCAGGCCACAAGATTCCAGAATCAAACCATTCACATGTTCCCAGGCCACAGGTTTCCAGAATCCACTGAAGTCATGTTCCCACTTCACAGGGTTCCAGAACCAAGCTTCAGTCAGCTTCCCAGGGCACAGTATTCCACAATCTCAAGAGATGTCATGTTCCCAGGCCACAGGTTTCCAAAATCACGCCTCAGTCATGTTCCCAGACCACAGGGATCCAGAATCAAACCTCAGTCATGTTACCAGGCCATAGGGTACCACCATCAAACCTCAGTCATATTCCCAGACCACAGGTTTCCAGAATCAAACCGACTACATGTTCCCAGGCAACAGGGTACCAGAATCCAAACCGATGTCATGTTCCCAGGCCACTGGATTCCACAATCTAACATCAGTCAGTTCCCAGGCCAATGGTTTCCAGATTCAAACCTCAGTCATATTCCCAGGCCACATGGTTCCAGAATCAAACCTCAGTCATGTTCCCTGGACACAAGTTTCAAAAATAAAACCCCAGTCATGTTACCAGGCCACAGGGTTCCAGAATCAAGCCTCACTCATATTCCCAGCCCACAGGGTTCCACAATTAAACCTCACTCATGTTCCCAGGTCAGAGTGTTCCACAATCAAACCGAAGTCATCTTGCCAGGACACAGGGTTGTACCATCAAACCTCAGTCATGTTCCAGGAAACAGGGTTCCAGAATCCAACCAATGTCATGTTCCCAGGCCACGGGGTTCCAGTATCAGGCCTCAGTCATGTTCCCAGTGCACAGGGTTCCACCATCAAACCTCAGTCATGTTGCCATTCCACAGGTTTCTGGCATCAAACCTCTGTCAAGTTCCCAGGCCCCAGGGTTCAAGAATCAAGCCACAGTCATTTTGCCAGGCCAGAGTGTTCCACCGTCAAACCTCACTCATAATCCCAGGCCACATATTTCCACAATGAAACCTCAGTCATTTTCCCAGGCCATAGGTGTCCAGAATCAAACCTCAGTCATATTCCCAGGACACATGTTTCCAGAATCCAACCTCAGTCATGTTCCCAGGCCACAGGGTTCCACATTCAAACCTCAGTCATGGTCCCAGGACACAGGTGTCCAGAATGAAACCGATGTAATGTTCCCAGGTCACAGGGTTCCAGAATCCATCCTCAGGTATGTTCCCAGGCTACAGGGTTCCAGAATAAAACTTCAGTCATGTTCCCAGTCCACAGGGTTCCAGAACGAAGGCTCAGTCATATTTCCAGGCCACAGGGATCCAGAATCAAACCTCAGTCATGTTTCAAGCCCATAGGGTGCCACCATCAAAGCTCAGTCATATTCCCAGGCCTCCGGTTTCCAGAATCAAACCGATTTCATGTTCCCAGGCAACTCGGAAGCAGAATCCAAACCGATGTCATGTTCCTAGGTCACAGGGTTTCACCATCAAACCTCAGTCCTGTTGCCAGGCCACAGGGTTCCACCATCAAGCCTCAGTCATGTTGCCAGGAAGCAGGGTTCCAGAATCAAACCAACGTCATGTTCCCAGGCCACGGGGTTCCAGTATCAGGCCTCAGTCATATTCCCAGTACACAGGGTTCCACCATCAAAGCTCAGTCATGTTGCCAGTCCACAGGTTTCTGCGATCAAACCACATTCAAGTTCCCAGGCCACAGGGTTCCAGAATCAAGCCTCAGTCAGGTTCCCAGGGCACAGTATTCCACAATCTCAACAGATGTCATGTTCCCAGGCCACAGGTTTCCAGAATCATGCCTCAGTCATATTCCCAAACCACAGGGATCAGGAATCAAACCTTAGTCATGTTACCAGGTCATAGGGTACCACCATCAAACCTCAGTCATATTCCCAGACCACAGGTTTCCAGAATTAAATCGACTACATGTTCTCAGGCAACAGGATACCAGAATCCAATCCGATGTCATGTTTCCAGGCCACTGTATTCCACTATCTAACATCAGTCATGTTCCCAGGCCAACGGTTTCCAGATTCAAACCTCAGTCATATTCCCAGGCCACATGGTTCCAGAATCAAACTTCAGTCATGTTCCCAGAACACAGGGTTCCAGAATAAAACCTCAGTCATGTTCCCTGGACACAGGTTTCAAAAATAAAACCCCAGTCATGTTACCAGGCCACAGGGTTCCAAAATCAAGCCTCACTCATATTCCCAGCCCACAGGGTTCCACAATTAAACCTCAGTCATATTCCCAGGCCACAGGTTTCAACATTCAAACCTCAGTCATGTTTCCAGGACACAGGTGTCCAGAATCTAACCTCAGTCATGTTCCCAGGGAACAGGGTTCCAGAACCAAACCTCAATCATGTTCCCAGACGGCAGGGTTTCAGAATCAAACCACAGTCATGTTCCCAGGCCAGAGGGTTCCACAATCAAACCTCAGTCATGTTTCCATGCCACAGGGTTCCAGAATCCAACCGATGTCATGTTCCCAGGTCACAGGGTTCCAGAATCAATCCTCAGGTATGTTCCCAGGCTACAGGGTTCCAGAATAAAACTTCAGTCATGTTCCCAGTCCACAGGGTTCCAGAACGAAGCCTCAGTCATGTTTCCAGGCCACAGGGATCCAGAATCAAACCTCAGTCATGTTTCAACGCCATAGGGTACCACCATCAAAGCTCAGTCATATTCCCAGGCCTCCGGTTTCCAGAATCAAACCAATTTCGTGTTCCCAGGCAACTCGGAAGCAGAATCCAAACCGATGTCATGTTCCTAGGTCACAGGGTTTCACCATCAAACCTCAGTCCTGTTGCCAGGCCACAGGGTTCCACCATCAAGCCTCAGTCATGTTGCCAGGAAGCAGGGTTCCAGAATCAAACCAACGTCATGTTCCCAGGCCACGGGGTTCCAGTATCAGGCCTCAGTCATGTTCCCAGTACACAGGGTTCCACCATCAAAGCTCAGTCATGTTGCCGGTCCACAGGTTTCTGCGATCAAACCACATTCAAGTTCCCAGGCCACAGGGTTCCAGAATGAAGCCTCAGTCATGTTGCAAGACCACAGAGTACCACCATGAAACCTCAGTCATGTTCCCAGGCTACAGGGTTCCTCCATCAAACCTGAATCTGGTTCCCAGGACACAGGGATCCAGAATCAAACCAATGTCAAAATCCCAGGGCATGGTTTTCCAGTACCAAGACTCAGTCATATTTCCAGGGCACAGGGTTCCACAATAAAGGCTCAGTCTTGTTGCCAGTCCACAGTTTTCTGCCATCAAACCTCAGTCAAGTTCCCAGGCCACAGATTTCCAGAATCAAACCTCAGGCATGTTAGCAGGGAACAGGTTTCCAGGAACAAACCTCAGTCATGTTGCCAGGCCACAGGTTTCCACCATCAAACCTCAGCCATGTTCCCAGGCCACAGGATTCCAGAATCAAACCGTTCTCATATTCCCAGGCCACAGGTTTCCAGAATCCACTGATGTCATGTTCCCAGTCCACAGGGTTCCAGAACCAAGCCTCAGTCAGGTTCCCAGGGCACAGGGATCAGGAATCAAACCTTAGTCATGTTACCAGGCCATAGTGTACCACCATCAAACCTCAGTCATATTCCCAGACCACAGGTTTCCAGAATCAAATCGACTACATGTTCCCAGGCAACAGGGTATCAGAATCCAAACCGATGTCATGTTCCCAGGCCACTGTATTCCACTATCTAACATCAGTCATGTTCCCAGGCCAATGGTTTCCAGATTCAAACCTCAGTCATTTTCCCAGGCCACATGGTTCCAGAATCCAACCGATGTCATGTTCCCAGGTCACAGGGTTCCAGAATCAATCCTCAGGTATGTTCCCAGGCTACAGGGTTCCAGAATAAAACCTCAGTCATGTTCCCAGTCCACAGGGGTCCAGAACGAAGCCTCAGTCATGCTCCCAGGCCACAGGGATCCAGAATCAAACCTCAGTCATGTTGCAAGGCCATAGGGCACCACCATCAAAGCTCAGTCATATTCCCAGCCCTCCGGTTTCCAGAATCATACCGATTTCATGTTCCCAGGCAACAGGGAACCAGAATCCAAACCGATGTCATGTTCCTAGGGCACAGGGTTCCAGTATCAAACCTCAGTCCTGTTGCCAGGCCACAGGGTTCCACCATCGAGCCTCAGTCATGTTCCCAAGCCTGAGGGTTCCGCAATTAAACCTCAGTCATGTTGCCAGTCCACAGGGTTCAACCATCAAACCTCAGTCATGTTCCCAGGAAGCAGGTTTCCAGAATCCAACCAATGTCATGTTCCCAGGCCACGGGGTTCCAGTATCAGGCCTCAGTCATGTTCCCAGTACACAGGGTTCCACCGTCAAAGCTCAGTCATGTTGCCAGTCCACAGGTTTCTGCGATCAATCCACATTCAAGTTCCCAGGCAACAGGGTTCCAGAATCAAGCCTCAGTCATGTTGCCTGGCCACAGGGTACCACCATCAAACCTCAGTCATGTTCCTAGGCAACAGGGTTCCTCCATCAAACCTCAATCTGGTTCCCAGGACACAGGGTTCCAGAATCAAAACAATGTCAAAATCCCAGGGCATGGTTTTCCAGTACCAGGCCTCAGTCATATTTCCAGGGCACAGGGTTCCACAATCAAACCTCAGTCATGTTGCCAGTCCACAGGTTTCTGCCATCAAACCTCAGTCAAGTTCCCAGGCCACAGATTTCCAGAATCAAACCTCAGTCATGTTCCCAGGGAACAGGATTCCAGAAACAAACCTCAGTCATGTTGCCAGGCCACAGGTTTCCACCATCAAACCTCAGCCATGTTCCCAGGCCACAAGATTCCAGAATCAAACCATTCACATGTTCCCAGGCCACAGGTTTCCAGAATCCACTGAAGTCATGTTCCCACTTCACAGGGTTCCAGAACCAAGCTTCAGTCAGCTTCCCAGGGCACAGTATTCCACAATCTCAAGAGATGTCATGTTCCCAGGCCACAGGTTTCCAAAATCACGCCTCAGTCATGTTCCCAGACCACAGGGATCCAGAATCAAACCTCAGTCATGTTACCAGGCCATAGGGTACCACCATCAAACCTCAGTCATATTCCCAGACCACAGGTTTCCAGAATCAAACCGACTACATGTTCCCAGGCAACAGGGTACCAGAATCCAAACCGATGTCATGTTCCCAGGCCACTGGATTCCACAATCTAACATCAGTCAGTTCCCAGGCCAATGGTTTCCAGATTCAAACCTCAGTCATATTCCCAGGCCACATGGTTCCAGAATCAAACCTCAGTCATGTTCCCAGAACACAGGGTTCCAGAATCAAACCTCAGTCATGTTCCCTGGACACAAGTTTCAAAAATAAAACCCCAGTCATGTTACCAGGCCACAGGGTTCCAGAATCAAGCCTCACTCATATTCCCAGCCCACAGGGTTCCACAATTAAACCTCACTCATGTTCCCAGGTCAGAGTGTTCCACAATCAAACCGAAGTCATCTTGCCAGGACACAGGGTTGTACCATCAAACCTCAGTCATGTTCCAGGAAACAGGGTTCCAGAATCCAACCAATGTCATGTTCCCAGGCCATGGGGTTCCAGTATCAGGCCTCAGTCATGTTCCCAGTGCACAGGGTTCCACCATCAAACCTCAGTCATGTTGCCAGTCCACAGGTTTCTGCCATCAAACCTCTGTCAAGTTCCCAGGCCCCAGGGTTCAAGAATCAAGCCACAGTCATTTTGCCAGGCCAGAGTGTTCCACCGTCAAACCTCACTCATAATCCCAGGCCACATATTTCCACAATGAAACCTCAGTCATTTTCCCAGGCCATAGGTGTCCAGAATCAAACCTCAGTCATATTCCCAGGACACATGTTTCCAGAATCCAACCTCAGTCATGTTCCCAGGCCACAGGGTTCCACATTCAAACCTCAGTCATGGTCCCAGGACACAGGTGTCCAGAATCAAACCGATGTAATGTTCCCAGGTCACAGGGTTCCAGAATCCATCCTCAGGTATGTTCCCAGGCTACAGGGTTCCAGAATAAAACTTCAGTCATGTTCCCAGTCCACAGGGTTCCAGAACGAAGGCTCAGTCATATTTCCAGGCCACAGGGATCCAGAGTCAAACCTCAGTCATGTTTCAAGGCCATAGGGTGCCACCATCAAAGCTCAGTCATATTCCCAGGCCTCCGGTTTCCAGAATCAAACCGATTTCATGTTCCCAGGCAACTCGGAAGCAGAATCCAAACCGATGTCATGTTCCTAGGTCACAGGGTTTCACCATCAAACCTCAGTCCTGTTGACAGGCCACAGGGTTCCACCATCAAGCCTCAGTCATGTTGCCAGGAAGCAGGGTTCCAGAATCAAACCAACGTCATGTTCCCAGGCCACGGGGTTCCAGTATCAGGCCTCAGTCATGTTCCCAGTACACAGGGTTCCACCATCAAAGCTCAGTCATGTTGCCAGTCCACAGGTTTCTGCGATCAAACCACATTCAAGTTCCCAGGCCACAGGGTTCCAGAATCAAGCCTCAGTCAGGTTCCCAGGGCACAGTATTCCACAATCTCAACAGATGTCATGTTCCCAGGCCACAGGTTTCCAGAATCATGCCTCAGTCATGTTCCCAAACCACAGGGATCAGGAATCAAACCTTAGTCATGTTACCAGGTCATAGGGTACCACCATCAAACCTCAGTCATATTCCCAGACCACAGGTTTCCAGAATTAAATCGACTAAATGTTCTCAGGCAACAGGATACCAGAATCCAATCCGATGTCATGTTTCCAGGCCACTGTATTCCACTATCTAACATCAGTCATGTTCCCAGGCCAACGGTTTCCAGATTCAAACCTCAGTCATATTCCCAGGCCACATGGTTCCAGAATCAAACTTCAGTCATGTTCCCAGAACACAGGGTTCCAGAATAAAACCTCAGTCATGTTCCCTGGACACAGGTTTCAAAAATAAAACCCCAGTCATGTTACCAGGCCACAGGGTTCCAAAATCAAGCCTCACTCATATTCCCAGCCCACAGGGTTCCACAATTAAACCTCAGTCATATTCCCAGGCCACAGGTTTCAACATTCAAACCTCAGTCATGTTTCCAGGACACAGGTGTCCAGAATCTAACCTCAGTCATGTTCCCAGGGAACAGGGTTCCAGAACCAAACCTCAGTCATGTTCCCAGGCCACAGGGTTTCAGAATCAAACCACAGTCATGTTCCCAGTCCAGAGGGTTCCACAATTAAACCTCAGTCATATTTCCATGCCACAGGGTTCCAGAATCCAACCGATTTCATGTTCCCACGTCACAGGGTTCCAGAATCAATCCTCAGGTATGTTCCCAGGCTACAGGGTTCCAGAATAAAACCTCAGTCATGTTCCCAGTCCACAGGGGTCCAGAACGAAGCCTCAGTCATGTTCCCAGGCCACAGGGATCCCGAATCAAACCTCAGTCATGTTGCAAGGCCATAGGGCACCACCATCAAAGCTCAGTCATATTCCCAGCCCTCCGGTTTCCAGTATCATACCGATTTCATGTTCCCAGGCAACAGGGAACCAGAATCCAAACCGATGTCATGTTCCTAGGGCACAGGGTTCCACTATCAAACCTCAGTCCTGTTGCCAGGCCACAGGGTTCCACCATCAAGCCTCACTCATGTTCCCAAGCCTGAGGGTTCCACAATTAAACCTCAGTCATGTTGCCAGGCCACAGGTTTCTGCCATCAAACCTCAGTCATGTTCCCAGGAAGTAGTTTTCCAGAATCAAACCAATGGCATGTTCCCAGGCCACGGGGTTCCAGTATCAGGCCTCAGTCATGTTCCCAGTACACAGGGTTCCACCATCAAAGCTCAGTCATGTTGCCAGTCCACAGGATTCTGCGATCAAACCACATTCAAGTTCCCAGGCCACAGGGTTCCAGAATCAAACCGTTCTAATATTCCCAGGCCACAAGTTTCCAGAATCCACTGATGTCATGTTCCCAGTCCACAGGGTTCCATAACCAAGCCTCAGTCAGGTTCCCAGGGCACAGTATTCCACAATCTCAACAGATGTCATGTTCCCAGGCCACAGGTTTCCAGAATCACGTCTCAGTCATGTTCCCAGACCACAGGGATCCAGAATCAAACCTCAGTCATGTTACCAGGCCATAGGGTACCACCATCAAACCTCAGTCATATTCCCAGACCACAAGTTTCCAGAATCAAACCGACTACATGTTCCCAGGCAACAGGGTACCAGAATCCAAACCGATGTCATGTTCCCAGGCCACTGGATTCCACAATCTAACATCAGTCAGTTCCCAGGCCAATGGTTTCCAGATTCAAACCTCAGTCATATTCCCAGGCCACATGGTTCCAGAATCAAACCTCAGTCATGTTCCCAGAACACAGGGTTCCAGAATCAAACCTCAGTCATGTTCCCAGGGAACAGGGTTCCAGAACAAAACCTCAGTCATGTTCCCAGACCACAGGGTTTCAGAATCAAACCACAGTCATGTTCCCAGTCCAGAGGGTTCCACAATCAAACCTCAGTCATGTTTCCATGCCACAGGGTTCCAGAATCCAACCGATGTCATGTTCCCAGGTCACAGGGTTCCAGAATCAATCCTCAGGTATGTTCCCAGGCTACACGGTTCCAGAATAAAACCTCAGTCATGTTCCCAGTCCACAGGGGTCCAGAACGAAGCCTCAGTCATGTTCCCAGGCCACAGGGATCCAGAATCAATCCTCAGTCATGTTGCAAGGCCATAGGGCACCACCATCAAAGCTCAGTCATATTCCCAGCCCTCCGGTTTCCACAATCATACCGATTTCATGTTCCCAGGCAACAGGGAACCAGAATCCAAACCGATGTCATGTTCCTAGGGCACAGGGTTCCACTATCAAACCACAGTCCTGTTGCCAGGCCACAGGGTTCCACCATCAAGCCTCAGTCATGTTCCCAAGCCTGAGGTTTCTGCAATTAAACCTCAGTCATGTTGCCAGGCCACAGGGTTCAACCATCAAACCTCAGTCATGTTCCCAGGAAGCAGGTTTCCAGAATCAAACCAAAGTCATGTTCCCAGGCCACGGGGTTCCAGTATCAGGCCTCAGTCATGTTCCCAGTACACAGGGTTCTACCATCAAAGCTCAGTCATGTTGCCAGTCCACAGGTTTCTGCGATCAATCCACATTCAAGTTCCCAGGCAACAGGGTTCCAGAATCAAGCCTCAGTCATGTTGCCTGGCCACAGGGTACCACCATCAAACCTCAGTCATGTTCCTAGGCAACAGGGTTCCTCCATCAAACCTCAATCTGGTTCCCAGGACACAGGGTTCCAGAATCAAAACAATGTCAAAATCCCAGGGCATGGTTTTCCAGTACCAGGCCTCAGTCATATTTCCAGGGCACAGGGTTCCACAATCAAACCTCAGTCATGTTGCCAGTCCACAGTTTTCTGCCATCAAACCTCAGTCAAGTTCCCAGGCCACAGATTTCCAGAATCAAACCTCAGGCATGTTAGCAGGGAACAGGATTCCAGGAACAAACCTCAGTCATGTTGCCAGGCCACAGGTTTCCACCATCAAACCTCAGCCATGTTCCCAGGCCACAGGATTCCAGAATCAAACCGTTCTCATATTCCCAGGCCACAGGTTTCCAGAATCCACTGATGTCATGTTCCCAGTCCACAGGGTTCCAGAACCAAGCCTCAGTCAGGTTCCCAGGGCACAGGGATCAGGAATCAAACCTTAGTCATGTTACCAGGCCATAGGGTACCACCATCAAACCTCAGTCATATTCCCAGACCACAGGTTTCCAGAATCAAATCGACTACATGTTCCCAGGCAACAGGGTATCAGAATCCAAACCGATGTCATGTTCCCAGGCCACTGTATTCCACTATCTAACATCAGTCATGTTCCCAGGCCAATGGTTTCCAGATTCAAACCTCAGTCATTTTCCCAGGCCACATGGTTCCAGAATCCAACCGATGTCATGTTCCCAGGTCACAGGGTTCCAGAATCAATCCTCAGGTATGTTCCCAGGCTACAGGGTTCCAGAATAAAACCTCAGTCATGTTCCCAGTCCACAGGGGTCCAGAACGAAGCCTCAGTCATGTTCCCAGGCCACAGGGATCCAGAATCAAACCTCAGTCATGTTGCAAGGCCATAGGGCACCACCATCAAAGCTCAGTCATATTCCCAGCCCTCCGGTTTCCAGAATCATACCGATTTCATGTTCCCAGGCAACAGGGAACCAGAATCCAAACCGATGTCATGTTCCTAGGGCACAGGGTTCCAGTATCAAACCTCAGTCCTGTTGCCAGGCCACAGGGTTCCACCATCGAGCCTCAGTCATGTTCCCAAGCCTGAGGGTTCCGCAATTAAACCTCAGTCATGTTGCCAGTCCACAGGGTTCAACCATCAAACCTCAGTCATGTTCCCAGGAAGCAGGTTTCCAGAATCCAACCAATGTCATGTTCCCAGGCCACGGGGTTCCATTATCAGGCCTCAGTCATGTTCCCAGTACACAGGGTTCCACCGTCAAAGCTCAGTCATGTTGCCAGTCCACAGGTTTCTGCGATCAATCCACATTCAAGTTCCCAGGCAACAGGGTTCCAGAATCAAGCCTCAGTCATGTTGCCTGGCCACAGGGTACCACCATCAAACCTCAGTCATGTTCCTAGGCAACAGGGTTCCTCCATCAAACCTCAATCTGGTTCCCAGGACACAGGGTTCCAGAATCAAAACAATGTCAAAATCCCAGGGCATGGTTTTCCAGTACCAGGCCTCAGTCATATTTCAAGGGCACAGGGTTCCACAATCAAACCTCAGTCATGTTGCCAGTCCACAGGTTTCCACCATCAAACCTCAGCCATGTTCCCAGGCCACAAGATTCCAGAATCAAACCATTCACATGTTCCCAGGCCACAGGTTTCCAGAATCCACTGAAGTCATGTTCCCACTTCACAGGGTTCCAGAACCAAGCTTCAGTCAGCTTCCCAGGGCACAGTATTCCACAATCTCAAGAGATGTCATGTTCCCAGGCCACAGGTTTCCAAAATCACGCCTCAGTCATGTTCCCAGACCACAGGGATCCAGAATCAAACCTCAGTCATGTTACCAGGCCATAGGGTACCACCATCAAACCTCAGTCATATTCCCAGACCACAGGTTTCCAGAATCAAACCGACTACATGTTCCCAGGCAACAGGGTACCAGAATCCAAACCGATGTCATGTTCCCAGGCCACTGGATTCCACAATCTAACATCAGTCAGTTCCCAGGCCAATGGTTTCCAGATTCAAACCTCAGTCATATTCCCAGGCCACATGGTTCCAGAATCAAACCTCAGTCATGTTCCCAGAACACAGGGTTCCAGAATCAAACCTCAGTCATGTTCCCTGGACACAAGTTTCAAAAATAAAACCCCAGTCATGTTACCAGGCCACAGGGTTCCAGAATCAAGCCTCACTCATATTCCCAGCCCACAGGGTTCCACAATTAAACCTCACTCATGTTCCCAGGTCAGAGTGTTCCACAATCAAACCGAAGTCATCTTGCCAGGACACAGGGTTGTACCATCAAACCTCAGTCATGTTCCAGGAAACAGGGTTCCAGAATCCAACCAATGTCATGTTCCCAGGCCATGGGGTTCCAGTATCAGGCCTCAGTCATGTTCCCAGTGCACAGGGTTCCACCATCAAACCTCAGTCATGTTGCCAGTCCACAGGTTTCTGCCATCAAACCTCTGTCAAGTTCCCAGGCCCCAGGGTTCAAGAATCAAGCCACAGTCATTTTGCCAGGCCAGAGTGTTCCACCGTCAAACCTCACTCATAATCCCAGGCCACATATTTCCACAATGAAACCTCAGTCATTTTCCCAGGCCATAGGTGTCCAGAATCAAACCTCAGTCATATTCCCAGGACACATGTTTCCAGAATCCAACCTCAGTCATGTTCCCAGTCCACAGGGTTCCAGAACGAAGGCTCAGTCATATTTCCAGGCCACAGGGATCCAGAGTCAAACCTCAGTCATGTTTCAAGGCCATAGGGTGCCACCATCAAAGCTCAGTCATATTCCCAGGCCTCCGGTTTCCAGAATCAAACCGATTTCATGTTCCCAGGCAACTCGGAAGCAGAATCCAAACCGATGTCATGTTCCTAGGTCACAGGGTTTCACCATCAAACCTCAGTCCTGTTGCCAGGCCACAGGGTTCCACCATCAAGCCTCAGTCATGTTGCCAGGAAGCAGGGTTCCAGAATCAAACCAACGTCATGTTCCCAGGCCACGGGGTTCCAGTATCAGGCCTCAGTCATGTTCCCAGTACACAGGGTTCCACCATCAAAGCTCAGTCATGTTGCCAGTCCACAGGTTTCTGCGATCAAACCACATTCAAGTTCCCAGGCCACAGGGTTCCAGAATCAAGCCTCAGTCAGGTTCCCAGGGCACAGTATTCCACAATCTCAACAGATGTCATGTTCCCAGGCCACAGGTTTCCAGAATCATGCCTCAGTCATGTTCCCAAACCACAGGGATCAGGAATCAAACCTTAGTCATGTTACCAGGTCATAGGGTACCACCATCAAACCTCAGTCATATTCCCAGACCACAGGTTTCCAGAATTAAATCGACTACATGTTCTCAGGCAACAGGATACCAGAATCCAATCCGATGTCATGTTTCCAGGCCACTGTATTCCACTATCTAACATCAGTCATGTTCCCAGGCCAACGGTTTCCAGATTCAAACCTCAGTCATATTCCCAGGCCACATGGTTCCAGAATCAAACTTCAGTCATGTTCCCAGAACACAGGGTTCCAGAATAAAACCTCAGTCATGTTCCCTGGACACAGGTTTCAAAAATAAAACCCCAGTCATGTTACCAGGCCACAGGGTTCCAAAATCAAGCCTCACTCATATTCCCAGCCCACAGGGTTCCACAATTAAACCTCAGTCATATTCCCAGGCCACAGGTTTCAACATTCAAACCTCAGTCATGTTTCCAGGACACAGGTGTCCAGAATCTAACCTCAGTCATGTTCCCAGGGAACAGGGTTCCAGAACCAAACCTCAGTCATGTTCCCAGGCCACAGGGTTTCAGAATCAAACCACAGTCATGTTCCCAGACCAGAGGGTTCCACAATTAAACCTCAGTCATATTTCCATGCCACAGGGTTCCAGAATCCAACCGATTTCATGTTCCCACGTCACAGGGTTCCAGAATCAATCCTCAGGTATGTTCCCAGGCTACAGGGTTCCAGAATAAAACCTCAGTCATGTTCCCAGTCCACAGGGGTCCAGAACGAAGCCTCAGTCATGTTCCCAGGCCACAGGGATCCCGAATCAAACCTCAGTCATGTTGCAAGGCCATAGGGCACCACCATCAAAGCTCAGTCATATTCCCAGCCCTCCGGTTTCCAGTATCATACCGATTTCATGTTCCCAGGCAACAGGGAACCAGAATCCAAACCGATGTCATGTTCCTAGGGCACAGGGTTCCACTATCAAACCTCAGTCCTGTTGCCAGGCCACAGGGTTCCACCATCAAGCCTCACTCATGTTCCCAAGCCTGAGGGTTCCACAATTAAACCTCAGTCATGTTGCCAGGCCACAGGTTTCTGCCATCAAACCTCAGTCATGTTCCCAGGAAGTAGTTTTCCAGAATCAAACCAATGGCATGTTCCCAGGCCACGGGGTTCCAGTATCAGGCCTCAGTCATGTTCCCATTACACAGGGTTCCACCATCAAAGCTCAGTCATGTTGCCAGTCCACAGGATTCTGCGATCAAACCACATTCAAGTTCCCAGGCCACAGGGTTCCAGAATCAAACCGTTCTAATATTCCCAGGCCACAAGTTTCCAGAATCCACTGATGTCATGTTCCCAGTCCACAGGGTTCCATAACCAAGCCTCAGTCAGGTTCCCAGGGCACAGTATTCCACAATCTCAACAGATGTCATGTTCCCAGGCCACAGGTTTCCAGAATCACGTCTCAGTCATGTTCCCAGACCACAGGGATCCAGAATCAAACCTCAGTCATGTTACCAGGCCATAGGGTACCACCATCAAACCTCAGTCATATTCCCAGACCACAAGTTTCCAGAATCAAACCGACTACATGTTCCCAGGAAACAGGGTACCAGAATCCAAACCGATGTCATGTTCCCAGGCCACTGGATTCCACAATCTAACATCAGTCAGTTCCCAGGCCAATGGTTTCCAGATTCAAACCTCAGTCATATTCCCAGGCCACATGGTTCCAGAATCAAACCTCAGTCATGTTCCCAGAACACAGGGTTCCAGAATCAAACCTCAGTCATGTTCCCAGGGAACAGGGTTCCAGAACAAAACCTCAGTCATGTTCCCAGACCACAGGGTTTCAGAATCAAACCACAGTCATGTTCCCAGTCCAGAGGGTTCCACAATCAAACCTCAGTCATGTTTCCATGCCACAGGGTTCCAGAATCCAACCGATGTCATGTTCCCAGGTCACAGGGTTCCAGAATCAATCCTCAGGTATGTTCCCAGGCTACACGGTTCCAGAATAAAACCTCAGTCATGTTCCCAGTCCACAGGGGTCCAGAACGAAGCCTCAGTCATGTTCCCAGGCCACAGGGATCCAGAATCAATCCTCAGTCATGTTGCAAGGCCATAGGGCACCACCATCAAAGCTCAGTCATATTCCCAGCCCTCCGGTTTCCACAATCATACCGATTTCATGTTCCCAGGCAACAGGGAACCAGAATCCAAACCGATGTCATGTTCCTAGGGCACAGGGTTCCACTATCAAACCACAGTCCTGTTGCCAGGCCACAGGGTTCCACCATCAAGCCTCAGTCATGTTCCCAAGCCTGAGGGTTCTGCAATTAAACCTCAGTCATGTTGCCAGGCCACAGGGTTCAACCATCAAACCTCAGTCATGTTCCCAGGAAGCAGGTTTCCAGAATCAAACCAAAGTCATGTTCCCAGGCCACGGGGTTCCAGTATCAGGCCTCAGTCATGTTCCCAGTACACAGGGTTCTACCATCAAAGCTCAGTCATGTTGCCAGTCCACAGGTTTCTGCGATCAATCCACATTCAAGTTCCCAGGCAACAGGGTTCCAGAATCAAGCCTCAGTCATGTTGCCTGGCCACAGGGTACCACCATCAAACCTCAGTCATGTTCCTAGGCAACAGGGTTCCTACATCAAACCTCAATCTGGTTCCCAGGACACAGGGTTCCAGAATCAAAACAATGTCAAAATCCCAGGGCATGGTTTTCCAGTACCAGGCCTCAGTCATATTTCCAGGGCACAGGGTTCCACAATCAAACCTCAGTCATGTTGCCAGTCCACAGTTTTCTGCCATCAAACCTCAGTCAAGTTCCCAGGCCACAGATTTCCAGAATCAAACCTCAGGCATGTTAGCAGGGAACAGGATTCCAGGAACAAACCTCAGTCATGTTGCCAGGCCACAGGTTTCCACCATCAAACCTCAGCCATGTTCCCAGGCCACAGGATTCCAGAATCAAACCGTTCTCATATTCCCAGGCCACAGGTTTCCAGAATCCACTGATGTCATGTTCCCAGTCCACAGGGTTCCAGAACCAAGCCTCAGTCAGGTTCCCAGGGCACAGGGATCAGGAATCAAACCTTAGTCATGTTACCAGGCCATAGGGTACCACCATCAAACCTCAGTCATATTCCCAGACCACAGGTTTCCAGAATCAAATCGACTACATGTTCCCAGGCAACAGGGTATCAGAATCCAAACCGATGTCATGTTCCCAGGCCACTGTATTCCACTATCTAACATCAGTCATGTTCCCAGGCCAATGGTTTCCAGATTCAAACCTCAGTCATTTTCCCAGGCCACATGGTTCCAGAATCCAACCGATGTCATGTTCCCAGGTCACAGGGTTCCAGAATCAATCCTCAGGTATGTTCCCAGGCTACAGGGTTCCAGAATAAAACCTCAGTCATGTTCCCAGTCCACAGGGGTCCAGAACGAAGCCTCAGTCATGTTCCCAGGCCACAGGGATCCAGAATCAAACCTCAGTCATGTTGCAAGGCCATAGGGCACCACCATCAAAGCTCAGTCATATTCCCAGCCCTCCGGTTTCCAGAATCATACCGATTTCATGTTCCCAGGCAACAGGGAACCAGAATCCAAACCGATGTCATGTTCCTAGGGCACAGGGTTCCAGTATCAAACCTCAGTCCTGTTGCCAGGCCACAGGGTTCCACCATCGAGCCTCAGTCATGTTCCCAAGCCTGAGGGTTCCGCAATTAAACCTCAGTCATGTTGCCAGTCCACAGGGTTCAACCATCAAACCTCAGTCATGTTCCCAGGAAGCAGGTTTCCAGAATCCAACCAATGTCATGTTCCCAGGCCACGGGGTTCCATTATCAGGCCTCAGTCATGTTCCCAGTACACAGGGTTCCACCGTCAAAGCTCAGTCATGTTGCCAGTCCACAGGTTTCTGCGATCAATCCACATTCAAGTTCCCAGGCAACAGGGTTCCAGAATCAAGCCTCAGTCATGTTGCCTGGCCACAGGGTACCACCATCAAACCTCAGTCATGTTCCTAGGCAACAGGGTTCCTCCATCAAATCTCAATCTGGTTCCCAGGACACAGGGTTCCAGAATCAAAACAATGTCAAAATCCCAGGGCATGGTTTTCCAGTACCAGGCCTCAGTCATATTTCCAGGGCACAGGGTTCCACAATCAAACCTCAGTCATGTTGCCAGTCCACAGGTTTCTGCCATCAAACCTCAGTCAAGTTCCCAGGCCACAGATTTCCAGAATCAAACCTCAGTCATGTTCCCAGGGAACAGGATTCCAGAAACAAACCTCAGTCATGTTGCCAGGCCACAGGTTTCCACCATCAAACCTCAGCCATGTTCCCAGGCCACAAGATTCCAGAATCAAACCATTCACATGTTCCCAGGCCACAGGTTTCCAGAATCCACTGAAGTCATGTTCCCACTTCACAGGGTTCCAGAACCAAGCTTCAGTCAGCTTCCCAGGGCACAGTATTCCACAATCTCAAGAGATGTCATGTTCCCAGGCCACAGGTTTCCAAAATCACGCCTCAGTCATGTTCCCAGACCACAGGGATCCAGAATCAAACCTCAGTCATGTTACCAGGCCATAGGGTACCACCATCAAACCTCAGTCATATTCCCAGACCACAGGTTTCCAGAATCAAACCGACTACATGTTCCCAGGCAACAGGGTACCAGAATCCAAACCGATGTCATGTTCCCAGGCCACTGGATTCCACAATCTAACATCAGTCAGTTCCCAGGCCAATGGTTTCCAGATTCAAACCTCAGTCATATTCCCAGGCCACATGGTTCCAGAATCAAACCTCAGTCATGTTCCCAGAACACAGGGTTCCAGAATCAAACCTCAGTCATGTTCCCTGGACACAAGTTTCAAAAATAAAACCCCAGTCATGTTACCAGGCCACAGGGTTCCAGAATCAAGCCTCACTCATATTCCCAGCCCACAGGGTTCCACAATTAAACCTCACTCATGTTCCCAGGTCAGAGTGTTCCACAATCAAACCGAAGTCATCTTGCCAGGACACAGGGTTGTACCATCAAACCTCAGTCATGTTCCAGGAAACAGGGTTCCAGAATCCAACCAATGTCATGTTCCCAGGCCATGGGGTTCCAGTATCAGACCTCAGTCATGTTCCCAGTGCACAGGGTTCCACCATCAAACCTCAGTCATGTTGCCAGTCCACAGGTTTCTGCCATCAAACCTCTGTCAAGTTCCCAGGCCCCAGGGTTCAAGAATCAAGCCACAGTCATTTTGCCAGGCCAGAGTGTTCCACCGTCAAACCTCACTCATAATCCCAGGCCACATATTTCCACAATGAAACCTCAGTCATTTTCCCAGGCCATAGGTGTCCAGAATCAAACCTCAGTCATATTCCCAGGACACATGTTTCCAGAATCCAACCTCAGTCATGTTCCCAGGCCACAGGGTTCCACATTCAAACCTCAGTCATGGTCCCAGGACACAGGTGTCCAGAATCAAACCGATGTAATGTTCCCAGGTCACAGGGTTCCAGAATCCATCCTCAGGTATGTTCCCAGGCTACAGGGTTCCAGAATAAAACTTCAGTCATGTTCCCAGTCCACAGGGTTCCAGAACGAAGGCTCAGTCATATTTCCAGGCCACAGGGATCCAGAGTCAAACCTCAGTCATGTTTCAAGGCCATAGGGTGCCACCATCAAAGCTCAGTCATATTCCCAGGCCTCCGGTTTCCAGAATCAAACCGATTTCATGTTCCCAGGCAACTCGGAAGCAGAATCCAAACCGATGTCATGTTCCTAGGTCACAGGGTTTCACCATCAAACCTCAGTCCTGTTGCCAGGCCACAGGGTTCCACCATCAAGCCTCAGTCATGTTGCCAGGAAGCAGGGTTCCAGAATCAAACCAACGTCATGTTCCCAGGCCACGGGGTTCCAGTATCAGGCCTCAGTCATGTTCCCAGTACACAGGGTTCCACCATCAAAGCTCAGTCATGTTGCCAGTCCACAGGTTTCTGCGATCAAACCACATTCAAGTTCCCAGGCCACAGGGTTCCAGAATCAAGCCTCAGTCAGGTTCCCAGGGCACAGTATTCCACAATCTCAACAGATGTCATGTTCCCAGGCCACAGATTTCCAGAATCATGCTTCAGTCATGTTCCCAAACCACAGGGATCAGGAATCAAACCTTAGTCATGTTACCAGGTCATAGGGTACCACCATCAAACCTCAGTCATATTCCCAGACCACAGGTTTCCAGAATTAAATCGACTACATGTTCTCAGGCAACAGGATACCAGAATCCAATCCGATGTCATGTTTCCAGGCCACTGTATTCCACTATCTAACATCAGTCATGTTCCCAGGCCAACGGTTTCCAGATTCAAACCTCAGTCATATTCCCAGGCCACATGGTTCCAGAATCAAACTTCAGTCATGTTCCCAGAACACAGGGTTCCAGAATAAAACCTCAGTCATGTTCCCTGGACACAGGTTTCAAAAATAAAACCCCAGTCATGTTACCAGGCCACAGGGTTCCAAAATCAAGCCTCACTCATATTCCCAGCCCACAGGGTTCCACAATTAAACCTCAGTCATATTCCCAGGCCACAGGTTTCAACATTCAAACCTCAGTCATGTTTCCAGGACACAGGTGTCCAGAATCTAACCTCAGTCATGTTCCCAGGGAACAGGGTTCCAGAACCAAACCTCAGTCATGTTCCCAGGCCACAGGGTTTCAGAATCAAACCACAGTCATGTTCCCAGACCAGAGGGTTCCACAATTAAACCTCAGTCATATTTCCATGCCACAGGGTTCCAGAATCCAACCGATTTCATGTTCCCACGTCACAGGGTTCCAGAATCAATCCTCAGGTATGTTCCCAGGCTACAGGGTTCCAGAATAAAACCTCAGTCATGTTCCCAGTCCACAGGGGTCCAGAACGAAGCCTCAGTCATGTTCCCAGGCCACAGGGATCCCGAATCAAACCTCAGTCATGTTGCAAGGCCATAGGGCACCACCATCAAAGCTCAGTCATATTCCCAGCCCTCCGGTTTCCAGTATCATACCGATTTCATGTTCCCAGGCAACAGGGAACCAGAATCCAAACCGATGTCATGTTCCTAGGGCACAGGGTTCCACTATCAAACCTCAGTCCTGTTGCCAGGCCACAGGGTTCCACCATCAAGCCTCACTCATGTTCCCAAGCCTGAGGGTTCCACAATTAAACCTCAGTCATGTTGCCAGGCCACAGGTTTCTGCCATCAAACCTCAGTCATGTTCCCAGGAAGTAGTTTTCCAGAATCAAACCAATGGCATGTTCCCAGGCCACGGGGTTCCAGTATCAGGCCTCAGTCATGTTCCCAGTACACAGGGTTCCACCATCAAAGCTCAGTCATGTTGCCAGTCCACAGGATTCTGCGATCAAACCACATTCAAGTTCCCAGGCCACAGGGTTCCAGAATCAAACCGTTCTAATATTCCCAGGCCACAAGTTTCCAGAATCCACTGATGTCATGTTCCCAGTCCACAGGGTTCCATAACCAAGCCTCAGTCAGGTTCCCAGGGCACAGTATTCCACAATCTCAACAGATGTCATGTTCCCAGGCCACAGGTTTCCAGAATCACGTCTCAGTCATGTTCCCAGACCACAGGGATCCAGAATCAAACCTCAGTCATGTTACCAGGCCATAGGGTACCACCATCAAACCTCAGTCATATTCCCAGACCACAAGTTTCCAGAATCAAACCGACTACATGTTCCCAGGCAACAGGGTACCAGAATCCAAACCGATGTCATGTTCCCAGGCCACTGGATTCCACAATCTAACATCAGTCAGTTCCCAGGCCAATGGTTTCCAGATTCAAACCTCAGTCATATTCCCAGGCCACATGGTTCCAGAATCAAACCTCAGTCATGTTCCCAGAACACAGGGTTCCAGAATCAAACCTCAGTCATGTTCCCAGGGAACAGGGTTCCAGAACAAAACCTCAGTCATGTTCCCAGACCACAGGGTTTCAGAATCAAACCACAGTCATGTTCCCAGTCCAGAGGGTTCCACAATCAAACCTCAGTCATGTTTCCATGCCACAGGGTTCCAGAATCCAACCGATGTCATGTTCCCAGGTCACAGGGTTCCAGAATCAATCCTCAGGTATGTTCCCAGGCTACAGGGTTCCAGAATAAAACCTCAGTCATGTTCCCAGTCCACAGGGGTCCAGAACGAAGCCTCAGTCATGTTCCCAGGCCACAGGGATCCAGAATCAATCCTCAGTCATGTTGCAAGGCCATAGGGCACCACCATCAAAGCTCAGTCATATTCCCAGCCCTCCGGTTTCCACAATCATACCGATTTCATGTTCCCAGGCAACAGGGAACCAGAATCCAAACCGATGTCATGTTCCTAGGGCACAGGGTTCCACTATCAAACCACAGTCCTGTTGCCAGGCCACAGGGTTCCACCATCAAGCCTCAGTCATGTTCCCAAGCCTGAGGGTTCTGCAATTAAACCTCAGTCATGTTGCCAGGCCACAGGGTTCAACCATCAAACCTCAGTCATGTTCCCAGGAAGCAGGTTTCCAGAATCAAACCAAAGTCATGTTCCCAGGCCACGGGGTTCCAGTATCAGGCCTCAGTCATGTTCCCAGTACACAGGGTTCTACCATCAAAGCTCAGTCATGTTGCCAGTCCACAGGTTTCTGCGATCAATCCACATTCAAGTTCCCAGGCAACAGGGTTCCAGAATCAAGCCTCAGTCATGTTGCCTGGCCACAGGGTACCACCATCAAACCTCAGTCATGTTCCTAGGCAACAGGGTTCCTACATCAAACCTCAATCTGGTTCCCAGGACACAGGGTTCCAGAATCAAAACAATGTCAAAATCCCAGGGCATGGTTTTCCAGTACCAGGCCTCAGTCATATTTCCAGGGCACAGGGTTCCACAATCAAACCTCAGTCATGTTGCCAGTCCACAGTTTTCTGCCATCAAACCTCAGTCAAGTTCCCAGGCCACAGATTTCCAGAATCAAACCTCAGGCATGTTAGCAGGGAACAGGATTCCAGGAACAAACCTCAGTCATGTTGCCAGGCCACAGGTTTCCACCATCAAACCTCAGCCATGGTCCCAGGCCACAGGATTCCAGAATCAAACCGTTCTCATATTCCCAGGCCACAGGTTTCCAGAATCCACTGATGTCATGTTCCCAGTCCACAGGGTTCCAGAACCAAGCCTCAGTCAGGTTCCCAGGGCACAGGGATCAGGAATCAAACCTTAGTCATGTTACCAGGCCATAGGGTACCACCATCAAACCTCAGTCATATTCCCAGACCACAGGTTTCCAGAATCAAATCGACTACATGTTCCCAGGCAACAGGGTATCAGAATCCAAACCGATGTCATGTTCCCAGGCCACTGTATTCCACTATCTAACATCAGTCATGTTCCCAGGCCAATGGTTTCCAGATTCAAACCTCAGTCATTTTCCCAGGCCACATGGTTCCAGAATCCAACCGATGTCATGTTCCCAGGTCACAGGGTTCCAGAATCAATCCTCAGGTATGTTCCCAGGCTACAGGGTTCCAGAATAAAACCTCAGTCATGTTCCCAGTCCACAGGGGTCCAGAACGAAGCCTCAGTCATGTTCCCAGGCCACAGGGATCCAGAATCAAACCTCAGTCATGTTGCAAGGCCATAGGGCACCACCATCAAAGCTCAGTCATATTCCCAGCCCTCCGGTTTCCAGAATCATACCGATTTCATGTTCCCAGGCAACAGGGAACCAGAATCCAAACCGATGTCATGTTCCTAGGGCACAGGGTTCCAGTATCAAACCTCAGTCCTGTTGCCAGGCCACAGGGTTCCACCATCGAGCCTCAGTCATGTTCCCAAGCCTGAGGGTTCCGCAATTAAACCTCAGTCATGTTGCCAGTCCACAGGGTTCAACCATCAAACCTCAGTCATGTTCCCAGGAAGCAGGTTTCCAGAATCCAACCAATGTCATGTTCCCAGGCCACGGGGTTCCATTATCAGGCCTCAGTCATGTTCCCAGTACACAGGGTTCCACCGTCAAAGCTCAGTCATGTTGCCAGTCCACAGGTTTCTGCGATCAATCCACATTCAAGTTCCCAGGCAACAGGGTTCCAGAATCAAGCCTCAGTCATGTTGCCTGGCCACAGGGTACCACCATCAAACCTCAGTCATGTTCCTAGGCAACAGGGTTCCTCCATCAAACCTCAATCTGGTTCCCAGGACACAGGGTTCCAGAATCAAAACAATGTCAAAATCCCAGGGCATGGTTTTCCAGTACCAGGCCTCAGTCATATTTCCAGGGCACAGGGTTCCACAATCAAACCTCAGTCATGTTGCCAGTCCACAGGTTTCCACCATCAAACCTCAGCCATGTTCCCAGGCCACAAGATTCCAGAATCAAACCATTCACATGTTCCCAGGCCACAGGTTTCCAGAATCCACTGAAGTCATGTTCCCACTTCACAGGGTTCCAGAACCAAGCTTCAGTCAGCTTCCCAGGGCACAGTATTCCACAATCTCAAGAGATGTCATGTTCCCAGGCCACAGGTTTCCAAAATCACGCCTCAGTCATGTTCCCAGACCACAGGGATCCAGAATCAAACCTCAGTCATGTTACCAGGCCATAGGGTACCACCATCAAACCTCAGTCATATTCCCAGACCACAGGTTTCCAGAATCAAACCGACTACATGTTCCCAGGCAACAGGGTACCAGAATCCAAACCGATGTCATGTTCCCAGGCCACTGGATTCCACAATCTAACATCAGTCAGTTCCCAGGCCAATGGTTTCCAGATTCAAACCTCAGTCATATTCCCAGGCCACATGGTTCCAGAATCAAACCTCAGTCATGTTCCCAGAACACAGGGTTCCAGAATCAAACCTCAGTCATGTTCCCTGGACACAAGTTTCAAAAATAAAACCCCAGTCATGTTACCAGGCCACAGGGTTCCAGAATCAAGCCTCACTCATATTCCCAGCCCACAGGGTTCCACAATTAAACCTCACTCATGTTCCCAGGTCAGAGTGTTCCACAATCAAACCGAAGTCATCTTGCCAGGACACAGGGTTGTACCATCAAACCTCAGTCATGTTCCAGGAAACAGGGTTCCAGAATCCAACCAATGTCATGTTCCCAGGCCATGGGGTTCCAGTATCAGGCCTCAGTCATGTTCCCAGTGCACAGGGTTCCACCATCAAACCTCAGTCATGTTGCCAGTCCACAGGTTTCTGCCATCAAACCTCTGTCAAGTTCCCAGGCCCCAGGGTTCAAGAATCAAGCCACAGTCATTTTGCCAGGCCAGAGTGTTCCACCGTCAAACCTCACTCATAATCCCAGGCCACATATTTCCACAATGAAACCTCAGTCATTTTCCCAGGCCATAGGTGTCCAGAATCAAACCTCAGTCATATTCCCAGGACACATGTTTCCAGAATCCAACCTCAGTCATGTTCCCAGGCCACAGGGTTCCACATTCAAACCTCAGTCATGGTCCCAGGACACAGGTGTCCAGAATCAAACCGATGTAATGTTCCCAGGTCACAGGGTTCCAGAATCCATCCTCAGGTATGTTCCCAGGCTACAGGGTTCCAGAATAAAACTTCAGTCATGTTCCCAGTCCACAGGGTTCCAGAACGAAGGCTCAGTCATATTTCCAGGCCACAGGGATCCAGAGTCAAACCTCAGTCATGTTTCAAGGCCATAGGGTGCCACCATCAAAGCTCAGTCATATTCCCAGGCCTCCGGTTTCCAGAATCAAACCGATTTCATGTTCCCAGGCAACTCGGAAGCAGAATCCAAACCGATGTCATGTTCCTAGGTCACAGGGTTTCACCATCAAACCTCAGTCCTGTTGCCAGGCCACAGGGTTCCACCATCAAGCCTCAGTCATGTTGCCAGGAAGCAGGGTTCCAGAATCAAACCAACGTCATGTTCCCAGGCCACGGGGTTCCAGTATCAGGCCTCAGTCATGTTCCCAGTACACAGGGTTCCACCATCAAAGCTCAGTCATGTTGCCAGTCCACAGGTTTCTGCGATCAAACCACATTCAAGTTCCCAGGCCACAGGGTTCCAGAATCAAGCCTCAGTCAGGTTCCCAGGGCACAGTATTCCACAATCTCAACAGATGTCATGTTCCCAGGCCACAGGTTTCCAGAATCATGCCTCAGTCATGTTCCCAAACCACAGGGATCAGGAATCAAACCTTAGTCATGTTACCAGGTCATAGGGTACCACCATCAAACCTCAGTCATATTCCCAGACCACAGGTTTCCAGAATTAAATCGACTACATGTTCTCAGGCAACAGGATACCAGAATCCAATCCGATGTCATGTTTCCAGGCCACTGTATTCCACTATCTAACATCAGTCATGTTCCCAGGCCAACGGTTTCCAGATTCAAACCTCAGTCATATTCCCAGGCCACATGGTTCCAGAATCAAACTTCAGTCATGTTCCCAGAACACAGGGTTCCAGAATAAAACCTCAGTCATGTTCCCTGGACACAGGTTTCAAAAATAAAACCCCAGTCATGTTACCAGGCCACAGGGTTCCAAAATCAAGCCTCACTCATATTCCCAGCCCACAGGGTTCCACAATTAAACCTCAGTCATATTCCCAGGCCACAGGTTTCAACATTCAAACCTCAGTCATGTTTCCAGGACACAGGTGTCCAGAATCTAACCTCAGTCATGTTCCCAGGGAACAGGGTTCCAGAACCAAACCTCAGTCATGTTCCCAGGCCACAGGGTTTCAGAATCAAACCACAGTCATGTTCCCAGACCAGAGGGTTCCACAATTAAACCTCAGTCATATTTCCATGCCACAGGGTTCCAGAATCCAACCGATTTCATGTTCCCACGTCACAGGGTTCCAGAATCAATCCTCAGGTATGTTCCCAGGCTACAGGGTTCCAGAATAAAACCTCAGTCATGTTCCCAGTCCACAGGGTTCCAGAACCAAGCTTCAGTCAGCTTCCCAGGGCACAGTATTCCACAATCTCAAGAGATGTCATGTTCCCAGGCCACAGGTTTCCAAAATCACGCCTCAGTCATGTTCCCAGACCACAGGGATCCAGAATCAAACCTCAGTCATGTTACCAGGCCATAGGGTACCACCATCAAACCTCAGTCATATTCCCAGACCACAGGTTTCCAGAATCAAACCGACTACATGTTCCCAGGCAACAGGGTACCAGAATCCAAACCGATGTCATGTTCCCAGGCCACTGGATTCCACAATCTAACATCAGTCAGTTCCCAGGCCAATGGTTTCCAGATTCAAACCTCAGTCATATTCCCAGGCCACATGGTTCCAGAATCAAACCTCAGTCATGTTCCCAGAACACAGGGTTCCAGAATCAAACCTCAGTCATGTTCCCTGGACACAAGTTTCAAAAATAAAACCCCAGTCATGTTACCAGGCCACAGGGTTCCAGAATCAAGCCTCACTCATATTCCCAGCCCACAGGGTTCCACAATTAAACCTCACTCATGTTCCCAGGTCAGAGTGTTCCACAATCAAACCGAAGTCATCTTGCCAGGACACAGGGTTGTACCATCAAACCTCAGTCATGTTCCAGGAAACAGGGTTCCAGAATCCAACCAATGTCATGTTCCCAGGCCATGGGGTTCCAGTATCAGACCTCAGTCATGTTCCCAGTGCACAGGGTTCCACCATCAAACCTCAGTCATGTTGCCAGTCCACAGGTTTCTGCCATCAAACCTCTGTCAAGTTCCCAGGCCCCAGGGTTCAAGAATCAAGCCACAGTCATTTTGCCAGGCCAGAGTGTTCCACCGTCAAACCTCACTCATAATCCCAGGCCACATATTTCCACAATGAAACCTCAGTCATTTTCCCAGGCCATAGGTGTCCAGAATCAAACCTCAGTCATATTCCCAGGACACATGTTTCCAGAATCCAACCTCAGTCATGTTCCCAGGCCACAGGGTTCCACATTCAAACCTCAGTCATGGTCCCAGGACACAGGTGTCCAGAATCAAACCGATGTAATGTTCCCAGGTCACAGGGTTCCAGAATCCATCCTCAGGTATGTTCCCAGGCTACAGGGTTCCAGAATAAAACTTCAGTCATGTTCCCAGTCCACAGGGTTCCAGAACGAAGGCTCAGTCATATTTCCAGGCCACAGGGATCCAGAGTCAAACCTCAGTCATGTTTCAAGGCCATAGGGTGCCACCATCAAAGCTCAGTCATATTCCCAGGCCTCCGGTTTCCAGAATCAAACCGATTTCATGTTCCCAGGCAACTCGGAAGCAGAATCCAAACCGATGTCATGTTCCTAGGTCACAGGGTTTCACCATCAAACCTCAGTCCTGTTGCCAGGCCACAGGGTTCCACCATCAAGCCTCAGTCATGTTGCCAGGAAGCAGGGTTCCAGAATCAAACCAACGTCATGTTCCCAGGCCACGGGGTTCCAGTATCAGGCCTCAGTCATGTTCCCAGTACACAGGGTTCCACCATCAAAGCTCAGTCATGTTGCCAGTCCACAGGTTTCTGCGATCAAACCACATTCAAGTTCCCAGGCCACAGGGTTCCAGAATCAAGCCTCAGTCAGGTTCCCAGGGCACAGTATTCCACAATCTCAACAGATGTCATGTTCCCAGGCCACAGATTTCCAGAATCATGCTTCAGTCATGTTCCCAAACCACAGGGATCAGGAATCAAACCTTAGTCATGTTACCAGGTCATAGGGTACCACCATCAAACCTCAGTCATATTCCCAGACCACAGGTTTCCAGAATTAAATCGACTACATGTTCTCAGGCAACAGGATACCAGAATCCAATCCGATGTCATGTTTCCAGGCCACTGTATTCCACTATCTAACATCAGTCATGTTCCCAGGCCAACGGTTTCCAGATTCAAACCTCAGTCATATTCCCAGGCCACATGGTTCCAGAATCAAACTTCAGTCATGTTCCCAGAACACAGGGTTCCAGAATAAAACCTCAGTCATGTTCCCTGGACACAGGTTTCAAAAATAAAACCCCAGTCATGTTACCAGGCCACAGGGTTCCAAAATCAAGCCTCACTCATATTCCCAGCCCACAGGGTTCCACAATTAAACCTCAGTCATATTCCCAGGCCACAGGTTTCAACATTCAAACCTCAGTCATGTTTCCAGGACACAGGTGTCCAGAATCTAACCTCAGTCATGTTCCCAGGGAACAGGGTTCCAGAACCAAACCTCAGTCATGTTCCCAGGCCACAGGGTTTCAGAATCAAACCACAGTCATGTTCCCAGACCAGAGGGTTCCACAATTAAACCTCAGTCATATTTCCATGCCACAGGGTTCCAGAATCCAACCGATTTCATGTTCCCACGTCACAGGGTTCCAGAATCAATCCTCAGGTATGTTCCCAGGCTACAGGGTTCCAGAATAAAACCTCAGTCATGTTCCCAGTCCACAGGGGTCCAGAACGAAGCCTCAGTCATGTTCCCAGGCCACAGGGATCCCGAATCAAACCTCAGTCATGTTGCAAGGCCATAGGGCACCACCATCAAAGCTCAGTCATATTCCCAGCCCTCCGGTTTCCAGTATCATACCGATTTCATGTTCCCAGGCAACAGGGAACCAGAATCCAAACCGATGTCATGTTCCTAGGGCACAGGGTTCCACTATCAAACCTCAGTCCTGTTGCCAGGCCACAGGGTTCCACCATCAAGCCTCACTCATGTTCCCAAGCCTGAGGGTTCCACAATTAAACCTCAGTCATGTTGCCAGGCCACAGGTTTCTGCCATCAAACCTCAGTCATGTTCCCAGGAAGTAGTTTTCCAGAATCAAACCAATGGCATGTTCCCAGGCCACGGGGTTCCAGTATCAGGCCTCAGTCATGTTCCCAGTACACAGGGTTCCACCATCAAAGCTCAGTCATGTTGCCAGTCCACAGGATTCTGCGATCAAACCACATTCAAGTTCCCAGGCCACAGGGTTCCAGAATCAAACCGTTCTAATATTCCCAGGCCACAAGTTTCCAGAATCCACTGATGTCATGTTCCCAGTCCACAGGGTTCCATAACCAAGCCTCAGTCAGGTTCCCAGGGCACAGTATTCCACAATCTCAACAGATGTCATGTTCCCAGGCCACAGGTTTCCAGAATCACGTCTCAGTCATGTTCCCAGACCACAGGGATCCAGAATCAAACCTCAGTCATGTTACCAGGCCATAGGGTACCACCATCAAACCTCAGTCATATTCCCAGACCACAAGTTTCCAGAATCAAACCGACTACATGTTCCCAGGCAACAGGGTACCAGAATCCAAACCGATGTCATGTTCCCAGGCCACTGGATTCCACAATCTAACATCAGTCAGTTCCCAGGCCAATGGTTTCCAGATTCAAACCTCAGTCATATTCCCAGGCCACATGGTTCCAGAATCAAACCTCAGTCATGTTCCCAGAACACAGGGTTCCAGAATCAAACCTCAGTCATGTTCCCAGGGAACAGGGTTCCAGAACAAAACCTCAGTCATGTTCCCAGACCACAGGGTTTCAGAATCAAACCACAGTCATGTTCCCAGTCCAGAGGGTTCCACAATCAAACCTCAGTCATGTTTCCATGCCACAGGGTTCCAGAATCCAACCGATGTCATGTTCCCAGGTCACAGGGTTCCAGAATCAATCCTCAGGTATGTTCCCAGGCTACACGGTTCCAGAATAAAACCTCAGTCATGTTCCCAGTCCACAGGGGTCCAGAACGAAGCCTCAGTCATGTTCCCAGGCCACAGGGATCCAGAATCAATCCTCAGTCATGTTGCAAGGCCATAGGGCACCACCATCAAAGCTCAGTCATATTCCCAGCCCTCCGGTTTCCACAATCATACCGATTTCATGTTCCCAGGCAACAGGGAACCAGAATCCAAACCGATGTCATGTTCCTAGGGCACAGGGTTCCACTATCAAACCACAGTCCTGTTGCCAGGCCACAGGGTTCCACCATCAAGCCTCAGTCATGTTCCCAAGCCTGAGGGTTCTGCAATTAAACCTCAGTCATGTTGCCAGGCCACAGGGTTCAACCATCAAACCTCAGTCATGTTCCCAGGAAGCAGGTTTCCAGAATCAAACCAAAGTCATGTTCCCAGGCCACGGGGTTCCAGTATCAGGCCTCAGTCATGTTCCCAGTACACAGGGTTCTACCATCAAAGCTCAGTCATGTTGCCAGTCCACAGGTTTCTGCGATCAATCCACATTCAAGTTCCCAGGCAACAGGGTTCCAGAATCAAGCCTCAGTCATGTTGCCTGGCCACAGGGTACCACCATCAAACCTCAGTCATGTTCCTAGGCAACAGGGTTCCTACATCAAACCTCAATCTGGTTCCCAGGACACAGGGTTCCAGAATCAAAACAATGTCAAAATCCCAGGGCATGGTTTTCCAGTACCAGGCCTCAGTCATATTTCCAGGGCACAGGGTTCCACAATCAAACCTCAGTCATGTTGCCAGTCCACAGTTTTCTGCCATCAAACCTCAGTCAAGTTCCCAGGCCACAGATTTCCAGAATCAAACCTCAGGCATGTTAGCAGGGAACAGGATTCCAGGAACAAACCTCAGTCATGTTGCCAGGCCACAGGTTTCCACCATCAAACCTCAGCCATGGTCCCAGGCCACAGGATTCCAGAATCAAACCGTTCTCATATTCCCAGGCCACAGGTTTCCAGAATCCACTGATGTCATGTTCCCAGTCCACAGGGTTCCAGAACCAAGCCTCAGTCAGGTTCCCAGGGCACAGGGATCAGGAATCAAACCTTAGTCATGTTACCAGGCCATAGGGTACCACCATCAAACCTCAGTCATATTCCCAGACCACAGGTTTCCAGAATCAAATCGACTACATGTTCCCAGGCAACAGGGTATCAGAATCCAAACCGATGTCATGTTCCCAGGCCACTGTATTCCACTATCTAACATCAGTCATGTTCCCAGGCCAATGGTTTCCAGATTCAAACCTCAGTCATTTTCCCAGGCCACATGGTTCCAGAATCCAACCGATGTCATGTTCCCAGGTCACAGGGTTCCAGAATCAATCCTCAGGTATGTTCCCAGGCTACAGGGTTCCAGAATAAAACCTCAGTCATGTTCCCAGTCCACAGGGGTCCAGAACGAAGCCTCAGTCATGTTCCCAGGCCACAGGGATCCAGAATCAAACCTCAGTCATGTTGCAAGGCCATAGGGCACCACCATCAAAGCTCAGTCATATTCCCAGCCCTCCGGTTTCCAGAATCATACCGATTTCATGTTCCCAGGCAACAGGGAACCAGAATCCAAACCGATGTCATGTTCCTAGGGCACAGGGTTCCAGTATCAAACCTCAGTCCTGTTGCCAGGCCACAGGGTTCCACCATCGAGCCTCAGTCATGTTCCCAAGCCTGAGGGTTCCGCAATTAAACCTCAGTCATGTTGCCAGTCCACAGGGTTCAACCATCAAACCTCAGTCATGTTCCCAGGAAGCAGGTTTCCAGAATCCAACCAATGTCATGTTCCCAGGCCACGGGGTTCCATTATCAGGCCTCAGTCATGTTCCCAGTACACAGGGTTCCACCGTCAAAGCTCAGTCATGTTGCCAGTCCACAGGTTTCTGCGATCAATCCACATTCAAGTTCCCAGGCAACAGGGTTCCAGAATCAAGCCTCAGTCATGTTGCCTGGCCACAGGGTACCACCATCAAACCTCAGTCATGTTCCTAGGCAACAGGGTTCCTCCATCAAACCTCAATCTGGTTCCCAGGACACAGGGTTCCAGAATCAAAACAATGTCAAAATCCCAGGGCATGGTTTTCCAGTACCAGGCCTCAGTCATATTTCCAGGGCACAGGGTTCCACAATCAAACCTCAGTCATGTTGCCAGTCCACAGGTTTCCACCATCAAACCTCAGCCATGTTCCCAGGCCACAAGATTCCAGAATCAAACCATTCACATGTTCCCAGGCCACAGGTTTCCAGAATCCACTGAAGTCATGTTCCCACTTCACAGGGTTCCAGAACCAAGCTTCAGTCAGCTTCCCAGGGCACAGTATTCCACAATCTCAAGAGATGTCATGTTCCCAGGCCACAGGTTTCCAAAATCACGCCTCAGTCATGTTCCCAGACCACAGGGATCCAGAATCAAACCTCAGTCATGTTACCAGGCCATAGGGTACCACCATCAAACCTCAGTCATATTCCCAGACCACAGGTTTCCAGAATCAAACCGACTACATGTTCCCAGGCAACAGGGTACCAGAATCCAAACCGATGTCATGTTCCCAGGCCACTGGATTCCACAATCTAACATCAGTCAGTTCCCAGGCCAATGGTTTCCAGATTCAAACCTCAGTCATATTCCCAGGCCACATGGTTCCAGAATCAAACCTCAGTCATGTTCCCAGAACACAGGGTTCCAGAATCAAACCTCAGTCATGTTCCCTGGACACAAGTTTCAAAAATAAAACCCCAGTCATGTTACCAGGCCACAGGGTTCCAGAATCAAGCCTCACTCATATTCCCAGCCCACAGGGTTCCACAATTAAACCTCACTCATGTTCCCAGGTCAGAGTGTTCCACAATCAAACCGAAGTCATCTTGCCAGGACACAGGGTTGTACCATCAAACCTCAGTCATGTTCCAGGAAACAGGGTTCCAGAATCCAACCAATGTCATGTTCCCAGGCCATGGGGTTCCAGTATCAGGCCTCAGTCATGTTCCCAGTGCACAGGGTTCCACCATCAAACCTCAGTCATGTTGCCAGTCCACAGGTTTCTGCCATCAAACCTCTGTCAAGTTCCCAGGCCCCAGGGTTCAAGAATCAAGCCACAGTCATTTTGCCAGGCCAGAGTGTTCCACCGTCAAACCTCACTCATAATCCCAGGCCACATATTTCCACAATGAAACCTCAGTCATTTTCCCAGGCCATAGGTGTCCAGAATCAAACCTCAGTCATATTCCCAGGACACATGTTTCCAGAATCCAACCTCAGTCATGTTCCCAGGCCACAGGGTTCCACATTCAAACCTCAGTCATGGTCCCAGGACACAGGTGTCCAGAATCAAACCGATGTAATGTTCCCAGGTCACAGGGTTCCAGAATCCATCCTCAGGTATGTTCCCAGGCTACAGGGTTCCAGAATAAAACTTCAGTCATGTTCCCAGTCCACAGGGTTCCAGAACGAAGGCTCAGTCATATTTCCAGGCCACAGGGATCCAGAGTCAAACCTCAGTCATGTTTCAAGGCCATAGGGTGCCACCATCAAAGCTCAGTCATATTCCCAGGCCTCCGGTTTCCAGAATCAAACCGATTTCATGTTCCCAGGCAACTCGGAAGCAGAATCCAAACCGATGTCATGTTCCTAGGTCACAGGGTTTCACCATCAAACCTCAGTCCTGTTGCCAGGCCACAGGGTTCCACCATCAAGCCTCAGTCATGTTGCCAGGAAGCAGGGTTCCAGAATCAAACCAACGTCATGTTCCCAGGCCACGGGGTTCCAGTATCAGGCCTCAGTCATGTTCCCAGTACACAGGGTTCCACCATCAAAGCTCAGTCATGTTGCCAGTCCACAGGTTTCTGCGATCAAACCACATTCAAGTTCCCAGGCCACAGGGTTCCAGAATCAAGCCTCAGTCAGGTTCCCAGGGCACAGTATTCCACAATCTCAACAGATGTCATGTTCCCAGGCCACAGGTTTCCAGAATCATGCCTCAGTCATGTTCCCAAACCACAGGGATCAGGAATCAAACCTTAGTCATGTTACCAGGTCATAGGGTACCACCATCAAACCTCAGTCATATTCCCAGACCACAGGTTTCCAGAATTAAATCGACTACATGTTCTCAGGCAACAGGATACCAGAATCCAATCCGATGTCATGTTTCCAGGCCACTGTATTCCACTATCTAACATCAGTCATGTTCCCAGGCCAACGGTTTCCAGATTCAAACCTCAGTCATATTCCCAGGCCACATGGTTCCAGAATCAAACTTCAGTCATGTTCCCAGAACACAGGGTTCCAGAATAAAACCTCAGTCATGTTCCCTGGACACAGGTTTCAAAAATAAAACCCCAGTCATGTTACCAGGCCACAGGGTTCCAAAATCAAGCCTCACTCATATTCCCAGCCCACAGGGTTCCACAATTAAACCTCAGTCATATTCCCAGGCCACAGGTTTCAACATTCAAACCTCAGTCATGTTTCCAGGACACAGGTGTCCAGAATCTAACCTCAGTCATGTTCCCAGGGAACAGGGTTCCAGAACCAAACCTCAGTCATGTTCCCAGGCCACAGGGTTTCAGAATCAAACCACAGTCATGTTCCCAGACCAGAGGGTTCCACAATTAAACCTCAGTCATATTTCCATGCCACAGGGTTCCAGAATCCAACCGATTTCATGTTCCCACGTCACAGGGTTCCAGAATCAATCCTCAGGTATGTTCCCAGGCTACAGGGTTCCAGAATAAAACCTCAGTCATGTTCCCAGTCCACAGGGGTCCAGAACGAAGCCTCAGTCATGTTCCCAGGCCACAGGGATCCCGAATCAAACCTCAGTCATGTTGCAAGGCCATAGGGCACCACCATCAAAGCTCAGTCATATTCCCAGCCCTCCGGTTTCCAGTATCATACCGATTTCATGTTCCCAGGCAACAGGGAACCAGAATCCAAACCGATGTCATGTTCCTAGGGCACAGGGTTCCACTATCAAACCTCAGTCCTGTTGCCAGGCCACAGGGTTCCACCATCAAGCCTCACTCATGTTCCCAAGCCTGAGGGTTCCACAATTAAACCTCAGTCATGTTGCCAGGCCACAGGTTTCTGCCATCAAACCTCAGTCATGTTCCCAGGAAGTAGTTTTCCAGAATCAAACCAATGGCATGTTCCCAGGCCACGGGGTTCCAGTATCAGGCCTCAGTCATGTTCCCATTACACAGGGTTCCACCATCAAAGCTCAGTCATGTTGCCAGTCCACAGGATTCTGCGATCAAACCACATTCAAGTTCCCAGGCCACAGGGTTCCAGAATCAAACCGTTCTAATATTCCCAGGCCACAAGTTTCCAGAATCCACTGATGTCATGTTCCCAGTCCACAGGGTTCCATAACCAAGCCTCAGTCAGGTTCCCAGGGCACAGTATTCCACAATCTCAACAGATGTCATGTTCCCAGGCCACAGGTTTCCAGAATCACGTCTCAGTCATGTTCCCAGACCACAGGGATCCAGAATCAAACCTCAGTCATGTTACCAGGCCATAGGGTACCACCATCAAACCTCAGTCATATTCCCAGACCACAAGTTTCCAGAATCAAACCGACTACATGTTCCCAGGAAACAGGGTACCAGAATGCAAACCGATGTCATGTTCCCAGGCCACTGGATTCCACAATCTAACATCAGTCAGTTCCCAGGCCAATGGTTTCCAGATTCAAACCTCAGTCATATTCCCAGGCCACATGGTTCCAGAATCAAACCTCAGTCATGTTCCCAGAACACAGGGTTCCAGAATCAAACCTCAGTCATGTTCCCAGGGAACAGGGTTCCAGAACAAAACCTCAGTCATGTTCCCAGACCACAGGGTTTCAGAATCAAACCACAGTCATGTTCCCAGTCCAGAGGGTTCCACAATCAAACCTCAGTCATGTTTCCATGCCACAGGGTTCCAGAATCCAACCGATGTCATGTTCCCAGGTCACAGGGTTCCAGAATCAATCCTCAGGTATGTTCCCAGGCTACACGGTTCCAGAATAAAACCTCAGTCATGTTCCCAGTCCACAGGGGTCCAGAACGAAGCCTCAGTCATGTTCCCAGGCCACAGGGATCCAGAATCAATCCTCAGTCATGTTGCAAGGCCATAGGGCACCACCATCAAAGCTCAGTCATATTCCCAGCCCTCCGGTTTCCACAATCATACCGATTTCATGTTCCCAGGCAACAGGGAACCAGAATCCAAACCGATGTCATGTTCCTAGGGCACAGGGTTCCACTATCAAACCACAGTCCTGTTGCCAGGCCACAGGGTTCCACCATCAAGCCTCAGTCATGTTCCCAAGCCTGAGGGTTCTGCAATTAAACCTCAGTCATGTTGCCAGGCCACAGGGTTCAACCATCAAACCTCAGTCATGTTCCCAGGAAGCAGGTTTCCAGAATCAAACCAAAGTCATGTTCCCAGGCCACGGGGTTCCAGTATCAGGCCTCAGTCATGTTCCCAGTACACAGGGTTCTACCATCAAAGCTCAGTCATGTTGCCAGTCCACAGGTTTCTGCGATCAATCCACATTCAAGTTCCCAGGCAACAGGGTTCCAGAATCAAGCCTCAGTCATGTTGCCTGGCCACAGGGTACCACCATCAAACCTCAGTCATGTTCCTAGGCAACAGGGTTCCTCCATCAAACCTCAATCTGGTTCCCAGGACACAGGGTTCCAGAATCAAAACAATGTCAAAATCCCAGGGCATGGTTTTCCAGTACCAGGCCTCAGTCATATTTCCAGGGCACAGGGTTCCACAATCAAACCTCAGTCATGTTGCCAGTCCACAGTTTTCTGCCATCAAACCTCAGTCAAGTTCCCAGGCCACAGATTTCCAGAATCAAACCTCAGGCATGTTAGCAGGGAACAGGATTCCAGGAACAAACCTCAGTCATGTTGCCAGGCCACAGGTTTCCACCATCAAACCTCAGCCATGTTCCCAGGCCACAGGATTCCAGAATCAAACCGTTCTCATATTCCCAGGCCACAGGTTTCCAGAATCCACTGATGTCATGTTCCCAGTCCACAGGGTTCCAGAACCAAGCCTCAGTCAGGTTCCCAGGGCACAGGGATCAGGAATCAAACCTTAGTCATGTTACCAGGCCATAGGGTACCACCATCAAACCTCAGTCATATTCCCAGACCACAGGTTTCCAGAATCAAATCGACTACATGTTCCCAGGCAACAGGGTATCAGAATCCAAACCGATGTCATGTTCCCAGGCCACTGTATTCCACTATCTAACATCAGTCATGTTCCCAGGCCAATGGTTTCCAGATTCAAACCTCAGTCATTTTCCCAGGCCACATGGTTCCAGAATCCAACCGATGTCATGTTCCCAGGTCACAGGGTTCCAGAATCAATCCTCAGGTATGTTCCCAGGCTACAGGGTTCCAGAATAAAACCTCAGTCATGTTCCCAGTCCACAGGGGTCCAGAACGAAGCCTCAGTCATGTTCCCAGGCCACAGGGATCCAGAATCAAACCTCAGTCATGTTGCAAGGCCATAGGGCACCACCATCAAAGCTCAGTCATATTCCCAGCCCTCCGGTTTCCAGAATCATACCGATTTCATGTTCCCAGGCAACAGGGAACCAGAATCCAAACCGATGTCATGTTCCTAGGGCACAGGGTTCCAGTATCAAACCTCAGTCCTGTTGCCAGGCCACAGGGTTCCACCATCGAGCCTCAGTCATGTTCCCAAGCCTGAGGGTTCCGCAATTAAACCTCAGTCATGTTGCCAGTCCACAGGGTTCAACCATCAAACCTCAGTCATGTTCCCAGGAAGCAGGTTTCCAGAATCCAACCAATGTCATGTTCCCAGGCCACGGGGTTCCATTATCAGGCCTCAGTCATGTTCCCAGTACACAGGGTTCCACCGTCAAAGCTCAGTCATGTTGCCAGTCCACAGGTTTCTGCGATCAATCCACATTCAAGTTCCCAGGCAACAGGGTTCCAGAATCAAGCCTCAGTCATGTTGCCTGGCCACAGGGTACCACCATCAAACCTCAGTCATGTTCCTAGGCAACAGGGTTCCTCCATCAAATCTCAATCTGGTTCCCAGGACACAGGGTTCCAGAATCAAAACAATGTCAAAATCCCAGGGCATGGTTTTCCAGTACCAGGCCTCAGTCATATTTCCAGGGCACAGGGTTCCACAATCAAACCTCAGTCATGTTGCCAGTCCACAGGTTTCTGCCATCAAACCTCAGTCAAGTTCCCAGGCCACAGATTTCCAGAATCAAACCTCAGTCATGTTCCCAGGGAACAGGATTCCAGAAACAAACCTCAGTCATGTTGCCAGGCCACAGGTTTCCACCATCAAACCTCAGCCATGTTCCCAGGCCACAAGATTCCAGAATCAAACCATTCACATGTTCCCAGGCCACAGGTTTCCAGAATCCACTGAAGTCATGTTCCCACTTCACAGGGTTCCAGAACCAAGCTTCAGTCAGCTTCCCAGGGCACAGTATTCCACAATCTCAAGAGATGTCATGTTCCCAGGCCACAGGTTTCCAAAATCACGCCTCAGTCATGTTCCCAGACCACAGGGATCCAGAATCAAACCTCAGTCATGTTACCAGGCCATAGGGTACCACCATCAAACCTCAGTCATATTCCCAGACCACAGGTTTCCAGAATCAAACCGACTACATGTTCCCAGGCAACAGGGTACCAGAATCCAAACCGATGTCATGTTCCCAGGCCACTGGATTCCACAATCTAACATCAGTCAGTTCCCAGGCCAATGGTTTCCAGATTCAAACCTCAGTCATATTCCCAGGCCACATGGTTCCAGAATCAAACCTCAGTCATGTTCCCAGAACACAGGGTTCCAGAATCAAACCTCAGTCATGTTCCCTGGACACAAGTTTCAAAAATAAAACCCCAGTCATGTTACCAGGCCACAGGGTTCCAGAATCAAGCCTCACTCATATTCCCAGCCCACAGGGTTCCACAATTAAACCTCACTCATATTCCCAGGTCAGAGTGTTCCACAATCAAACCGAAGTCATCTTGCCAGGACACAGGGTTGTACCATCAAACCTCAGTCATGTTCCAGGAAACAGGGTTCCAGAATCCAACCAATGTCATGTTCCCAGGCCATGGGGTTCCAGTATCAGACCTCAGTCATGTTCCCAGTGCACAGGGTTCCACCATCAAACCTCAGTCATGTTGCCAGTCCACAGGTTTCTGCCATCAAACCTCTGTCAAGTTCCCAGGCCCCAGGGTTCAAGAATCAAGCCACAGTCATTTTGCCAGGCCAGAGTGTTCCACCGTCAAACCTCACTCATAATCCCAGGCCACATATTTCCACAATGAAACCTCAGTCATTTTCCCAGGCCATAGGTGTCCAGAATCAAACCTCAGTCATATTCCCAGGACACATGTTTCCAGAATCCAACCTCAGTCATGTTCCCAGGCCACAGGGTTCCACATTCAAACCTCAGTCATGGTCCCAGGACACAGGTGTCCAGAATCAAACCGATGTAATGTTCCCAGGTCACAGGGTTCCAGAATCCATCCTCAGGTATGTTCCCAGGCTACAGGGTTCCAGAATAAAACTTCAGTCATGTTCCCAGTCCACAGGGTTCCAGAACGAAGGCTCAGTCATATTTCCAGGCCACAGGGATCCAGAGTCAAACCTCAGTCATGTTTCAAGGCCATAGGGTGCCACCATCAAAGCTCAGTCATATTCCCAGGCCTCCGGTTTCCAGAATCAAACCGATTTCATGTTCCCAGGCAACTCGGAAGCAGAATCCAAACCGATGTCATGTTCCTAGGTCACAGGGTTTCACCATCAAACCTCAGTCCTGTTGCCAGGCCACAGGGTTCCACCATCAAGCCTCAGTCATGTTGCCAGGAAGCAGGGTTCCAGAATCAAACCAACGTCATGTTCCCAGGCCACGGGGTTCCAGTATCAGGCCTCAGTCATGTTCCCAGTACACAGGGTTCCACCATCAAAGCTCAGTCATGTTGCCAGTCCACAGGTTTCTGCGATCAAACCACATTCAAGTTCCCAGGCCACAGGGTTCCAGAATCAAGCCTCAGTCAGGTTCCCAGGGCACAGTATTCCACAATCTCAACAGATGTCATGTTCCCAGGCCACAGATTTCCAGAATCATGCTTCAGTCATGTTCCCAAACCACAGGGATCAGGAATCAAACCTTAGTCATGTTACCAGGTCATAGGGTACCACCATCAAACCTCAGTCATATTCCCAGACCACAGGTTTCCAGAATTAAATCGACTACATGTTCTCAGGCAACAGGATACCAGAATCCAATCCGATGTCATGTTTCCAGGCCACTGTATTCCACTATCTAACATCAGTCATGTTCCCAGGCCAACGGTTTCCAGATTCAAACCTCAGTCATATTCCCAGGCCACATGGTTCCAGAATCAAACTTCAGTCATGTTCCCAGAACACAGGGTTCCAGAATAAAACCTCAGTCATGTTCCCTGGACACAGGTTTCAAAAATAAAACCCCAGTCATGTTACCAGGCCACAGGGTTCCAAAATCAAGCCTCACTCATATTCCCAGCCCACAGGGTTCCACAATTAAACCTCAGTCATATTCCCAGGCCACAGGTTTCAACATTCAAACCTCAGTCATGTTTCCAGGACACAGGTGTCCAGAATCTAACCTCAGTCATGTTCCCAGGGAACAGGGTTCCAGAACCAAACCTCAGTCATGTTCCCAGGCCACAGGGTTTCAGAATCAAACCACAGTCATGTTCCCAGACCAGAGGGTTCCACAATTAAACCTCAGTCATATTTCCATGCCACAGGGTTCCAGAATCCAACCGATTTCATGTTCCCACGTCACAGGGTTCCAGAATCAATCCTCAGGTATGTTCCCAGGCTACAGGGTTCCAGAATAAAACCTCAGTCATGTTCCCAGTCCACAGGGGTCCAGAACGAAGCCTCAGTCATGTTCCCTGGCCACAGGGATCCCGAATCAAACCTCAGTCATGTTGCAAGGCCATAGGGCACCACCATCAAAGCTCAGTCATATTCCCAGCCCTCCGGTTTCCAGAATCATACCGATTTCATGTTCCCAGGCAACAGGGAACCAGAATCCAAACCGATGTCATGTTCCTAGGGCACAGGGTTCCACTATCAAACCTCAGTCCTGTTGCCAGGCCACAGGGTTCCACCATCAAGCCTCACTCATGTTCCCAAGCCTGAGTGTTCCACATTTAAACCTCAGTCATGTTGCCAGGCCACAGGTTTCTGCCATCAAACCTCAGTCATGTTCCCAGGAAGTAGTTTTCCAGAATCAAACCAATGGCATGTTCCCAGGCCACGGGGTTCCAGTATCAGGCCTCAGTCATGTTCCCAGTACACAGGGTTCCACCATCAAAGCTCAGTCATGTTGCCAGTCCACAGGATTCTGCGATCAAACCACATTCAAGTTCCCAGGCAACAGGGTTCCAGAATCAAACAGTTCTAATATTCCCAGGCCACAAGTTTCCAGAATCCACTGATGTCATGTTCCCAGTCCACAGGGTTCCAGAACCAAGCCTCAGTCAGGTTCCCAGGGCACAGTATTCCACAATCTCAACAGATGTCATGTTCCCAGGCCACAGGTTTCCAGAATCACGTCTCAGTCATGTTCCCAGACCACAGGGATCCAGAATCAAACCTCAGTCATGTTACCAGGCCATAGGGTACCACCATCAAACCTCAGTCATATTCCCAGACCACAAGTTTCCAGAATCAAACCGACTACATGTTCCCAGGAAACAGGGTACCAGAATCCAAACCGATGTCATGTTCCCAGGCCACTGGATTTCACAATCTAACATCAGTCAGTTCCCAGGCCAATGGTTTCCAGATTCAAACCTCAGTCATATTCCCAGGCCACATGGTTCCAGAATCAAACCTCAGTCATGTTCCCAGAACACAGGGTCCCAGAATCAAACCTCAGTCATGTTCCCAGGGAACAGGGTTCCAGAACAAAACCTCAGTCATGTTCCCAGACCACAGGGTTTCAGAATCAAACCACAGTCATGTTCCCAGTCCAGAGGGTTCCACAATCAAACCTCAGTCATGTTTCCATGCCACAGGGTTCCAGAATCCAACCGATGTCATGTTCCCAGGTCACAGGGTTCCGGAATCAATCCTCAGGTATGTTCCCAGGCTACACGGTTCCAGAATAAAACCTCAGTCATGTTCCCAGTCCACAGGGGTCCAGAACGAAGCCTCAGTCATGTTCCCAGGCCACAGGGATCCAGAATCAATCCTCAGTCATGTTGCAAGGCCATAGGGCACCACCATCAAAGCTCAGTCATATTCCCAGCCCTCCGGTTTCCAGAATCATACCGATTTCATGTTCCCAGGCAACAGGGAACCAGAATCCAAACCGATGTCATGTTCCTAGGGCACAGGGTTCCACTATCAAACCACAGTCCTGTTGCCAGGCCACAGGGTTCCACCATCAAGCCTCAGTCATGTTCCCAAGCCTGAGGGTTCTGCAATTAAACCTCAGTCATGTTGCCAGGCCACAGGGTTCAACCATCAAACCTCAGTCATGTTCCCAGGAAGCACGTTTCCAGAATCAAACCAAAGTCATGTTCCCAGGCCACGGGGTTCCAGTATCAGGCCTCAGTCATGTTCCCAGTACACAGGGTTCTACCATCAAAGCTCAGTCATGTTGCCAGTCCACAGGTTTCTGCGATCAATCCACATTCAAGTTCCCAGGCAACAGGGTTCCAGAATCAAGCCTCAGTCATGTTGCCTGGCCACAGGGTACCACCATCAAACCTCAGTCATGTTCCTAGGCAACAGGGTTCCTCCATCAAACCTCAATCTGGTTCCCAGGACACAGGGTTCCAGAATCAAAACAATGTCAAAATCCCAGGGCATGGTTTTCCAGTACCAGGCCTCAGTCATATTTCCAGGGCACAGGGTTCCACAATCAAACCTCAGTCATGTTGCCAGTCCACAGGTTTCTGCCATCAAACCTCAGTCAAGTTCCCAGGCCACAGATTTCCAGAATCAAACCTCAGTCATGTTCCCAGGGAACAGGATTCCAGAAACAAACCTCAGTCATGTTTCCAGGCCACAGGTTTCCACCATCAAACCTCAGCCATGTTCCCAGGCCACAAGATTCCAGAATCAAACCATTCACATGTTCCCAGGCCACAGGTTTCCAGAATCCACTGAAGTCATGTTCCCACTTCACAGGGTTCCAGAACCAAGCTTCAGTCAGCTTCCCAGGGCACAGTATTCCACAATCTCAAGAGATGTCATGTTCCCAGGCCACAGGTTTCCAAAATCACGCCTCAGTCATGTTCCCAGACCACAGGGATCCAGAATCAAACCTCAGTCATGTTACCAGGCCATAGGGTACCACCATCAAACCTCAGTCATATTCCCAGACCACAGGTTTCCAGAATCAAACCGACTACATGTTCCCAGGCAACAGGGTACCAGAATCCAAACCGATGTCATGTTCCCAGGCCACTGGATTCCACAATCTAACATCAGTCAGTTCCCAGGCCAATGGTTTCCAGATTCAAACCTCAGTCATATTCCCAGGCCACATGGTTCCAGAATCAAACCTCAGTCATGTTCCCAGAACACAGGGTTCCAGAATCAAACCTCAGTCATGTTCCCTGGACACAAGTTTCAAAAATAAAACCCCAGTCATGTTACCAGGCCACAGGGTTCCAGAATCAAGCCTCACTCATATTCCCAGCCCACAGGGTTCCACAATTAAACCTCACTCATGTTCCCAGGTCAGAGTGTTCCACAATCAAACCGAAGTCATCTTGCCAGGACACAGGGTTGTACCATCAAACCTCAGTCATGTTCCAGGAAACAGGGTTCCAGAATCCAACCAATGTCATGTTCCCAGGCAACGGGGTTCCAGTATCAGGCCTCAGTCATGTTCCCAGTGCACAGGGTTCCACCATCAAACCTCAGTCATGTTGCCAGTCCACAGGTTTCTGCCATCAAACCTCTGTCAAGTTCCCAGGCCCCAGGGTTCAAGAATCAAGCCACAGTCATTTTGCCAGGCCAGAGTGTTCCACCGTCAAACCTCACTCATAATCCCAGGCCACATATTTCCACAATGAAACCTCAGTCATTTTCCCAGGCCATAGGTGTCCAGAATCAAACCTCAGTCATATTCCCAGGACACATGTTTCCAGAATCCAACCTCAGTCATGTTCCCAGGCCACAGGGTTCCACATTCAAACCTCAGTCATGGTCCCAGGACACAGGTGTCCAGAATCAAACCGATGTAATGTTCCCAGGTCACAGGGTTCCAGAATCCATCCTCAGGTATGTTCCCAGGCTACAGGGTTCCAGAATAAAACTTCAGTCATGTTCCCAGTCCACAGGGTTCCAGAACGAAGGCTCAGTCATATTTCCAGGCCACAGGGATCCAGAGTCAAACCTCAGTCATGTTTCAAGGCCATAGGGTGCCACCATCAAAGCTCAGTCATATTCCCAGGCCTCCGGTTTCCAGAATCAAACCGATTTCATGTTCCCAGGCAACTCGGAAGCAGAATCCAAACCGATGTCATGTTCCTAGGTCACAGGGTTTCACCATCAAACCTCAGTCCTGTTGCCAGGCCACAGGGTTCCACCATCAAGCCTCAGTCATGTTGCCAGGAAGCAGGGTTCCAGAATCAAACCAACGTCATGTTCCCAGGCCACGGGGTTCCAGTATCAGGCCTCAGTCATGTTCCCAGTACACAGGGTTCCACCATCAAAGCTCAGTCATGTTGCCAGTCCACAGGTTTCTGCGATCAAACCACATTCAAGTTCCCAGGCCACAGGGTTCCAGAATCAAGCCTCAGTCAGGTTCCCAGGGCACAGTATTCCACAATCTCAACAGATGTCATGTTCCCAGGCCACAGGTTTCCAGAATCATGCCTCAGTCATGTTCCCAAACCACAGGGATCAGGAATCAAACCTTAGTCATGTTACCAGGTCATAGGGTACCACCATCAAACCTCAGTCATATTCCCAGACCACAGGTTTCCAGAATTAAATCGACTACATGTTCTCAGGCAACAGGATACCAGAATCCAATCCGATGTCATGTTTCCAGGCCACTGTATTCCACTATCTAACATCAGTCATGTTCCCAGGCCAACGGTTTCCAGATTCAAACCTCAGTCATATTCCCAGGCCACATGGTTCCAGAATCAAACTTCAGTCATGTTCCCAGAACACAGGGTTCCAGAATAAAACCTCAGTCATGTTCCCTGGACACAGGTTTCAAAAATAAAACCCCAGTCATGTTACCAGGCCACAGGGTTCCAAAATCAAGCCTCACTCATATTCCCAGCCCACAGGGTTCCACAATTAAACCTCAGTCATATTCCCAGGCCACAGGTTTCAACATTCAAACCTCAGTCATGTTTCCAGGACACAGGTGTCCAGAATCTAACCTCAGTCATGTTCCCAGGGAACAGGGTTCCAGAACCAAACCTCAGTCATGTTCCCAGGCCACAGGGTTTCAGAATCAAACCACAGTCATGTTCCCAGACCAGAGGGTTCCACAATTAAACCTCAGTCATATTTCCATGCCACAGGGTTCCAGAATCCAACCGATTTCATGTTCCCACGTCACAGGGTTCCAGAATCAATCCTCAGGTATGTTCCCAGGCTACAGGGTTCCAGAATAAAACCTCAGTCATGTTCCCAGTCCACAGGGGTCCAGAACGAAGCCTCAGTCATGTTCCCAGGCCACAGGGATCCCGAATCAAACCTCAGTCATGTTGCAAGGCCATAGGGCACCACCATCAAAGCTCAGTCATATTCCCAGCCCTCCGGTTTCCAGAATCATACCGATTTCATGTTCCCAGGCAACAGGGAACCAGAATCCAAACCGATGTCATGTTCCTAGGGCACAGGGTTCCACTATCAAACCACAGTCCTGTTGCCAGGCCACAGGGTTCCACCATCAAGCCTCACTCATGTTCCCAAGCCTGAGGGTTCCACATTTAAACCTCAGTCATGTTGCCAGGCCACAGGTTTCTGCCATCAAACCTCAGTCATGTTCCCAGGAAGTAGTTTTCCAGAATCAAACCAATGGCATGTTCCCAGGCCACGGGGTTCCAGTATCAGGCCTCAGTCATGTTCCCAGTACACAGGGTTCCACCATCAAAGCTCAGTCATGTTGCCAGTCCACAGGATTCTGCGATCAAACCACATTCAAGTTCCCAGGCCACAGGGTTCCAGAATCAAACCGTTCTAATATTCCCAGGCCACAAGTTTCCAGAATCCACTGATGTCATGTTCCCAGTCCACAGGGTTCCATAACCAAGCCTCAGTCAGGTTCCCAGGGCACAGTATTCCACAATCTCAACAGATGTCATGTTCCCAGGCCACAGGTTTCCAGAATCACGTCTCAGTCATGTTCCCAGACCACAGGGATCCAGAATCAAACCTCAGTCATGTTACCAGGCCATAGGTTACCACCATCAAACCTCAGTCATATTCCCAGACCACAAGTTTCCAGAATCAAACCGACTACATGTTCCCAGGAAACAGGGTACCAGAATCCAAACCGATGTCATGTTCCCAGGCCACTGGATTTCACAATCTAACATCAGTCAGTTCCCAGGCCAATGGTTTCCAGATTCAAACCTCAGTCATATTCCCAGGCCACATGGTTCCAGAATCAAACCTCAGTCATGTTCCCAGAACACAGGGTTCCAGAATAAAACCTCAGTCATGTTCCCTGGACACAGGTTTCAAAAATAAAACCCCAGTCATGTTACCAGGCCACAGGGTTCCAGAATCAAGCCTCACTCATATTCCCAGCCCACAGGGTTCCACAATTAAACCTCACTCATGTTCCCAGGTCAGAGTGTTCCACAATCAAACCGAAGTCATCTTGCCAGGACACAGGGTTGTACCATCAAACCTCAGTCATGTTCCAGGAAACAGGGTTCCAGAATCCAACCAATGTCATGTTCCCAGGCCATGGGGTTCCAGTATCAGGCCTCAGTCATGTTCCCAGTGCACAGGGTTCCACCATCAAACCTCAGTCATGTTGCCAGTCCACAGGTTTCTGCCATCAAACCTCTGTCAAGTTCCCAGGCCCCAGGGTTCAAGAATCAAGCCACAGTCATTTTGCCAGGCCAGAGTGTTCCACCGTCAAACCTCACTCATAATCCCAGGCCACATATTTCCACAATGAAACCTCAGTCATTTTCCCAGGCCATAGGTGTCCAGAATCAAACCTCAGTCATATTCCCAGGACACATGTTTCCAGAATCCAACCTCAGTCATGTTCCCAGGCCACAGGGTTCCACATTCAAACCTCAGTCATGGTCCCAGGACACAGGTGTCCAGAATCAAACCGATGTAATGTTCCCAGGTCACAGGGTTCCAGAATCCATCCTCAGGTATGTTCCCAGGCTACAGGGTTCCAGAATAAAACTTCAGTCATGTTCCCAGTCCACAGGGTTCCAGAACGAAGGCTCAGTCATATTTCCAGGCCACAGGGATCCAGAGTCAAACCTCAGTCATGTTTCAAGGCCATAGGGTGCCACCATCAAAGCTCAGTCATATTCCCAGGCCTCCGGTTTCCAGAATCAAACCGATTTCATGTTCCCAGGCAACTCGGAAGCAGAATCCAAACCGATGTCATGTTCCTAGGTCACAGGGTTCCACCATCAAGCCTCAGTCATGTTGCCAGGAAGCAGGGTTCCAGAATCAAACCAACGTCATGTTCCCAGGCCACGGGGTTCCAGTATCAGGCCTCAGTCATGTTCCCAGTACACAGGGTTCCACCATCAAAGCTCAGTCATGTTGCCAGTCCACAGGTTTCTGCGATCAAACCACATTCAAGTTCCCAGGCCACAGGGTTCCAGAATCAAGCCTCAGTCAGGTTCCCAGGGCACAGTATTCCACAATCTCAACAGATGTCATGTTCCCAGGCCACAGGTTTCCAGAATCATGCCTCAGTCATGTTCCCAAACCACAGGGATCAGGAATCAAACCTTAGTCATGTTACCAGGTCATAGGGTACCACCATCAAACCTCAGTCATATTCCCAGACCACAGGTTTCCAGAATTAAATCGACTACATGTTCTCAGGCAACAGGATACCAGAATCCAATCCGATGTCATGTTTCCAGGCCACTGTATTCCACTATCTAACATCAGTCATGTTCCCAGGCCAACGGTTTCCAGATTCAAACCTCAGTCATATTCCCAGGCCACATGGTTCCAGAATCAAACTTCAGTCATGTTCCCAGAACACAGGGTTCCAGAATAAAACCTCAGTCATGTTCCCTGGACACAGGTTTCAAAAATAAAACCCCAGTCATGTTACCAGGCCACAGGGTTCCAAAATCAAGCCTCACTCATATTCCCAGCCCACAGGGTTCCACAATTAAACCTCAGTCATATTCCCAGGCCACAGGTTTCAACATTCAAACCTCAGTCATGTTTCCAGGACACAGGTGTCCAGAATCTAACCTCAGTCATGTTCCCAGGGAACAGGGTTCCAGAACCAAACCTCAGTCATGTTCCCAGGCCACAGGGTTTCAGAATCAAACCACAGTCATGTTCCCAGACCAGAGGGTTCCACAATTAAACCTCAGTCATATTTCCATGCCACAGGGTTCCAGAATCCAACCGATTTCATGTTCCCACGTCACAGGGTTCCAGAATCAATCCTCAGGTATGTTCCCAGGCTACAGGGTTCCAGAATAAAACCTCAGTCATGTTCCCAGTCCACAGGGGTCCAGAACGAAGCCTCAGTCATGTTCCCAGGCCACAGGGATCCCGAATCAAACCTCAGTCATGTTGCAAGGCCATAGGGCACCACCATCAAAGCTCAGTCATATTCCCAGCCCTCCGGTTTCCAGAATCATACCGATTTCATGTTCCCAGGCAACAGGGAACCAGAATCCAAACCGATGTCATGTTCCTAGGGCACAGGGTTCCACTATCAAACCTCAGTCCTGTTGCCAGGCCACAGGGTTCCACCATCAAGCCTCACTCATGTTCCCAAGCCTGAGGGTTCCACATTTAAACCTCAGTCATGTTGCCAGGCCACAGGTTTCTGCCATCAAACCTCAGTCATGTTCCCAGGAAGTAGTTTTCCAGAATCAAACCAATGGCATGTTCCCAGGCCACGGGGTTCCAGTATCAGGCCTCAGTCATGTTCCCAGTACACAGGGTTCCACCATCAAAGCTCAGTCATGTTGCCAGTCCACAGGATTCTGCGATCAAACCACATTCAAGTTCCCAGGCCACAGGGTTCCAGAATCAAACCGTTCTAATATTCCCAGGCCACAAGTTTCCAGAATCCACTGATGTCATGTTCCCAGTCCACAGGGTTCCATAACCAAGCCTCAGTCAGGTTCCCAGGGCACAGTATTCCACAATCTCAACAGATGTCATGTTCCCAGGCCACAGGTTTCCAGAATCACGTCTCAGTCATGTTCCCAGACCACAGGGATCCAGAATCAAACCTCAGTCATGTTACCAGGCCATAGGGTACCACCATCAAACCTCAGTCATATTCCCAGACCACAAGTTTCCAGAATCAAACCGACTACATGTTCCCAGGCAACAGGGTACCAGAATCCAAACCAATGTCATGTTCCCAGGCCACTGGATTTCACAATCTAACATCAGTCAGTTCCCAGGCCAATGGTTTCCAGATTCAAACCTCAGTCATATTCCCAGGCCACATGGTTCCAGAATCAAACCTCAGTCACGTTCCCAGAACACAGGGTTCCAGAATCAAACCTCAGTCATGTTCCCAGGGAACAGGGTTCCAGAACAAAACCTCAGTCATGTTCCCAGACCACAGGGTTTCAGAATCAAACCACAGTCATGTTCCCAGTCCAGAGGGTTCCACAATCAAACCTCAGTCATGTTTCCATGCCACAGGGTTCCAGAATCCAACCGATGTCATGTTCCCAGGTCACAGGGTTCCAGAATCAATCCTCAGGTATGTTCCCAGGCTACACGGTTCCAGAATAAAACCTCAGTCATGTTCCCAGTCCACAGGGGTCCAGAACGAAGCCTCAGTCATGTTCCCAGGCCACAGGGATCCAGAATCAAACCTCAGTCATGTTGCAAGGCCATAGGGCACCACCATCAAAGCTCAGTCATATTCCCAGCCCTCCGGTTTCCACAATCATACCGATTTCATGTTCCCAGGCAACAGGGAACCAGAATCCAAACCGATGTCATGTTCCTAGGGCACAGGGTTCCACTATCAAACCACAGTCCTGTTGCCAGGCCACAGGGTTCCACCATCAAGCCTCAGTCATGTTCCCAAGCCTGAGGGTTCTGCAATTAAACCTCAGTCATGTTGCCAGGCCACAGGGTTCAACCATCAAACCTCAGTCATGTTCCCAGGAAGCAGGTTTCCAGAATCAAACCAAAGTCATGTTCCCAGGCCACGGGGTTCCAGTATCAGGCCTCAGTCATGTTCCCAGTACACAGGGTTCTACCATCAAAGCTCAGTCATGTTGCCAGTCCACAGGTTTCTGCGATCAATCCACATTCAAGTTCCCAGGCAACAGGGTTCCAGAATCAAGCCTCAGTCATGTTGCCTGGCCACAGGGTACCACCATCAAACCTCAGTCATGTTCCTAGGCAACAGGGTTCCTCCATCAAACCTCAATCTGGTTCCCAGGACACAGGGTTCCAGAATCAAAACAATGTCAAAATCCCAGGGCATGGTTTTCCAGTACCAGGCCTCAGTCATATTTCCAGGGCACAGGGTTCCACAATCAAACCTCAGTCATGTTGCCAGTCCACAGGTTTCTGCCATCAAACCTCAGTCAAGTTCCCAGGCCACAGATTTCCAGAATCAAACCTCAGTCATGTTCCCAGGGAACAGGATTCCAGAAACAAACCTCAGTCATGTTTCCAGGCCACAGGTTTCCACCATCAAACCTCAGCCATGTTCCCAGGCCACAAGATTCCAGAATCAAACCATTCACATGTTCCCAGGCCACAGGTTTCCAGAATCCACTGAAGTCATGTTCCCACTTCACAGGGTTCCAGAACCAAGCTTCAGTCAGCTTCCCAGGGCACAGTATTCCACAATCTCAAGAGATGTCATGTTCCCAGGCCACAGGTTTCCAAAATCACGCCTCAGTCATGTTCCCAGACCACAGGGATCCAGAATCAAACCTCAGTCATGTTACCAGGCCATAGGGTACCACCATCAAACCTCAGTCATATTCCCAGACCACAGGTTTCCAGAATCAAACCGACTACATGTTCCCAGGCAACAGGGTACCAGAATCCAAACCGATGTCATGTTCCCAGGCCACTGGATTCCACAATCTAACATCAGTCAGTTCCCAGGCCAATGGTTTCCAGATTCAAACCTCAGTCATATTCCCAGGCCACATGGTTCCAGAATCAAACCTCAGTCATGTTCCCAGAACACAGGGTTCCAGAATAAAACCTCAGTCATGTTCCCTGGACACAGGTTTCAAAAATAAAACCCCAGTCATGTTACCAGGCCACAGGGTTCCAGAATCAAGCCTCACTCATATTCCCAGCCCACAGGGTTCCACAATTAAACCTCACTCATGTTCCCAGGTCAGAGTGTTCCACAATCAAACCGAAGTCATCTTGCCAGGACACAGGGTTGTACCATCAAACCTCAGTCATGTTCCAGGAAACAGGGTTCCAGAATCCAACCAATGTCATGTTCCCAGGCCACGGGGTTCCAGTATCAGGCCTCAGTCATGTTCCCAGTGCACAGGGTTCCACCATCAAACCTCAGTCATGTTGCCAGTCCACAGGTTTCTGCCATCAAACCTCTGTCAAGTTCCCAGGCCCCAGGGTTCAAGAATCAAGCCACAGTCATTTTGCCAGGCCAGAGTGTTCCACCGTCAAACCTCACTCATAATCCCAGGCCACATATTTCCACAATGAAACCTCAGTCATTTTCCCAGGCCATAGGTGTCCAGAATCAAACCTCAGTCATATTCCCAGGACACATGTTTCCAGAATCCAACCTCAGTCATGTTCCCAGGCCACAGGGTTCCACATTCAAACCTCAGTCATGGTCCCAGGACACAGGTGTCCAGAATCAAACCGATGTAATGTTCCCAGGTCACAGGGTTCCAGAATCCATCCTCAGGTATGTTCCCAGGCTACAGGGTTCCAGAATAAAACTTCAGTCATGTTCCCAGTCCACAGGGTTCCAGAACGAAGGCTCAGTCATATTTCCAGGCCACAGGGATCCAGAGTCAAACCTCAGTCATGTTTCAAGGCCATAGGGTGCCACCATCAAAGCTCAGTCATATTCCCAGGCCTCCGGTTTCCAGAATCAAACCGATTTCATGTTCCCAGGCAACTCGGAAGCAGAATCCAAACCGATGTCATGTTCCTAGGTCACAGGGTTTCACCATCAAGCCTCAGTCCTGTTGCCAGGCCACAGGGTTCCACCATCAAGCCTCAGTCATGTTGCCAGGAAGCAGGGTTCCAGAATCAAACCAACGTCATGTTCCCAGGCCACGGGGTTCCAGTATCAGGCCTCAGTCATGTTCCCAGTACACAGGGTTCCACCATCAAAGCTCAGTCATGTTGCCAGTCCACAGGTTTCTGCGATCAAACCACATTCAAGTTCCCAGGCCACAGGGTTCCAGAATCAAGCCTCAGTCAGGTTCCCAGGGCACAGTATTCCACAATCTCAACAGATGTCATGTTCCCAGGCCACAGGTTTCCAGAATCACGTCTCAGTCATGTTCCCAGACCACAGGGATCCAGAATCAAACCTCAGTCATGTTACCAGGCCATAGGGTACCACCATCAAACCTCAGTCATATTCCCAGACCACAAGTTTCCAGAATCAAACCGACTACATGTTCCCAGGAAACAGGGTACCAGAATCCAAACCGATGTCATGTTCCCAGGCCACTGGATTCCACAATCTAACATCAGTCAGTTCCCAGGCCAATGGTTTCCAGATTCAAACCTCAGTCATATTCCCAGGCCACATGGTTCCAGAATCAAACCTCAGTCATGTTCCCAGAACACAGGGTTCCAGAATCAAACCTCAGTCATGTTCCCAGGGAACAGGGTTCCAGAACAAAACCTCAGTCATGTTCCCAGACCACAGGGTTTCAGAATCAAACCACAGTCATGTTCCCAGTCCAGAGGGTTCCACAATCAAACCTCAGTCATGTTTCCATGCCACAGGGTTCCAGAATCCAACCGATGTCATGTTCCCAGGTCACAGGGTTCCAGAATCAATCCTCAGGTATATTCCCAGGCTACACGGTTCCAGAATAAAACCTCAGTCATGTTCCCAGTCCACAGGGGTCCAGAACGAAGCCTCAGTCATGTTCCCAGGCCACAGGGATCCAGAATCAATCCTCAGTCATGTTGCAAGGCCATAGGGCACCACCATCAAAGCTCAGTCATATTCCCAGCCCTCCGGTTTCCACAATCATACCGATTTCATGTTCCCAGGCAACAGGGAACCAGAATCCAAACCGATGTCATGTTCCTAGGGCACAGGGTTCCACTATCAAACCACAGTCCTGTTGCCAGGCCACAGGGTTCCACCATCAAGCCTCAGTCATGTTCCCAAGCCTGAGGGTTCTGCAATTAAACCTCAGTCATGTTGCCAGGCCACAGGGTTCAACCATCAAACCTCAGTCATGTTCCCAGGAAGCAGGTTTCCAGAATCAAACCAAAGTCATGTTCCCAGGCCACGGGGTTCCAGTATCAGGCCTCAGTCATGTTCCCAGTACACAGGGTTCTACCATCAAAGCTCAGTCATGTTGCCAGTCCACAGGTTTCTGCGATCAATCCACATTCAAGTTCCCAGGCAACAGGGTTCCAGAATCAAGCCTCAGTCATGTTGCCTGGCCACAGGGTACCACCATCAAACCTCAGTCATGTTCCTAGGCAACAGGGTTCCTCCATCAAACCTCAATCTGGTTCCCAGGACACAGGGTTCCAGAATCAAAACAATGTCAAAATCCCAGGGCATGGTTTTCCAGTACCAGGCCTCAGTCATATTTCCAGGGCACAGGGTTCCACAATCAAACCTCAGTCATGTTGCCAGTCCACAGTTTTCTGCCATCAAACCTCAGTCAAGTTCCCAGGCCACAGATTTCCAGAATCAAACCTCAGGCATGTTAGCAGGGAACAGGATTCCAGGAACAAACCTCAGTCATGTTGCCAGGCCACAGGTTTCCACCATCAAACCTCAGCCATGTTCCCAGGCCACAGGATTCCAGAATCAAACCGTTCTCATATTCCCAGGCCACAGGTTTCCAGAATCCACTGATGTCATGTTCCCAGTCCACAGGGTTCCAGAACCAAGCCTCAGTCAGGTTCCCAGGGCACAGGGATCAGGAATCAAACCTTAGTCATGTTACCAGGCCATAGGGTACCACCATCAAACCTCAGTCATATTCCCAGACCACAGGTTTCCAGAATCAAATCGACTACATGTTCCCAGGCAACAGGGTATCAGAATCCAAACCGATGTCATGTTCCCAGGCCACTGTATTCCACTATCTAACATCAGTCATGTTCCCAGGCCAATGGTTTCCAGATTCAAACCTCAGTCATTTTCCCAGGCCACATGGTTCCAGAATCCAACCGATGTCATGTTCCCAGGTCACAGGGTTCCAGAATCAATCCTCAGGTATGTTCCCAGGCTACAGGGTTCCAGAATAAAACCTCAGTCATGTTCCCAGTCCACAGGGGTCCAGAACGAAGCCTCAGTCATGTTCCCAGGCCACAGGGATCCAGAATCAAACCTCAGTCATGTTGCAAGGCCATAGGGCACCACCATCAAAGCTCAGTCATATTCCCAGCCCTCCGGTTTCCAGAATCATACCGATTTCATGTTCCCAGGCAACAGGGAACCAGAATCCAAACCGATGTCATGTTCCTAGGGCACAGGGTTCCAGTATCAAACCTCAGTCCTGTTGCCAGGCCACAGGGTTCCACCATCGAGCCTCAGTCATGTTCCCAAGCCTGAGGGTTCCGCAATTAAACCTCAGTCATGTTGCCAGTCCACAGGGTTCAACCATCAAACCTCAGTCATGTTCCCAGGAAGCAGGTTTCCAGAATCCAACCAATGTCATGTTCCCAGGCCACGGGGTTCCATTATCAGGCCTCAGTCATGTTCCCAGTACACAGGGTTCCACCGTCAAAGCTCAGTCATGTTGCCAGTCCACAGGTTTCGGCGATCAATCCACATTCAAGTTCCCAGGCAACAGGGTTCCAGAATCAAGCCTCAGTCATGTTGCCTGGCCACAGGGTACCACCATCAAACCTCAGTCATGTTCCTAGGCAACAGGGTTCCTCCATCAAACCTCAATCTGGTTCCCAGGACACAGGGTTCCAGAATCAAAACAATGTCAAAATCCCAGGGCATGGTTTTCCAGTACCAGGCCTCAGTCATATTTCCAGGGCACAGGGTTCCACAATCAAACCTCAGTCATGTTGCCAGTCCACAGGTTTCTGCCATCAAACCTCAGTCAAGTTCCCAGGCCACAGATTTCCAGAATCAAACCTCAGTCATGTTCCCAGGGAACAGGATTCCAGAAACAAACCTCAGTCATGTTGCCAGGCCACAGGTTTCCACCATCAAACCTCAGCCATGTTCCCAGGCCACAAGATTCCAGAATCAAACCATTCACATGTTCCCAGGCCACAGGTTTCCAGAATCCACTGAAGTCATGTTCCCACTTCACAGGGTTCCAGAACCAAGCTTCAGTCAGCTTCCCAGGGCACAGTATTCCACAATCTCAAGAGATGTCATGTTCCCAGGCCACAGGTTTCCAAAATCACGCCTCAGTCATGTTCCCAGACCACAGGGATCCAGAATCAAACCTCAGTCATGTTACCAGGCCATAGGGTACCACCATCAAACCTCAGTCATATTCCCAGACCACAGGTTTCCAGAATCAAACCGACTACATGTTCCCAGGCAACAGGGTACCAGAATCCAAACCGATGTCATGTTCCCAGGCCACTGGATTCCACAATCTAACATCAGTCAGTTCCCAGGCCAATGGTTTCCAGATTCAAACCTCAGTCATATTCCCAGGCCACATGGTTCCAGAATCAAACCTCAGTCATGTTCCCAGAACACAGGGTTCCAGAATAAAACCTCAGTCATGTTCCCTGGACACAGGTTTCAAAAATAAAACCCCAGTCATGTTACCAGGCCACAGGGTTCCAGAATCAAGCCTCACTCATATTCCCAGCCCACAGGGTTCCACAATTAAACCTCACTCATGTTCCCAGGTCAGAGTGTTCCACAATCAAACCGAAGTCATCTTGCCAGGACACAGGGTTGTACCATCAAACCTCAGTCATGTTCCAGGAAACAGGGTTCCAGAATCCAACCAATGTCATGTTCCCAGGCAACGGGGTTCCAGTATCAGGCCTCAGTCATGTTCCCAGTGCACAGGGTTCCACCATCAAACCTCAGTCATGTTGCCAGTCCACAGGTTTCTGCCATCAAACCTCTGTCAAGTTCCCAGGCCCCAGGGTTCAAGAATCAAGCCACAGTCATTTTGCCAGGCCAGAGTGTTCCACCGTCAAACCTCACTCATAATCCCAGGCCACATATTTCCACAATGAAACCTCAGTCATTTTCCCAGGCCATAGGTGTCCAGAATCAAACCTCAGTCATATTCCCAGGACACATGTTTCCAGAATCCAACCTCAGTCATGTTCCCAGGCCACAGGGTTCCACATTCAAACCTCAGTCATGGTCCCAGGACACAGGTGTCCAGAATCAAACCGATGTAATGTTCCCAGGTCACAGGGTTCCAGAATCCATCCTCAGGTATGTTCCCAGGCTACAGGGTTCCAGAATAAAACTTCAGTCATGTTCCCAGTCCACAGGGTTCCAGAACGAAGGCTCAGTCATATTTCCAGGCCACAGGGATCCAGAGTCAAACCTCAGTCATGTTTCAAGGCCATAGGGTGCCACCATCAAAGCTCAGTCATATTCCCAGGCCTCCGGTTTCCAGAATCAAACCGATTTCATGTTCCCAGGCAACTCGGAAGCAGAATCCAAACCGATGTCATGTTCCTAGGTCACAGGGTTCCACCATCAAGCCTCAGTCATGTTGCCAGGAAGCAGGGTTCCAGAATCAAACCAACGTCATGTTCCCAGGCCACGGGGTTCCAGTATCAGGCCTCAGTCATGTTCCCAGTACACAGGGTTCCACCATCAAAGCTCAGTCATGTTGCCAGTCCACAGGTTTCTGCGATCAAACCACATTCAAGTTCCCAGGCCACAGGGTTCCAGAATCAAGCCTCAGTCAGGTTCCCAGGGCACAGTATTCCACAATCTCAACAGATGTCATGTTCCCAGGCCACAGGTTTCCAGAATCATGCCTCAGTCATGTTCCCAAACCACAGGGATCAGGAATCAAACCTTAGTCATGTTACCAGGTCATAGGGTACCACCATCAAACCTCAGTCATATTCCCAGACCACAGGTTTCCAGAATTAAATCGACTACATGTTCTCAGGCAACAGGATACCAGAATCCAATCCGATGTCATGTTTCCAGGCCACTGTATTCCACTATCTAACATCAGTCATGTTCCCAGGCCAACGGTTTCCAGATTCAAACCTCAATCATATTCCCAGGCCACATGGTTCCAGAATCAAACTTCAGTCATGTTCCCAGAACACAGGGTTCCAGAATAAAACCTCAGTCATGTTCCCTGGACACAGGTTTCAAAAATAAAACCCCAGTCATGTTACCAGGCCACAGGGTTCCAAAATCAAGCCTCACTCATATTCCCAGCCCACAGGGTTCCACAATTAAACCTCAGTCATATTCCCAGGCCACAGGTTTCAACATTCAAACCTCAGTCATGTTTCCAGGACACAGGTGTCCAGAATCTAACCTCAGTCATGTTCCCAGGGAACAGGGTTCCAGAACCAAACCTCAGTCATGTTCCCAGGCCACAGGGTTTCAGAATCAAACCACAGTCATGTTCCCAGACCAGAGGGTTCCACAATTAAACCTCAGTCATATTTCCATGCCACAGGGTTCCAGAATCCAACCGATTTCATGTTCCCACGTCACAGGGTTCCAGAATCAATCCTCAGGTATGTTCCCAGGCTACAGGGTTCCAGAATAAAACCTCAGTCATGTTCCCAGTCCACAGGGGTCCAGAACGAAGCCTCAGTCATGTTCCCAGGCCACAGGGATCCCGAATCAAACCTCAGTCATGTTGCAAGGCCATAGGGCACCACCATCAAAGCTCAGTCATATTCCCAGCCCTCCGGTTTCCAGAATCATACCGATTTCATGTTCCCAGGCAACAGGGAACCAGAATCCAAACCGATGTCATGTTCCTAGGGCACAGGGTTCCACTATCAAACCTCAGTCCTGTTGCCAGGCCACAGGGTTCCACCATCAAGCCTCACTCATGTTCCCAAGCCTGAGGGTTCCACATTTAAACCTCAGTCATGTTGCCAGGCCACAGGTTTCTGCCATCAAACCTCAGTCATGTTCCCAGGAAGTAGTTTTCCAGAATCAAACCAATGGCATGTTCCCAGGCCACGGGGTTCCAGTATCAGGCCTCAGTCATGTTCCCAGTACACAGGGTTCCACCATCAAAGCTCAGTCATGTTGCCAGTCCACAGGATTCTGCGATCAAACCACATTCAAGTTCCCAGGCCACAGGGTTCCAGAATCAAACCGTTCTAATATTCCCAGGCCACAAGTTTCCAGAATCCACTGATGTCATGTTCCCAGTCCACAGGGTTCCATAACCAAGCCTCAGTCAGGTTCCCAGGGCACAGTATTCCACAATCTCAACAGATGTCATGTTCCCAGGCCACAGGTTTCCAGAATCACGTCTCAGTCATGTTCCCAGACCACAGGGATCCAGAATCAAACCTCAGTCATGTTACCAGGCCATAGGGTACCACCATCAAACCTCAGTCATATTCCCAGACCACAAGTTTCCAGAATCAAACCGACTACATGTTCCCAGGCAACAGGGTACCAGAATCCAAACCAATGTCATGTTCCCAGGCCACTGGATTTCACAATCTAACATCAGTCAGTTCCCAGGCCAATGGTTTCCAGATTCAAACCTCAGTCATATTCCCAGGCCACATGGTTCCAGAATCAAACCTCAGTCACGTTCCCAGAACACAGGGTTCCAGAATCAAACCTCAGTCATGTTCCCAGGGAACAGGGTTCCAGAACAAAACCTCAGTCATGTTCCCAGACCACAGGGTTTCAGAATCAAACCACAGTCATGTTCCCAGTCCAGAGGGTTCCACAATCAAACCTCAGTCATGTTTCCATGCCACAGGGTTCCAGAATCCAACCGATGTCATGTTCCCAGGTCACAGGGTTCCAGAATCAATCCTCAGGTATGTTCCCAGGCTACACGGTTCCAGAATAAAACCTCAGTCATGTTCCCAGTCCACAGGGGTCCAGAACGAAGCCTCAGTCATGTTCCCAGGCCACAGGGATCCAGAATCAAACCTCAGTCATGTTGCAAGGCCATAGGGCACCACCATCAAAGCTCAGTCATATTCCCAGCCCTCCGGTTTCCACAATCATACCGATTTCATGTTCCCAGGCAACAGGGAACCAGAATCCAAACCGATGTCATGTTCCTAGGGCACAGGGTTCCACTATCAAACCACAGTCCTGTTGCCAGGCCACAGGGTTCCACCATCAAGCCTCAGTCATGTTCCCAAGCCTGAGGGTTCTGCAATTAAACCTCAGTCATGTTGCCAGGCCACAGGGTTCAACCATCAAACCTCAGTCATGTTCCCAGGAAGCAGGTTTCCAGAATCAAACCAAAGTCATGTTCCCAGGCCACGGGGTTCCAGTATCAGGCCTCAGTCATGTTCCCAGTACACAGGGTTCTACCATCAAAGCTCAGTCATGTTGCCAGTCCACAGGTTTCTGCGATCAATCCACATTCAAGTTCCCAGGCAACAGGGTTCCAGAATCAAGCCTCAGTCATGTTGCCTGGCCACAGGGTACCACCATCAAACCTCAGTCATGTTCCTAGGCAACAGGGTTCCTCCATCAAACCTCAATCTGGTTCCCAGGACACAGGGTTCCAGAATCAAAACAATGTCAAAATCCCAGGGCATGGTTTTCCAGTACCAGGCCTCAGTCATATTTCCAGGGCACAGGGTTCCACAATCAAACCTCAGTCATGTTGCCAGTCCACAGGTTTCTGCCATCAAACCTCAGTCAAGTTCCCAGGCCACAGATTTCCAGAATCAAACCTCAGTCATGTTCCCAGGGAACAGGATTCCAGAAACAAACCTCAGTCATGTTTCCAGGCCACAGGTTTCCACCATCAAACCTCAGCCATGTTCCCAGGCCACAAGATTCCAGAATCAAACCATTCACATGTTCCCAGGCCACAGGTTTCCAGAATCCACTGAAGTCATGTTCCCACTTCACAGGGTTCCAGAACCAAGCTTCAGTCAGCTTCCCAGGGCACAGTATTCCACAATCTCAAGAGATGTCATGTTCCCAGGCCACAGGTTTCCAAAATCACGCCTCAGTCATGTTCCCAGACCACAGGGATCCAGAATCAAACCTCAGTCATGTTACCAGGCCATAGGGTACCACCATCAAACCTCAGTCATATTCCCAGACCACAGGTTTCCAGAATCAAACCGACTACATGTTCCCAGGCAACAGGGTACCAGAATCCAAACCGATGTCATGTTCCCAGGCCACTGGATTCCACAATCTAACATCAGTCAGTTCCCAGGCCAATGGTTTCCAGATTCAAACCTCAGTCATATTCCCAGGCCACATGGTTCCAGAATCAAACCTCAGTCATGTTCCCAGAACACAGGGTTCCAGAATCAAACCTCAGTCATGTTCCCTGGACACAGGTTTCAAAAATAAAACCCCAGTCATGTTACCAGGCCACAGGGTTCCAGAATCAAGCCTCACTCATATTCCCAGCCCACAGGGTTCCACAATTAAACCTCACTCATGTTCCCAGGTCAGAGTGTTCCACAATCAAACCGAAGTCATCTTGCCAGGACACAGGGTTGTACCATCAAACCTCAGTCATGTTCCAGGAAACAGGGTTCCAGAATCCAACCAATGTCATGTTCCCAGGCCACGGGGTTCCAGTATCAGGCCTCAGTCATGTTCCCAGTGCACAGGGTTCCACCATCAAACCTCAGTCATGTTGCCAGTCCACAGGTTTCTGCCATCAAACCTCTGTCAAGTTCCCAGGCCCCAGGGTTCAAGAATCAAGCCACAGTCATTTTGCCAGGCCAGAGTGTTCCACCGTCAAACCTCACTCATAATCCCAGGCCACATATTTCCACAATGAAACCTCAGTCATTTTCCCAGGCCATAGGTGTCCAGAATCAAACCTCAGTCATATTCCCAGGACACATGTTTCCAGAATCCAACCTCAGTCATGTTCCCAGGCCACAGGGTTCCACATTCAAACCTCAGTCATGGTCCCAGGACACAGGTGTCCAGAATCAAACCGATGTAATGTTCCCAGGTCACAGGGTTCCAGAATCCATCCTCAGGTATGTTCCCAGGCTACAGGGTTCCAGAATAAAACTTCAGTCATGTTCCCAGTCCACAGGGTTCCAGAACGAAGGCTCAGTCATATTTCCAGGCCACAGGGATCCAGAGTCAAACCTCAGTCATGTTTCAAGGCCATAGGGTGCCACCATCAAAGCTCAGTCATATTCCCAGGCCTCCGGTTTCCAGAATCAAACCGATTTCATGTTCCCAGGCAACTCGGAAGCAGAATCCAAACCGATGTCATGTTCCTAGGTCACAGGGTTTCACCATCAAGCCTCAGTCCTGTTGCCAGGCCACAGGGTTCCACCATCAAGCCTCAGTCATGTTGCCAGGAAGCAGGGTTCCAGAATCAAACCAACGTCATGTTCCCAGGCCACGGGGTTCCAGTATCAGGCCTCAGTCATGTTCCCAGTACACAGGGTTCCACCATCAAAGCTCAGTCATGTTGCCAGTCCACAGGTTTCTGCGATCAAACCACATTCAAGTTCCCAGGCCACAGGGTTCCAGAATCAAGCCTCAGTCAGGTTCCCAGGGCACAGTATTCCACAATCTCAACAGATGTCATGTTCCCAGGCCACAGGTTTCCAGAATCATGCCTCAGTCATGTTCCCAAACCACAGGGATCAGGAATCAAACCTTAGTCATGTTACCAGGTCATAGGGTACCACCATCAAACCTCAGTCATATTCCCAGACCACAGGTTTCCAGAATTAAATCGACTACATGTTCTCAGGCAACAGGATACCAGAATCCAATCCGATGTCATGTTTCCAGGCCACTGTATTCCACTATCTAACATCAGTCATGTTCCCAGGCCAACGGTTTCCAGATTCAAACCTCAGTCATATTCCCAGGCCACATGGTTCCAGAATCAAACTTCAGTCATGTTCCCAGAACACAGGGTTCCAGAATAAAACCTCAGTCATGTTCCCTGGACACAGGTTTCAAAAATAAAACCCCAGTCATGTTACCAGGCCACAGGGTTCCAAAATCAAGCCTCACTCATATTCCCAGCCCACAGGGTTCCACAATTAAACCTCAGTCATATTCCCAGGCCACAGGTTTCAACATTCAAACCTCAGTCATGTTTCCAGGACACAGGTGTCCAGAATCTAACCTCAGTCATGTTCCCAGGGAACAGGGTTCCAGAACCAAACCTCAGTCATGTTCCCAGGCCACAGGGTTTCAGAATCAAACCACAGTCATGTTCCCAGACCAGAGGGTTCCACAATTAAACCTCAGTCATATTTCCATGCCACAGGGTTCCAGAATCCAACCGATTTCATGTTCCCACGTCACAGGGTTCCAGAATCAATCCTCAGGTATGTTCCCAGGCTACAGGGTTCCAGAATAAAACCTCAGTCATGTTCCCAGTCCACAGGGGTCCAGAACGAAGCCTCAGTCATGTTCCCAGGCCACAGGGATCCCGAATCAAACCTCAGTCATGTTGCAAGGCCATAGGGCACCACCATCAAAGCTCAGTCATATTCCCAGCCCTCCGGTTTCCAGAATCATACCGATTTCATGTTCCCAGGCAACAGGGAACCAGAATCCAAACCGATGTCATGTTCCTAGGGCACAGGGTTCCACTATCAAACCTCAGTCCTGTTGCCAGGGCACAGGGTTCCACCATCAAGCCTCACTCATGTTCCCAAGCCTGAGGGTTCCACATTTAAACCTCAGTCATGTTGCCAGGCCACAGGTTTCTGCCATCAAACCTCAGTCATGTTCCCAGGAAGTAGTTTTCCAGAATCAAACCAATGGCATGTTCCCAGGCCACGGGGTTCCAGTATCAGGCCTCAGTCATGTTCCCAGTACACAGGGTTCCACCATCAAAGCTCAGTCATGTTGCCAGTCCACAGGATTCTGCGATCAAACCACATTCAAGTTCCCAGGCCACAGGGTTCCAGAATCAAACCGTTCTAATATTCCCAGGCCACAAGTTTCCAGAATCCACTGATGTCATGTTCCCAGTCCACAGGGTTCCATAACCAAGCCTCAGTCAGGTTCCCAGGGCACAGTATTCCACAATCTCAACAGATGTCATGTTCCCAGGCCACAGGTTTCCAGAATCACGTCTCAGTCATGTTCCCAGACCACAGGGATCCAGAATCAAACCTCAGTCATGTTACCAGGCCATAGGGTACCACCATCAAACCTCAGTCATATTCCCAGACCACAAGTTTCCAGAATCAAACCGACTACATGTTCCCAGGCAACAGGGTACCAGAATCCAAACCAATGTCATGTTCCCAGGCCACTGGATTTCACAATCTAACATCAGTCAGTTCCCAGGCCAATGGTTTCCAGATTCAAACCTCAGTCATATTCCCAGGCCACATGGTTCCAGAATCAAACCTCAGTCACGTTCCCAGAACACAGGGTTCCAGAATCAAACCTCAGTCATGTTCCCAGGGAACAGGGTTCCAGAACAAAACCTCAGTCATGTTCCCAGACCACAGGGTTTCAGAATCAAACCACAGTCATGTTCCCAGTCCAGAGGGTTCCACAATCAAACCTCAGTCATGTTTCCATGCCACAGGGTTCCAGAATCCAACCGATGTCATGTTCCCAGGTCACAGGGTTCCAGAATCAATCCTCAGGTATGTTCCCAGGCTACACGGTTCCAGAATAAAACCTCAGTCATGTTCCCAGTCCACAGGGGTCCAGAACGAAGCCTCAGTCATGTTCCCAGGCCACAGGGATCCAGAATCAAACCTCAGTCATGTTGCAAGGCCATAGGGCACCACCATCAAAGCTCAGTCATATTCCCAGCCCTCCGGTTTCCACAATCATACCGATTTCATGTTCCCAGGCAACAGGGAACCAGAATCCAAACCGATGTCATGTTCCTAGGGCACAGGGTTCCACTATCAAACCACAGTCCTGTTGCCAGGCCACAGGGTTCCACCATCAAGCCTCAGTCATGTTCCCAAGCCTGAGGGTTCTGCAATTAAACCTCAGTCATGTTGCCAGGCCACAGGGTTCAACCATCAAACCTCAGTCATGTTCCCAGGAAGCAGGTTTCCAGAATCAAACCAAAGTCATGTTCCCAGGCCACGGGGTTCCAGTATCAGGCCTCAGTCATGTTCCCAGTACACAGGGTTCTACCATCAAAGCTCAGTCATGTTGCCAGTCCACAGGTTTCTGCGATCAATCCACATTCAAGTTCCCAGGCAACAGGGTTCCAGAATCAAGCCTCAGTCATGTTGCCTGGCCACAGGGTACCACCATCAAACCTCAGTCATGTTCCTAGGCAACAGGGTTCCTCCATCAAACCTCAATCTGGTTCCCAGGACACAGGGTTCCAGAATCAAAACAATGTCAAAATCCCAGGGCATGGTTTTCCAGTACCAGGCCTCAGTCATATTTCCAGGGCACAGGGTTCCACAATCAAACCTCAGTCATGTTGCCAGTCCACAGGTTTCTGCCATCAAACCTCAGTCAAGTTCCCAGGCCACAGATTTCCAGAATCAAACCTCAGTCATGTTCCCAGGGAACAGGATTCCAGAAACAAACCTCAGTCATGTTTCCAGGCCACAGGTTTCCACCATCAAACCTCAGCCATGTTCCCAGGCCACAAGATTCCAGAATCAAACCATTCACATGTTCCCAGGCCACAGGTTTCCAGAATCCACTGAAGTCATGTTCCCACTTCACAGGGTTCCAGAACCAAGCTTCAGTCAGCTTCCCAGGGCACAGTATTCCACAATCTCAAGAGATGTCATGTTCCCAGGCCACAGGTTTCCAAAATCATGCCTCAGTCATGTTCCCATACCACAGGGATCCAGAATCAAACCTCAGTCATGTTACCAGGCCATAGGGTACCACCATCAAACCTCAGTCATATTCCCAGACCACAGGTTTCCAGAATCAAACCGACTACATGTTCCCAGGCAACAGGGTACCAGAATCCAAACCGATGTCATGTTCCCAGGCCACTGGATTCCACAATCTAACATCAGTCAGTTCCCAGGCCAATGGTTTCCAGATTCAAACCTCAGTCATATTCCCAGGCCACATGGTTCCAGAATCAAACCTCAGTCATGTTCCCAGAACACAGGGTTCCAGAATAAAACCTCAGTCATGTTCCCTGGACACAGGTTTCAAAAATAAAACCCCAGTCATGTTACCAGGCCACAGGGTTCCAGAATCAAGCCTCACTCATATTCCCAGCCCACAGGGTTCCACAATTAAACCTCACTCATGTTCCCAGGTCAGAGTGTTCCACAATCAAACCGAAGTCATCTTGCCAGGACACAGGGTTGTACCATCAAACCTCAGTCATGTTCCAGGAAACAGGGTTCCAGAATCCAACCAATGTCATGTTCCCAGGCCACGGGGTTCCAGTATCAGGCCTCAGTCATGTTCCCAGTGCACAGGGTTCCACCATCAAACCTCAGTCATGTTGCCAGTCCACAGGTTTCTGCCATCAAACCTCTGTCAAGTTCCCAGGCCCCAGGGTTCAAGAATCAAGCCACAGTCATTTTGCCAGGCCAGAGTGTTCCACCGTCAAACCTCACTCATAATCCCAGGCCACATATTTCCACAATGAAACCTCAGTCATTTTCCCAGGCCATAGGTGTCCAGAATCAAACCTCAGTCATATTCCCAGGACACATGTTTCCAGAATCCAACCTCAGTCATGTTCCCAGGCCACAGGGTTCCACATTCAAACCTCAGTCATGGTCCCAGGACACAGGTGTCCAGAATCAAACCGATGTAATGTTCCCAGGTCACAGGGTTCCAGAATCCATCCTCAGGTATGTTCCCAGGCTACAGGGTTCCAGAATAAAACTTCAGTCATGTTCCCAGTCCACAGGGTTCCAGAACGAAGGCTCAGTCATATTTCCAGGCCACAGGGATCCAGAGTCAAACCTCAGTCATGTTTCAAGGCCATAGGGTGCCACCATCAAAGCTCAGTCATATTCCCAGGCCTCCGGTTTCCAGAATCAAACCGATTTCATGTTCCCAGGCAACTCGGAAGCAGAATCCAAACCGATGTCATGTTCCTAGGTCACAGGGTTTCACCATCAAGCCTCAGTCCTGTTGCCAGGCCACAGGGTTCCACCATCAAGCCTCAGTCATGTTGCCAGGAAGCAGGGTTCCAGAATCAAACCAACGTCATGTTCCCAGGCCACGGGGTTCCAGTATCAGGCCTCAGTCATGTTCCCAGTACACAGGGTTCCACCATCAAAGCTCAGTCATGTTGCCAGTCCACAGGTTTCTGCGATCAAACCACATTCAAGTTCCCAGGCCACAGGGTTCCAGAATCAAGCCTCAGTCAGGTTCCCAGGGCACAGTATTCCACAATCTCAACAGATGTCATGTTCCCAGGCCACAGGTTTCCAGAATCACGTCTCAGTCATGTTCCCAGACCACAGGGATCCAGAATCAAACCTCAGTCATGTTACCAGGCCATAGGGTACCACCATCAAACCTCAGTCATATTCCCAGACCACAAGTTTCCAGAATCAAACCGACTACATGTTCCCAGGAAACAGGGTACCAGAATCCAAACCGATGTCATGTTCCCAGGCCACTGGATTCCACAATCTAACATCAGTCAGTTCCCAGGCCAATGGTTTCCAGATTCAAACCTCAGTCATATTCCCAGGCCACATGGTTCCAGAATCAAACCTCAGTCATGTTCCCAGAACACAGGGTTCCAGAATCAAACCTCAGTCATGTTCCCAGGGAACAGGGTTCCAGAACAAAACCTCAGTCATGTTCCCAGACCACAGGGTTTCAGAATCAAACCACAGTCATGTTCCCAGTCCAGAGGGTTCCACAATCAAACCTCAGTCATGTTTCCATGCCACAGGGTTCCAGAATCCAACCGATGTCATGTTCCCAGGTCACAGGGTTCCAGAATCAATCCTCAGGTATGTTCCCAGGCTACACGGTTCCAGAATAAAACCTCAGTCATGTTCCCAGTCCACAGGGGTCCAGAACGAAACCTCAGTCATGTTCCCAGTCCACAGGGTTCCAGAACCAAGCCTCAGTTAGGTTCCCAGGGCACAGGGATCAGGAATCAAACCTTAGTCATGTTACCAGGCCATAGGGTACCACCATCAAACCTCAGTCATATTCCCAGACCACAGGTTTCCAGAATCAAATCGACTACATGTTCCCAGGCAACAGGGTACCAGAATCCAAACCGATGTCATGTTCCCAGGCCACTGGATTCCACTATCAAACATCAGTCATGTTCCCAGGCCTATGGTTTCCAGATTCAAACCTCAGTCATATTCCCAGGCCACATGGTTCCAGAATCAAACCTCAGTCATGTTCCCAGAACACAGGGTTCCAGAATAAAACCTCAGTCATGTTCCCTGGACACAGGTTTCAAAAATAAAACCCCAGTCATGTTACCAGGCCACAGGGTTCCAAAATCAAGCCTCACTCATATTCCCAGCCCACAGGGTTCCACAATTAAACCTCAGTCATATTCCCAGGCCACAGGGTTCCACATTCAAACCTCAGTCATGTTTCCAGGACACAGGTGTCCAGAATCAAACCTCAGTCATGTTCCCAAGGAACAGGGTTCCAGAACCAAACCTCAGTCATGTTCCCAGTCCACAGGATTTCAGAATCAAACCACAGTCATGTTCCCAGGCCAGAGGGTTCCACAATCAAACCTCAGTCATGTTTCCATGCCACAGGGTTCCAGAATCCAACTGATGTCATGTTCCCAGGTCACAGTTTTCCAGAATCAAACCTCAGCTATGTTCCCAGGCTACAGGGTTCCAGAATAAAACCTCCGTCATGTTCCCAGTCCACAGGGGACCAGAACGAAGCTTCAGTCATGTTGCCAGGCCACAGGGATCCAGAATCAAACCTCAGTCATGTTGCAAGGCCATAGGGCACCACCATCAAAGCTCAGTCATATTCCCAGCCCTCCGGTTTCCAGAATCATACCGATTTCATGTTCCCAGGCAACAGGGAACCATAATCCAAACCGATGTCATGTTCTTGGGCACAGGGTTCCACTATCAAACCTCAGTCATGTTGCCAGGCCACAGGGTTCCACCATCAAGCCTCACTCATGTTCCCAAGCCTGAGGGTTCCGCAATTAAACCTCAGTCATGTTGCCAGGCCACAGGGTTCAACCTTCAAACCTCAGTCATGTTCCCAGGAAGCAGGTTTCCAGAATCAAACCAATGTCATGTTCCCAGGCCATGGGGTTCCAGTGTCAGGCCTCAGTCATGTTCCCAGTACACAGGGTTCCACCATCAAAGCTCAGTCATGTTGCCAGTCCACAGGTTTCTGCGATCAATCCACATTCAAGTTCCCAGGCCACAGGGTTCCAGAATCAAGCCTCAGTCATTTTGCCAGGCCACAGGGTACCACCTTCAAACCTCAGTCATGTTCCTAAGCAACAGGGTTCCTCCATCAAACCTCAATCTGGTTCCCAGGACACAGGGTTCCAGAATCAAACCTCAGTCATGTTCCCAGGGAACAGGATTCCAGAAACAAACCTCAGTCATGTTGCCAGGCCACAGGTTTCCACCATCAAACCTCAGCCATGTTCCCAGGCCACAGGATTCCAGAATCAAACCTTTCTCATGTTCCCAGGCCACAGGTTTCCAGAATCACGCCTCAGTCATGTTCCCAGACCACAGGGATCCAGAATCAAACCTCAGTCATGTTACCAGGCCATAGGGTACCACCATCAAACCTCAGTCATATTCCCAGACCACAGGTTTCCAGAATCAAACCGACTACTTGTTCCCAGGCAACAGGGTACCAGAATCCAAACCGATGTCATGTTCCCAGGCCACTGGATTCCACAATCTAACATCAGTCAGTTCCCAGGCCAATGGTTTCCAGATTCAAACCTCCGTCATATTCCCAAGCCACATGGTTCCAGAATCAAACCTCAGTCATGTTCCCAGAACACAGGGTTCCAGAATCAAACCTCAGTCATGTTCACTGGACACAAGTTTCAAAACTAAAACCCCAGGCATGTTACCAGGCCACAGGTTTCCAGAATCAAGCCTCACTCATATTCCCAGCCCACAGGGTTCCACAAATAAACCTCAGTCATATTCCCAGGCCAAAGGGTTCCACAATCAAACCTCAGTCCAGTTTCCAGGCCACGGTTCCACCATCAAGCCTCAGTCATGTTCCCAGGCCAGAGTGTTCCACAATCAAACCTAAGTCATCTTGCCAGGACACAGGGTTCAACCATCAAACCTCAGTCATGTTCCAGGAAACAGGGTTCCAGAATCCAACCAATGTCATGTTCCCAGGCCACGGGGTTCCAGTATCAGGCCTCAGTCATGTTCCCAGTGCACAGGGTTCCACCATCAAACCTCAGTCATGTTGCCAGTCCACAGGTTTCTGCCATCAAACCTCTGTCAAGTTCCCAGGCCACAGGGTTCAAGAATCAAGCCTCAGTCATTTTGCCAGGCCAGAGTGTTCCACCGTCAAACCTCACTCATAATCCCAGGCCACATATTTCCACAATGAAACCTCAGTCATTTTCCCAGGCCATAGGTGTCCAGAATCAAACCTCAGTCATATTCCCAGTACACATGTTTCCAGAATCCAACCTCAGTCATGTTTCCAGGCCAGAGAGTTCCACATTCAAACCTCAGTCATGTTCCCAGGACACAGGTGTCCAGACTCAAACCTCAGTCATGTTCCCAGGGAACAGGGTTCCAGAACCAAACCTCAATCATGTTCCCAGACCGCAGGGTTTCAGAATCAAACCATAGTCATGTTCCCAGGCCAGAGGGTTCCACAATCAAACCTCAGTCATGTTTGCATGCCACAGGGTTCCAGAATCCAACCGATGTCATGTTCCCAGGACACAGGGTTCCAGAATCAATCCTCAGGTATATTCACAGGCTACAGGGTTCCAGAATAAAACTTCAGTCATGTTCCCAGTCCACAGGGGACCAGAACGAAGCCTCAGTCATGTTCCCAGGCCACAGGGATCCAGAATCAAACCTCAGTCATGCTGCAAGGCCATAGGGTACCACCATCAAAGCTCAGTCATATTCCCAGGCCTCCGGTTTCCAGAATCAAACCGATTTCATGTTCACAGGCAACTCGGAAGCAGAATCCAAACCGATGTCATGTTTCTAGGTCACAGGGTTTCACCATCAAACCTCAGTCCTGTTGCCAGGCCACAGGGTTCCACCATCAAGCCTCAGTCTTGTTGCCAGGCCACAGGGTTCAACCATCAAACCTCAGTCATGTTCCCAGGAAGCAGGGTTCCAGAATCAAACCAACGTCAGGTTCCCAGGCCACGGGGTTCCAGTATCAGGCCTCAGTCATGTTCCCAGTACACAGGGTTCCACCATCAAAGCTCAGTCATGTTGCCAGTCCACAGGTTTCTGCGATCAAACCACATTCAAGTTCCCAGGCCACAGGGTTCCAGAATCAAGCCTCAGTCATGTTGCCAGACCACAGTGTACCACCATGAAACCTCAGTCATGTTCCCAGGCAACAGGGTTCCTCAATCAAACCTCAATCTGGTTCCCAGGACACAGGGATCCAGAATCAAACCAATGTCAAAATCCCAGGGCATGGTTTTCCAGTACCAAGACTCAGTCATATTTCCAGGGCACAGGGTTCCACAATCAAGCCTCAGTCATGTTGCCAGTCCACAGGTTTCTGCCATCAAACCTCAGTCAAGTTCCCAGGCCACAGATTTCCAGAATCAAACCTCAGTCATGTTTCCAGGGAACAGGATTCCAGAAACAAACCTCAGTCATGTTGCCAGGCCACAGGTTTCCACCATCAAACCTCAGCCATGGTCCCAGGCCACAGGATTCCAGAATCAAACCGTTCTCATATTCCCAGGCCACAGGTTTCCAGAATCCACTGATGTCATGTTCCCAGTCCACAGGGTTCCAGAACCAAGCCTCAGTCAGGTTCCCAGGGCCCAGGGATCAGGAATCAAACCTTAGTCATGTTACCAGGCCATAGGGTACCACCATCAAACCTCAGTCATATTTCCAGACCACAGGTTTCCAGAATCAAATCGACTACATGTTTCCAGGCAACAGGGTACCAGAATCCAAACCGATGTCATTTTCCCAGGCCACTGGATTCCACTATCAAACATCAGTCATGTTCCCAGGCCAATGGTTTCCAGATTCAAACCTCAGTCATATTCCCAGGCCACATGGTTCCAGAATCCAACTTCAGTCATGTTCCCAGAACACAGGGTTCCAGAATAAAACCTCAGTCATGTTCCCTGGACACAGGTTTCAAAAATAAAACCCCAGTCATGTTACCAGGCCACAGGGTTCCAAAATCAAGCCTCACTCATATTCCCAGCCCACAGGGTTCCACAATTAAACCTCAGTCATATTCCCAGGCCACAGGGTTCCACATTCAAACCTCAGTCATGTTTCCAGGACACAGGTGTCCAGAATCAAACCTCAGTCATGTTCCCAGGGAACAGGGTTCCAGAACCAAACCTCAGTCATGTTCCCAGACCACAGGGTTTCAGAATCAAACCACAGTCATGTTCCCAGGCCACAGGGTTCCACAATCAAACCTCAGTCATGTTTCCATGCCACAGGGTTCCAGAATCCAACCGATGTCATGTTCCCAGGTCACAGTTTTCCAGAATCAATCCTCAGGTATGTTCCCAGGCTACAGGGTTCCAGACTAAAACCTCCGTCATGTTCCCAGTCCACAGGGGACCAGAACGAAGCCTCAGTCATGTTGCCAGGCCACAGGGATCCAGAATCAAACCTCAGTCATGTTGCAAGGCCATAGGGCACCACCATCAAAGCTCAGTCATATTCCCAGCCCTCCGGTTTCCAGAATCATACCGATTTCATGTTCCCAGGCAACAGGGAACCAGAATCCAAACCGATGTCATGTTCTTGGGCACAGGGTTCCACTATCAAACCTCAGTCCTGTTGCCAGGCCACAGGGTTCCACCATCAAGCCTCACTCATGTTCCCAAGCCTGAGGGTTCCGCAATTAAACCTCAGTCATGTTGCCAGGCCACAGGGTTCAACCATCAAACCTCAGTCATGTTCCCAGGAAGCAGGTTTCCAGAATCCAACCAATGTCATGTTCCCAGGCCACGGGCTTCCAGTATCAGGCCTCAGTCATGTTCCCAGTGCACAGGGTTCCACCATCAAACCTCAGTCATGTTGCCAGTCCACAGGTTTCTGCCATCAAACCTCTGTCAAGTTCCCAGGCCACAGGGTTCAAGAATCAAGCCTCAGTCATTTTGCCAGGCCAGAGTGTTCCACCGTCAAACTTCACTCATAATCCCAGGCCACATATTTCCACAATGTAACCTCAGTCATTTTCCCAGGCCATAGGTGTCGAGAATCAAACCTCAGTCATATTCCCAGGACACATGTTTCCAGAATCCAACCTCAGTCATGTTCCCAGTCCACAGGGTTCCACATTCAAACCTCAGTCATGTTCCCAGGACACAGGTGTCCAGAATCAAACCTCAGTCATGTTCCCAGGGAACAGGGTTCCAGAACCAAACCTCAATCATGTTCCCAGACCGCAGGGTTTCAGAATCAAACCACAGTCATGTTCCCAGGCCAGAGGGTTCCACAATCAAACCTCAGTCATGTTTGCATGCCACAGGGTTCCAGAATCCAACCGATGTCATGTTCCCAGGACACAGGGTTCCAGAATCAATCCTCAGGTATGTTCACAGGCTACAGGGTTCCAGAATAAAACTTCAGTCATGTTCCCAGTCCACAGGGTTCCAGAACGAAGCCTCAGTCATGTTCCCAGGCCACAGGGATCCAGAATCAAACCTCAGTCATGTTGCAAGGCCATAGGGTACCACCATCAAAGCTCAGTCATATTCCCAGGCCTCCGGTTTCCAGAATCAAACCGATTTCATATTCCCAGGCAACTCGGAAGCAGAATCCAAACCGATGTCATGTTTCTAGGTCACAGGGTTTCACCATCAAACCTCAGTCCTGTTGCCAGGCCACAGGGTTCCACCATCAAGCCTCAGTCTTGTTGCCAGGCCACAGGGTTCAACCATCAAACCTCAGTCATGTTCCCAGGAAGCAGGGTTCCAGAATCAAACCAACGTCATGTTCCCAGGCCACGGGGTTCCAGTATCAGGCCTCAGTCATGTTCCCAGTACACAGGGTTCCACCATCAAAGCTCAGTCATGTTGCCAGTCCACAGGTTTCTGCGATCAAACCACATTCAAGTTCCCAGGCCACAGGGTTCCAGAATCAAGCCTCAGTCATGTTGCCAGACCACAGGGTACCACCATGAAACCTCAGTCATGTTCCCAGGCAACAGGGTTCCTCTATCAAACCTCAATCTGGTTCCCAGGACACAGGGATCCAGAATCAAACCAATGTCAAAATCCCAGGGCATGGTTTTCCAGTACCAAGACTCAGTCATATTTCCAGGGCACAGGGTTCCACAATCAAGCCTCAGTCATGTTGCCAGTCCACAGGTTTCTGCCATCAAACCTCAGTCAAGTTCCCAGGCCACAGATTTCCAGAATCAAACCTCAGTCATGTTCCCAGGGAACAGGATTCCAGAAACAAACCTCAGTCATGTTGCCAGGCCACAGGTTTCCACCATCAAACCTCAGCCATGGTCCCAGGCCACAGGATTCCAGAATCAAACCGTTCTCATGTTCCCAGGCCACAGGTTTCCAGAATCCACTGATGTCATGTTCCCAGTCCACAGGGTTCCAGAACCAAGCCTCAGTCAGGTTCCCAGGGCACAGGTATCAGGAATCAAACCTTAGTCATGTTACCAGGCCATAGGGTACCACCATCAAACCTCAGTCATATTCCCAGACCACAGGTTTCCAGAATCAAATCGACTACATGTTTCCAGGCAACAGGGTACCAGAATCCAAACCGATGTCATGTTCCCAGGCCACTGTATTCCACTATCAAACATCAGTCATGTTCCCAGGCCAATGGTTTCCAGATTCAAACCTCAGTCATATTCCCAGGCCACATGGTTCCAGAATCCAACTTCAGTCATGTTCCCAGAACACAGCGTTCCAGAATAAAACCTCAGTCATGTACCCTGGACACAGGTTTCAAAAATAAAACCCCAGTCATGTTACCAGGCAACAGGGTTCCAAAATCAAGCCTCACTCATATTCCCAGCCCACAGGGTTCCACAATTAAACCTCAGTCATATTCCCAGGCCACAGGGTTCCACATTCAAACCTCAGTCATGTTTCCAGGACACAGGTGTCCAGAATCAAACCTCAGTCATGTTCCCAAGGAACAGGGTTCCAGAACCAAACCTCAGTCATGTTCCCAGTCCACAGGATTTCAGAATCAAACCACAGTCATGTTCCCAGGCCAGAGGGTTCCACAATCAAACCTCAGTCATGTTTCCATGCCACAGGGTTCCAGAATCCAACCGATGTCATGTTCCCAGGTCACAGTTTTCCAGAATCAATCCTCAGCTATGTTCCCAGGCTACAGGGTTCCAGACTAAAACCTCCGTCATGTTCCCAGTCCACAGGGGACCAGAACGAAGCCTCAGTCATGTTGCCAGGCCACAGGGATCCAGAATCAAACCTCAGTCATGTTGCAAGGCCATAGGGCACCACCATCAAAGCTCAGTCATATTCCCAGCCCTCCGGTTTCCAGAATCATACCGATTTCATGTTCCCAGGCAACAGGGAAACAGAATCCAAACCGATGTCATGTTCTTGGGCACAGGGTTCCACTATCAAACCTCAGTCCTGTTGCCAGGCCACAGGGTTCCACCATCAAGCCTCACTCATGTTCCCAAGCCTGAGGGTTCCGCAATTAAACCTCAGTCATGTTGCCAGGCCACAGGGTTCAACCATCAAACCTCAGTCATGTTCCCAGGAAGCAGGTTTCCAGAATCAAACCAATGTCATGTTCCCAGGCCATGGGGTTCCAGTGTCAGGCCTCAGTCATGTTCCCAGTACACAGGGTTCCACCATCAAAGCTCAGTCATGTTGCCAGTCCACAGGTTTCTGCGATCAATCCACATTCAAGTTCCCAGGCCACAGGGTTCCAGAATCAAGCCTCAGTCATTTTGCCAGGCCACAGGGTACCACCATCAAACCTCAGTCATGTTCCTAGGCAACAGGGTTCCTCCATCAAACCTCAATCTGGTTCCCAGGACACAGGGTTCCAGAATCAAAACAATGTCAAAATCCCAGGGCATGGTTTTCCAGTACTAAGACTCAGTCATATTTCCAGGGCACAGGGTTCCACAATCAAACCTCAGTCATGTTGCCAGTCCACAGGTTTCTGCCATCAAACCTCAGTAAGTTCCCAGGCCACAGATTTCCAGAATCAAACCTCAGTCATGTTCCCAGGGAACAGGATTCCAGAAACAAACCTCAGTCATGTTGCCAGGCCACAGGTTTCCACCATCAAACCTCAGCCATGTTCCCAGGCCACAGGATTGCATAATCAAACCTTTCTCATGTTCCCAGGCCACAGGTTTCCAGAATCCACTGATGTCATGTTCCCAGTGCACAGGGTTCCAGAAGCAAGCCTCAGTCAGGTTCCCAGGGCACAGTATTCCACAATCTAAAGACATGTCATGTTCCCAGTCCACAGGTTTCCAGAATCACGCCTCAGTCATGTTCCCAGACCACAGGGATCCAGAATCAAACCTCAGTCATGTTACCAGGCCATAGGGTACCACCATCAAACCTCAGTCATATTCCCAGACCACAGGTTTCCAGAATCAAACCGACTACATGTTCCCAGGCAACAGGGTACCAGAATCCAAACCGATGTCATGTTCCCAGGCCACTGGATTCCACAATCTAACATCAGTCAGTTCCCAGGCCAATGGTTTCCAGATTTAAACCTCAGTCATATTCCCAGGCCACATGGTTCCAGAATCAAACCTCAGTCATGTTCCCAGAACACAGGGTTCCAGAATCAAACCACAGTCATGTTCCCAGGCCAGAGGGTTCCACAATCAAACCTCAGTCATGTTTCCATGCCACAGGGTTCCAGAATCCAACCGATGTCATGTTCCCAGGTCACAGTTTTCCAGAATCAATCCTCAGCTATGTTCCCAGGCTACAGGGTTCCAGACTAAAACCTCCGTCATGTTCCCAGTCCACAGGGGACCAGAACGAAGCCTCAGTCATGTTGCCAGGCCACAGGGATCCAGAATCAAACCTCAGTCATGTTGCAAGGCCATAGGGCACCACCATCAAAGCTCAGTCATATTCCCAGCCCTCCGGTTTCCAGAATCATACCGATTTCATGTTCCCAGGCAACAGGGAACCAGAATCCAAACCGATGTCATGTTCTTGGGCACAGGGTTCCACTATCAAACCTCAGTCCTGTTACCAGGCCACAGGGTTCCACCATCAAGCCTCACTCATGTTCCCAAGCCTGAGGGTTCCGCAATTAAACCTCAGTCATGTTGCCAGGCCACAGGGTTCAACCATCAAACCTCAGTCATGTTCCCAGGAAGCAGGTTTCCAGAATCCAACCAATGTCATGTTCCCAGGCCACGGGCTTCCAGTATCAGGCCTCAGTCATGTTCCCAGTGCACAGGGTTCCACCATCAAACCTCAGTCATGTTGCCAGTCCACAGGTTTCTGCCATCAAACCTCTGTCAAGTTCCCAGGCCACAGGGTTCAAGAATCAAGCCTCAGTCATTTTGCCAGGCCAGAGTGTTCCACCGTCAAACCTCACTCATAATCCCAGGCCACATATTTCCACAATGTAACCTCAGTCATTTTCCCAGGCCATAGGTGTCCAGAATCAAACCTCAGTCATATTCCCAGGACACATGTTTCCAGAATCCAACCTCAGTCATGTTCCCAGTCCACAGGGTTCCACATTCAAACCTCAGTCATGTTCCCAGGACACAGGTGTCCAGAATCAAACCTCAGTCATGTTCCCAGGGAACAGGGTTCCAGAACCAAACCTCAATCATGTTCCCAGACCGCAGGGTTTCAGAATCAAACCACAGTCATGTTCCCAGGCCAGAGGGTTCCACAATCAAACCTCAGTCATGTTTGCATGCCACAGGGTTCCAGAATCCAACCGATGTCATGTTCCCAGGACACAGGGTTCCAGAATCAATCCTCAGGTATGTTCACAGGCTACAGGGTTCCAGAATAAAACTTCAGTCATGTTCCCAGTCCACAGGGTTCCAGAACGAAGCCTCAGTCATGTTCCCAGGCCACAGGGATCCAGAATCAAACCTCAGTCATGTTGCAAGGCCATAGGGTACCACCATCAAAGCTCAGTCATATTCCCAGGCCTCCGGTTTCCAGAATCAAACCGATTTCATGTTCACAGGCAACTCGGAAGCAGAATCCAAACCGATGTCATGTTTCTAGGTCACAGGGTTTCACCATCAAACCTCAGTCCTGTTGCCAGGCCACAGGGTTCCACCATCAAGCCTCAGTCTTGTTGCCAGGCCACAGGGTTCAACCATCAAACCTCAGTCATGTTCCCAGGAAGCAGGGTTCCAGAATCAAACCAACGTCATGTTCCCAGGCCACGGGGTTCCAGTATCAGGCCTCAGTCATGTTCCCAGTACACAGGGTTCCACCATCAAAGCTCAGTCATGTTGCCAGTCCACAGGTTTCTGCGATCAAACCACATTCAAGTTCCCAGGCCACAGGGTTCCAGAATCAAGCCTCAGTCATGTTGCCAGACCACAGGGTACCACCATGAAACCTCAGTCATGTTCCCAGGCAACAGGGTTCCTCAATCAAACCTCAATCTGGTTCCCAGGACACAGGGATCCAGAATCAAACCAATGTCAAAATCCCAGGGCATGGTTTTCCAGTACCAAGACTCAGTCATATTTCCAGGGCACAGGGTTCCACAATCAAGCCTCAGTCATGTTGCCAGTCCACAGGTTTCTGCCATCAAACCTCAGTCAAGTTCCCAGGCCACAGATTTCCAGAATCAAACCTCAGTCATGTTTCCAGGGAACAGGATTCCAGAAACAAACCTCAGTCATGTTGCCAGGCCACAGGTTTCCACCATCAAACCTCAGCCATGGTCCCAGGCCACAGGATTCCAGAATCAAACCGTTCTCATATTCCCAGGCCACAGGTTTCCAGAATCCACTGATGTCATGTTCCCAGTCCACAGGGTTCCAGAACCAAGCCTCAGTCAGGTTCCCAGGGCACAGGGATCAGGAATCAAACCTTAGTCATGTTACCAGGCCATAGGGTACCACCATCAAACCTCAGTCATATTTCCAGACCACAGGTTTCCAGAATCAAATCGACTACATGTTTCCAGGCAACAGGGTACCAGAATCCAAACCGATGTCATGTTCCCAGGCCACTGGATTCCACTATCAAACATCAGTCATGTTCCCAGGCCAATGGTTTCCAGATTCAAACCTCAGTCATATTCCCAGGCCACATGGTTCCAGAATCAAACTTCAGTCATGTTCCCAGAACACAGGGTTCCAGAATAAAACCTCAGTCATGTACCCTGGACACAGGTTTCAAAAATAAAACCCCAGTCATGTTACCAGGCCACAGGGTTCCAAAATCAAGCCTCACTCATATTCCCAGCCCACAGGGTTCCACAATTAAACCTCAGTCATATTCCCAGGCCACAGGGTTCCACATTCAAACCTCAGTCATGTTTCCAGGACACAGGTGTCCAGAATCAAACCTCAGTCATGTTCCCAAGGAACAGGGTTCCAGAACCAAACCTCAGTCATGTTCCCAGTCCACAGGATTTCAGAATCAAACCACAGTCATGTTCCCAGGCCAGAGGGTTCCACAATCAAACCTCAGTCATGTTTCCATGCCACAGGGTTCCAGAATCCAACCGATGTCATGTTCCCAGGTCACAGTTTTCCAGAATCAATCCTCAGCTATGTTCCCAGGCTACAGGGTTCCAGACTAAAACCTCCGTCATGTTCCCAGTCCACAGGGGACCAGAACGAAGCCTCAGTCATGTTGCCAGGCCACAGGGATCCAGAATCAAACCTCAGTCATGTTGCAAGGCCATAGGGCACCACCATCAAAGCTCAGTCATATTCCCAGCCCTCCGGTTTCCAGAATCATACCGATTTCATGTTCCCAGGCAACAGGGAACCAGAATCCAAACCGATGTCATGTTCTTGGGCACAGGGTTCCACTATCAAACCTCAGTCCTGTTACCAGGCCACAGGGTTCCACCATCAAGCCTCACTCATGTTCCCAAGCCTGAGGGTTCCGCAATTAAACCTCAGTCATGTTGCCAGGCCACAGGGTTCAACCATCAAACCTCAGTCATGTTCCCAGGAAGCAGGTTTCCAGAATCCAACCAATGTCATGTTCCCAGGCCACGGGCTTCCAGTATCAGGCCTCAGTCATGTTCCCATTGCACAGGGTTCCACCATCAAACCTCAGTCATGTTGCCAGTCCACAGGTTTCTGCCATCAAACCTCTGTCAAGTTCCCAGGCCACAGGGTTCAAGAATCAAGCCTCAGTCATTTTGCCAGGCCAGAGTGTTCCACCGTCAAACCTCACTCATAATCCCAGGCCACATATTTCCACAATGTAACCTCAGTCATTTTCCCAGGCCATAGGTGTCCAGAATCAAACCTCAGTCATATTCCCAGGACACATGTTTCCAGAAACCAACCTCAGTCATGTTCCCAGTCCACAGGGTTCCACATTCAAACCTCAGTCATGTTCCCAGGACACAGGTGTCCAGAATCAAACCTCAGTCATGTTCCCAGGGAACAGGGTTCCAGAACCAAACCTCAATCATGTTCCCAGACCGCAGGGTTTCAGAATCAAACCACAGTCATGTTCCCAGGCCAGAGGGTTCCACAATCAAACCTCAGTCATGTTTGCATGCCACAGGGTTCCAGAATCCAACCGATGTCATGTTCCCAGGACACAGGGTTCCAGAATCAATCCTCAGGTATGTTCACAGGCTACAGGGTTCCAGAATAAAACTTCAGTCATGTTCCCAGTCCACAGGGTTCCAGAACGAAGCCTCAGTCATGTTCCCAGGCCACAGGGATCCAGAATCAAACCTCAGTCATGTTGCAAGGCCATAGGGTACCACCATCAAAGCTCAGTCATATTCCCAGGCCTCCGGTTTCCAGAATCAAACCGATTTCATATTCCCAGGCAACTCGGAAGCAGAATCCAAACCGATGTCATGTTTCTAGGTCACAGGGTTTCACCATCAAACCTCAGTCCTGTTGCCAGGCCACAGGGTTCCACCATCAAGCCTCAGTCTTGTTGCCAGGCCACAGGGTTCAACCATCAAACCTCAGTCATGTTCCCAGGAAGCAGGGTTCCAGAATCAAACCAACGTCATGTTCCCAGGCCACGGGGTTCCAGTATCAGGCCTCAGTCATGTTCCCAGTACACAGGGTTCCACCATCAAAGCTCAGTCATGTTGCCAGTCCACAGGTTTCTGCGATCAAACCACATTCAAGTTCCCAGGCCACAGGGTTCCAGAATCAAGCCTCAGTCATGTTGCCAGACCACAGGGTACCACCATGAAACCTCAGTCATGTTCCCAGGCAACAGGGTTCCTCAATCAAACCTCAATCTGGTTCCCAGGACACAGGGATCCAGAATCAAACCAATGTCAAAATCCCAGGGCATGGTTTTCCAGTACCAAGACTCAGTCATATTTCCAGGGCACAGGGTTCCACAATCAAGCCTCAGTCATGTTGCCAGTCCACAGGTTTCTGCCATCAAACCTCAGTCAAGTTCCCAGGCCACAGATTTCCAGAATCAAACCTCAGTCATGTTCCCAGGGAACAGGATTCCAGAAACAAACCTCAGTCATGTTGCCAGGCCACAGGTTTCCACCATCAAACCTCAGCCATGGTCCCAGGCCACAGGATTCCAGAATCAAACCGTTCTCATATTCCCAGGCCACAGGTTTCCAGAATCCACTGATGTCATGTTCCCAGTCCACAGGGTTCCAGAACCAAGCCTCAGTCAGGTTCCCAGGGCACAGGGATCAGGAATCAAACCTTAGTCATGTTACCAGGCCATAGGGTACCACCATCAAACCTCAGTCATATTCCCAGACCACAGGTTTCCAGAATCAAATCGACTACATGTTTCCAGGCAACAGGGTACCAGAATCCAAACCGATGTCATGTTCCCAGGCCACTGGATTCCACTATCAAACATCAGTCATGTTCCCAGGCCAATGGTTTCCAGATTCAAACCTCAGTCATATTCCCAGGCCACATGGTTCCAGAATCAAACTTCAGTCATGTTCCCAGAACACAGGGTTCCAGAATAAAACCTCAGTCATGTTCCCTGGACACAGGTTTCAAAAATAAAACCCCAGTCATGTTACCAGGCCACAGGATTCCAAAATCAAGCCTCACTCATATTCCCAGCCCACAGGGTTCCACAATTAAACCTCAGTCATATTCCCAGGCCACAGGGTTCCACATTCAAACCTCAGTCATGTTTCCAGGACACAGGTGTCCAGAATCAAACCTCAGTCATGTTCCCAAGGAACAGGGTTCCAGAACCAAACCTCAGTCATGTTCCCAGTCCACAGGATTTCAGAATCAAACCACAGTCATGTTCCCAGGCCAGAGGGTTCCACAATCAAACCTCAGTCATGTTTCCATGCCACAGGGTTCCAGAATCCAACCGATGTCATGTTCCCAGGTCACAGTTTTCCAGAATCAATCCTCAGCTATGTTCCCAGGCTACAGGGTTCCAGACTAAAACCTCCGTCATGTTCCCAGTCCACAGGGGACCAGAACGAAGCCTCAGTCATGTTGCCAGGCCACAGGGATCCAGAATCAAACCTCAGTCATGTTGCAAGGCCATAGGGCACCACCATCAAAGCTCAGTCATATTCCCAGCCCTCCGGTTTCCAGAATCATACCGATTTCATGTTCCCAGGCAACAGGGAACCAGAATCCAAACCGATGTCATGTTCTTGGGCACAGGGTTCCACTATCAAACCTCAGTCCTGTTGCCAGGCCACAGGGTTCCACCATCAAGCCTCACTCATGTTCCCAAGCCTGAGGGTTCCGCAATTAAACCTCAGTCATGTTGCCAGGCCACAGGGTTCAACCATCAAACCTCAGTCATGTTCCCAGGAAGCAGGTTTCCAGAATCCAACCAATGTCATGTTCCCAGGCCATGGGGTTCCAGTGTCAGGCCTCAGTCATGTTCCCAGTACACAGGGTTCCACCATCAAAGCTCAGTCATGTTGCCAGTCCACAGGTTTCTGCGATCAATCCACATTCAAGTTCCCAGGCCACAGGGTTCCAGAATCAAGCCTCAGTCATGTTGCCAGGCCACAGGGTACCACCATCAAAACTCAGTCATGTTCCTAAGCAACAGGGTTCCTCCATCAAACCTCAATCTGGTTCCCAGGACACAGGGTTCCAGAATCAAAACAATGTCAAAATCCCAGGGCATGGTTTTCCAGTACCAAGACTCAGTCATATTTCCAGGGCACAGGGTTCCACAATCAAACCTCAGTCATGTTGCCAGTCCACAGGTTTCTGCCATCAAACCTCAGTCAAGTTCCCAGGCCACAGATTTCCAGAATCAAACCTCAGTCATGTTCCCAGGGAACAGGATTCCAGAAACAAACCTCAGTCATGTTGCCAGGCCACAGGATTCCACCATCAAACCTCAGCCATGGTCCCAGGCCACAGGATTCCAGAATCAAACCGTTCTCATATTCCCAGGCCACAGGTTTCCAGAATCCACTGATGTCATGTTCCCAGTCCACAGGGTTCCAGAACCAAGCCTCAGTCAGGTTCCCAGGGCACAGGTATCAGGAATCAAACCTTAGTCATGTTACCAGGCCATAGGGTACCACCATCAAACCTCAGTCATATTCCTAGACCACAGGTTTCCAGAATCAAATCGACTACATGTTTCCAGGCAACAGGGTACCAGAATCCAAACCGATGTCATGTTCCCAGGCCACTGTATTCCACTATCAAACATCAGTCATGTTCCCAGGCCAATGGTTTCCAGATTCAAACCTCAGTCATATTCCCAGGCCACATGGTTCCAGAATCCAACTTCAGTCATGTTCCCAGAACACAGGGTTCCAGAATAAAACCTCAGTCATGTTCCCTGGACACAGGTTTCAAAAATAAAACCCCAGTCATGTTACCAGGCCACAGGGTTCCAAAATCAAGCCTCACTCATATTCCCAGCCCACAGGGTTCCACAATTAAACCTCAGTCATATTCCCAGGCCACAGGGTTCCACATTCAAACCTCAGTCATGTTTCCAGGACACAGGTGTCCAGAATCAAACCTCAGTCATGTTCCCAAGGAACAGGGTTCCAGAACCAAACCTCAGTCATGTTCCCAGTCCACAGGATTTCAGAATCAAACCACAGTCATGTTCCCAGGCCAGAGGGTTCCACAATCAAACCTCAGTCATGTTCCATGCCACAGGGTTCCAGAATCCAACCGATGTCATGTTCCCAGGTCACAGTTTTCCAGAATCAATCCTCAGCTATGTTCCCAGGCTACAGGGTTCCAGACTAAAACCTCCGTCATGTTCCCAGTCCACAGGGGACCAGAACGAAGCCTCAGTCATGTTGCCAGGCCACAGGGATCCAGAATCAAACCTCAGTCATGTTGCAAGGCCATAGGGCACCACCATCAAAGCTCAGTCATATTCCCAGCCCTCCGGTTTCCAGAATCATACCGATTTCATGTTCCCAGGCAACAGGGAAACAGAATCCAAACCGATGTCATGTTCTTGGGCACAGGGTTCCACTATCAAACCTCAGTCCTGTTGCCAGGCCACAGGGTTCCACCATCAAGCCTCACTCATGTTCCCAAGCCTGAGGGTTCCGCAATTAAACCTCAGTCATGTTGCCAGGCCACAGGGTTCAACCATCAAACCTCAGTCATGTTCCCAGGAAGCAGGTTTCCAGAATCAAACCAATGTCATGTTCCCAGGCCATGGGGTTCCAGTGTCAGGCCTCAGTCATGTTCCCAGTACACAGGGTTCCACCATCAAAGCTCAGTCATGTTGCCAGTCCACAGGTTTCTGCGATCAATCCACATTCAAGTTCCCAGGCCACAGGGTTCCAGAATCAAGCCTCAGTCATGTTGCCAGGCCACAGGGTACCACCATCAAACCTCAGTCATGTTCCTAGGCAACAGGGTTCCTCCATCAAACCTCAATCTGGTTCCCAGGACAGAGGGTTCCAGAATCAAAACAATGTCAAAATCCCAGGGCATGGTTTTCCAGTACTAAGACTCAGTCATATTTCCAGGGCACAGGGTTCCACAATCAAACCTCAGTCATGTTGCCAGTCCACAGGTTTCTGCCATCAAACCTCAGTAAGTTCCCAGGCCACAGATTTCCAGAATCAAACCTCAGTCATGTTCCCAGGGAATAGGATTCCAGAAACAAACCTCAGTCATGTTGCCAGGCCACAGGTTTCCACCATCAAACCTCAGCCATGTTCCCAGGCCACAGGATTCCATAATCAAACCTTTCTCATGTTCCCAGGCCACAGGTTTCCAGAATCCACTGATGTCATGTTCCCAGTGCACAGGGTTCCAGAAGCAAGCCTCAGTCAGGTTCCCAGGGCACAGTATTCCACAATCTAAAGACATGTCATGTTCCCAGTCCACAGGTTTCCAGAATCACGCCTCAGTCATGTTCCCAGACCACAGGGATCCAGAATCAAACCTCAGTCATGTTACCAGGCCATAGGGTACCACCATCAAACCTCAGTCATATTCCCAGACCACAGGTTTCCAGAATCAAACCGACTACATGTTCCCAGGCAACAGGGTACCAGAATCCAAACCGATGTCATGTTCCCAGGCCACTGGATTCCACAATCTAACATCAGTCAGTTCCCAGGCCAATGGTTTCCAGATTTAAACCTCAGTCATATTCCCAGGCCACATGGTTCCAGAATCAAACCTCAGTCATGTTCCCAGAACACAGGGTTCCAGAATCAAACCACAGTCATGTTCCCAGGCCAGAGGGTTCCACAATCAAACCTCAGTCATGTTTCCATGCCACAGGGTTCCAGAATCCAACCGATGTCATGTTCCCAGGTCACAGTTTAACAGAATCAATCCTCAGCTATGTTCCCAGGCTACAGGGTTCCAGACTAAAACCTCCGTCATGTTCCCAGTCCACAGGGGACCAGAACGAAGCCTCAGTCATGTTGCCAGGCCACAGGGATCCAGAATCAAACCTCAGTCATGTTGCAAGGCCATAGGGCACCACCATCAAAGCTCAGTCATATTCCCAGCCCTCCGGTTTCCAGAATCATACCGATTTCATGTTCCCAGGCAACAGGGAACCAGAATCCAAACCGATGTCATGTTCTTGGGCACAGGGTTCCACTATCAAACCTCAGTCCTGTTGCCAGGCCACAGGGTTCCACCATCAAGCCTCACTCATGTTCCCAAGCCTGAGGGTTCCGCAATTAAACCTCAGTCATGTTGCCAGGCCACAGGGTTCAACCATCAAACCTCAGTCATGTTCCCAGGAAGCAGGTTTCCAGAATCCAACCAATGTCATGTTCCCAGGCCACGGGCTTCCAGTATCAGGCCTCAGTCATGTTCCCAGTGCACAGGGTTCCACCATCAAACCTCAGTCATGTTGCCAGTCCACAGGTTTCTGCCATCAAACCTCTGTCAAGTTCCCAGGCCACAGGGTTCAAGAATCAAGCCTCAGTCATTTTGCCAGGCCAGAGTGTTCCACCGTCAAACCTCACTCATAATCCCAGGCCACATATTTCCACAATGTAACCTCAGTCATTTTCCCAGGCCATAGGTGTCCAGAATCAAACCTCAGTCATATTCCCAGGACACATGTTTCCAGAATCCAACCTCAGTCATGTTCCCAGTCCACAGGGTTCCACATTCAAACCTCAGTCATGTTCCCAGGACACAGGTGTCCAGAATCAAACCTCAGTCATGTTCCCAGGGAACAGGGTTCCAGAACCAAACCTCAATCATGTTCCCAGACCGCAGGGTTTCAGAATCAAACCACAGTCATGTTCCCAGGCCAGAGGGTTCCACAATCAAACCTCAGTCATGTTTGCATGCCACAGGGTTCCAGAATCCAACCGATGTCATGTTCCCAGGACACAGGGTTCCAGAATCAATCCTCAGGTATGTTCACAGGCTACAGGGTTCCAGAATAAAACTTCAGTCATGTTCCCAGTCCACAGGGTTCCAGAACGAAGCCTCAGTCATGTTCCCAGGCCACAGGGATCCAGAATCAAACCTCAGTCATGTTGCAAGGCCATAGGGTACCACCATCAAAGCTCAGTCATATTCCCAGGCCTCCGGTTTCCAGAATCAAACCGATTTCATGTTCACAGGCAACTCGGAAGCAGAATCCAAACCGATGTCATGTTTCTAGGTCACAGGGTTTCACCATCAAACCTCAGTCCTGTTGCCAGGCCACAGGGTTCCACCATCAAGCCTCAGTCTTGTTGCCAGGCCACAGGGTTCAACCATCAAACCTCAGTCATGTTCCCAGGAAGCAGGGTTCCAGAATCAAACCAACGTCATGTTCCAGGCCACGGGGTTCCAGTATCAGGCCTCAGTCATGTTCCCAGTACACAGGGTTCCACCATCAAAGCTCAGTCATGTTGCCAGTCCACAGGTTTCTGCGATCAAACCACATTCAAGTTCCCAGGCCACAGGGTTCCAGAATCAAGCCTCAGTCATGTTGCCAGACCACAGGGTACCACCATGAAACCTCAGTCATGTTCCCAGGCAACAGGGTTCCTCAATCAAACCTCAATCTGGTTCCCAGGACACAGGGATCCAGAATCAAACCAATGTCAAAATCCCAGGGCATGGTTTTCCAGTACCAAGACTCAGTCATATTTCCAGGGCACAGGGTTCCACAATCAAGCCTCAGTCATGTTGCCAGTCCACAGGTTTCTGCCATCAAACCTCAGTCAAGTTCCCAGGCCACAGATTTCCAGAATCAAACCTCAGTCATGTTTCCAGGGAACAGGATTCCAGAAACAAACCTCAGTCATGTTGCCAGGCCACAGGTTTCCACCATCAAACCTCAGCCATGGTCCCAGGCCACAGGATTCCAGAATCAAACCGTTCTCATATTCCCAGGCCACAGGTTTCCAGAATCCACTGATGTCATGTTCCCAGTCCACAGGGTTCCAGAACCAAGCCTCAGTCAGGTTCCCAGGGCACAGGGATCAGGAATCAAACCTTAGTCATGTTACCAGGCCATAGGGTACCACCATCAAACCTCAGTCATATTTCCAGACCACAGGTTTCCAGAATCAAATCGACTACATGTTTCCAGGCAACAGGGTACCAGAATCCAAACCGATGTCATGTTCCCAGGCCACTGGATTCCACTATCAAACATCAGTCATGTTCCCAGGCCAATGGTTTCCAGATTCAAACCTCAGTCATATTCCCAGGCCACATGGTTCCAGAATCAAACTTCAGTCATGTTCCCAGAACACAGGGTTCCAGAATAAAACCTCAGTCATGTACCCTGGACACAGGTTTCAAAAATAAAAACCCAGTCATGTTACCAGGCCACAGGGTTCCAAAATCAAGCCTCACTCATATTCCCAGCCCACAGGGTTCCACAATTAAACCTCAGTCATATTCCCAGGCCACAGGGTTCCACATTCAAACCTCAGTCATGTTTCCAGGACACAGGTGTCCAGAAGCAAACCTCAGTCATGTTCCCAAGGAACAGGGTTCCAGAACCAAACCTCAGTCATGTTCCCAGTCCACAGGATTTCAGAATCAAACCACAGTCATGTTCCCAGGCCAGAGGGTTCCACAATCAAACCTCAGTCATGTTTCCATGCCACAGGGTTCCAGAATCCAACCGATGTCATGTTCCCAGGTCACAGTTTTCCAGAATCAATCCTCAGCTATGTTCCCAGGCTACAGGGTTCCAGACTAAAACCTCCGTCATGTTCCCAGTCCACAGGGGACCAGAACGAAGCCTCAGTCATGTTGCCAGGCCACAGGGATCCAGAATCAAACCTCAGTCATGTTGCAAGGCCATAGGGCACCACCATCAAAGCTCAGTCATATTCCCAGCCCTCCGGTTTCCAGAATCATACCGATTTCATGTTCCCAGGCAACAGGGAACCAGAATCCAAACCGATGTCATGTTCTTGGGCACAGGGTTCCACTATCAAACCTCAGTCCTGTTACCAGGCCACAGGGTTCCACCATCAAGCCTCACTCATGTTCCCAAGCCTGAGGGTTCCGCAATTAAACCTCAGTCATGTTGCCAGGCCACAGGGTTCAACCATCAAACCTCAGTCATGTTCCCAGGAAGCAGGTTTCCAGAATCCAACCAATGTCATGTTCCCAGGCCACGGGCTTCCAGTATCAGGCCTCAGTCATGTTCCCATTGCACAGGGTTCCACCATCAAACCTCAGTCATGTTGCCAGTCCACAGGTTTCTGCCATCAAACCTCTGTCAAGTTCCCAGGCCACAGGGTTCAAGAATCAAGCCTCAGTCATTTTGCCAGGCCAGAGTGTTCCACCGTCAAACCTCACTCATAATCCCAGGCCACATATTTCCACAATGTAACCTCAGTCATTTTCCCAGGCCATAGGTGTCCAGAATCAAACCTCAGTCATATTCCCAGGACACATTTTTCCAGAATCCAACCTCATTCATGTTCCCAGTCCACAGGGTTCCACATTCAAACCTCAGTCATGTTCCCAGGACACAGGTGTCCAGAATCAAACCTCAGTCATGTTCCCAGGGAACAGGGTTCCAGAACCAAACCTCAATCATGTTCCCAGACCGCAGGGTTTCAGAATCAAACCACAGTCATGTTCCCAGGCCAGAGGGTTCCACAATCAAACCTCAGTCATGTTTGCATGCCACAGGGTTCCAGAATCCAACCGATGTCATGTTCCCAGGACACAGGGTTCCAGAATCAATCCTCAGGTATGTTCACAGGCTACAGGGTTCCAGAATAAAACTTCAGTCATGTTCCCAGTCCACAGGGTTCCAGAACGAAGCCTCAGTCATGTTCCCAGGCCACAGGGATCCAGAATCAAACCTCAGTCATGTTGCAAGGCCATAGGGTACCACCATCAAAGCTCAGTCATATTCCCAGGCCTCCGGTTTCCAGAATCAAACCGATTTCATATTCCCAGGCAACTCGGAAGCAGAATCCAAACCGATGTCATGTTTCTAGGTCACAGGGTTTCACCATCAAACCTCAGTCCTGTTGCCAGGCCACAGGGTTCCACCATCAAGCCTCAGTCTTGTTGCCAGGCCACAGGGTTCAACCATCAAACCTCAGTCATGTTCCCAGGAAGCAGGGTTCCAGAATCAAACCAACGTCATGTTCCCAGGCCACGGGGTTCCAGTATCAGGCCTCAGTCATGTTCCCAGTACACAGGGTTCCACCATCAAAGCTCAGTCATGTTGCCAGTCCACAGGTTTCTGCGATCAAACCACATTCAAGTTCCCAGGCCACAGGGTTCCAGAATCAAGCCTCAGTCATGTTGCCAGACCACAGGGTACCACCATGAAACCTCAGTCATGTTCCCAGGCAACAGGGTTCCTCAATCAAACCTCAATCTGGTTCCCAGGACACAGGGATCCAGAATCAAACCAATGTCAAAATCCCAGGGCATGGTTTTCCAGTACCAAGACTCAGTCATATTTCCAGGGCACAGGGTTCCACAATCAAGCCTCAGTCATGTTGCCAGTCCACAGGTTTCTGCCATCAAACCTCAGTCAAGTTCCCAGGCCACAGATTTCCAGAATCAAACCTCAGTCATGTTCCCAGGGAACAGGATTCCAGAAACAAACCTCAGTCATGTTGCCAGGCCACAGGTTTCCACCATCAAACCTCAGCCATGGTCCCAGGCCACAGGATTCCAGAATCAAACCGTTCTCATATTCCCAGGCCACAGGTTTCCAGAATCCACTGATGTCATGTTCCCAGTCCACAGGGTTCCAGAACCAAGCCTCAGTCAGGTTCCCAGGGCACAGGGATCAGGAATCAAACCTTAGTCATGTTACCAGGCCATAGGGTACCACCATCAAACCTCAGTCATATTCCCAGACCACAGGTTTCCAGAATCAAATCGACTACATGTTTCCAGGCAACAGGGTACCAGAATCCAAACCGATGTCATGTTCCCAGGCCACTGGATTCCACTATCAAACATCAGTCATGTTCCCAGGCCAATGGTTTCCAGATTCAAACCTCAGTCATATTCCCAGGCCACATGGTTCCAGAATCAAACTTCAGTCATGTTCCCAGAACACAGGGTTCCAGAATAAAACCTCAGTCATGTTCCCTGGACACAGGTTTCAAAAATAAAACCCCAGTCATGTTACCAGGCCACAGGGTTCCAAAATCAAGCCTCACTCATATTCCCAGCCCACAGGGTTCCACAATTAAACCTCAGTCATATTCCCAGGCCACAGGGTTCCACATTCAAACCTCAGTCATGTTTCCAGGACACAGGTGTCCAGAATCAAACCTCAGTCATGTTCCCAAGGAACAGGGTTCCAGAACCAAACCTCAGTCATGTTCCCAGTCCACAGGATTTCAGAATCAAACCACAGTCATGTTCCCAGGCCAGAGGGTTCCACAATCAAACCTCAGTCATGTTTCCATGCCACAGGGTTCCAGAATCCAACCGATGTCATGTTCCCAGGTCACAGTTTTCCAGAATCAATCCTCAGCTATGTTCCCAGGCTACAGGGTTCCAGACTAAAACCTCCGTCATGTTCCCAGTCCACAGGGGACCAGAACGAAGCCTCAGTCATGTTGCCAGGCCACAGGGATCCAGAATCAAACCTCAGTCATGTTGCAAGGCCATAGGGCACCACCATCAAAGCTCAGTCATATTCCCAGCCCTCCGGTTTCCAGAATCATACCGATTTCATGTTCCCAGGCAACAGGGAACCAGAATCCAAACCGATGTCATGTTCTTGGGCACAGGGTTCCACTATCAAACCTCAGTCCTGTTGCCAGGCCACAGGGTTCCACCATCAAGCCTCACTCATGTTCCCAAGCCTGAGGGTTCCGCAATTAAACCTCAGTCATGTTGCCAGGCCACAGGGTTCAACCATCAAACCTCAGTCATGTTCCCAGGAAGCAGGTTTCCAGAATCCAACCAATGTCATGTTCCCAGGCCATGGGGTTCCAGTGTCAGGCCTCAGTCATGTTCCCAGTACACAGGGTTCCACCATCAAAGCTCAGTCATGTTGCCAGTCCACAGGTTTCTGCGATCAATCCACATTCAAGTTCCCAGGCCACAGGGTTCCAGAATCAAGCCTCAGTCATGTTGCCAGGCCACAGGGTACCACCATCAAAACTCAGTCATGTTCCTAAGCAACAGGGTTCCTCCATCAAACCTCAATCTGGTTCCCAGGACACAGGGTTCCAGAATCAAAACAATGTCAAAATCCCAGGGCATGGTTTTCCAGTACCAAGACTCAGTCATATTTCCAGGGCACAGGGTTCCACAATCAAACCTCAGTCATGTTGCCAGTCCACAGGTTTCTGCCATCAAACCTCAGTCAAGTTCCCAGGCCACAGATTTCCAGAATCAAACCTCAGTCATGTTCCCAGGGAACAGGATTCCAGAAACAAACCTCAGTCATGTTGCCAGGCCACAGGATTCCACCATCAAACCTCAGCCATGGTCCCAGGCCACAGGATTCCAGAATCAAACCGTTCTCATATTCCCAGGCCACAGGTTTCCAGAATCCACTGATGTCATGTTCCCAGTCCACAGGGTTCCAGAACCAAGCCTCAGTCAGGTTCCCAGGGCACAGGTATCAGGAATCAAACCTTAGTCATGTTACCAGGCCATAGGGTACCACCATCAAACCTCAGTCATATTCCTAGACCACAGGTTTCCAGAATCAAATCGACTACATGTTTCCAGGCAACAGGGTACCAGAATCCAAACCGATGTCATGTTCCCAGGCCACTGTATTCCACTATCAAACATCAGTCATGTTCCCAGGCCAATGGTTTCCAGATTCAAACCTCAGTCATATTCCCAGGCCACATGGTTCCAGAATCCAACTTCAGTCATGTTCCCAGAACACAGGGTTCCAGAATAAAACCTCAGTCATGTTCCCTGGACACAGGTTTCAAATATAAAACCCCAGTCATGTTACCAGGCAACAGGGTTCCAAAATCAAGCCTCACTCATATTCCCAGCCCACAGGGTTCCACAATTAAACCTCAGTCATATTCCCAGGCCACAGGGTTCCACATTCAAACCTCAGTCATGTTTCCAGGACACAGGTGTCCAGAATCAAACCTCAGTCATGTTCCCAAGGAACAGGGTTCCAGAACCAAACCTCAGTCATGTTCCCAGTCCACAGGATTTCAGAATCAAACCACAGTCATGTTCCCAGGCCAGAGGGTTCCACAATCAAACCTCAGTCATGTTCCATGCCACAGGGTTCCAGAATCCAACCGATGTCATGTTCCCAGGTCACAGTTTTCCAGAATCAATCCTCAGCTATGTTCCCAGGCTACAGGGTTCCAGACTAAAACCTCCGTCATGTTCCCAGTCCACAGGGGACCAGAACGAAGCCTCAGTCATGTTGCCAGGCCACAGGGATCCAGAATCAAACCTCAGTCATGTTGCAAGGCCATAGGGCACCACCATCAAAGCTCAGTCATATTCCCAGCCCTCCGGTTTCCAGAATCATACCGATTTCATGTTCCCAGGCAACAGGGAAACAGAATCCAAACCGATGTCATGTTCTTGGGCACAGGGTTCCACTATCAAACCTCAGTCCTGTTGCCAGGCCACAGGGTTCCACCATCAAGCCTCACTCATGTTCCCAAGCCTGAGGGTTCCGCAATTAAACCTCAGTCATGTTGCCAGGCCACAGGGTTCAACCATCAAACCTCAGTCATGTTCCCAGGAAGCAGGTTTCCAGAATCAAACCAATGTCATGTTCCCAGGCCATGGGGTTCCAGTGTCAGGCCTCAGTCATGTTCCCAGTACACAGGGTTCCACCATCAAAGCTCAGTCATGTTGCCAGTCCACAGGTTTCTGCGATCAATCCACATTCAAGTTCCCAGGCCACAGGGTTCCAGAATCAAGCCTCAGTCATTTTGCCAGGCCACAGGGTACCACCATCAAACCTCAGTCATGTTCCTAGGCAACAGGGTTCCTCCATCAAACCTCAATCTGGTTCCCAGGACACAGGGTTCCAGAATCAAAACAATGTCAAAATCCCAGGGCATGGTTTTCCAGTACTAAGACTCAGTCATATTTCCAGGGCACAGGGTTCCACAATCAAACCTCAGTCATGTTGCCAGTCCACAGGTTTCTGCCATCAAACCTCAGTAAGTTCCCAGGCCACAGATTTCCAGAATCAAACCTCAGTCATGTTCCCAGGGAACAGGATTCCAGAAACAAACCTCAGTCATGTTGCCAGGCCACAGGTTTCCACCATCAAACCTCAGCCATGTTCCCAGGCCACAGGATTCCATAATCAAACCTTTCTCATGTTCCCAGGCCACAGGTTTCCAGAATCCACTGATGTCATGTTCCCAGTGCACAGGGTTCCAGAAGCAAGCCTCAGTCAGGTTCCCAGGGCACAGTATTCCACAATCTAAAGACATGTCATGTTCCCAGTCCACAGGTTTCCAGAATCACGCCTCAGTCATGTTCCCAGACCACAGGGATCCAGAATCAAACCTCAGTCATGTTACCAGGCCATAGGGTACCACCATCAAACCTCAGTCATATTCCCAGACCACAGGTTTCCAGAATCAAACCGACTACATGTTCCCAGGCAACAGGGTACCAGAATCCAAACCGATGTCATGTTCCCAGGCCACTGGATTCCACAATCTAACATCAGTCAGTTCCCAGGCCAATGGTTTCCAGATTTAAACCTCAGTCATATTCCCAGGCCACATGGTTCCAGAATCAAACCTCAGTCATGTTCCCAGAACACAGGGTTCCAGAATCAAACCACAGTCATGTTCCCAGGCCAGAGGGTTCCACAATCAAACCTCAGTCATGTTTCCATGCCACAGGGTTCCAGAATCCAACCGATGTCATGTTCCCAGGTCACAGTTTAACAGAATCAATCCTCAGCTATGTTCCCAGGCTACAGGGTTCCAGACTAAAACCTCCGTCATGTTCCCAGTCCACAGGGGACCAGAACGAAGCCTCAGTCATGTTGCCAGGCCACAGGGATCCAGAATCAAACCTCAGTCATGTTGCAAGGCCATAGGGCACCACCATCAAAGCTCAGTCATATTCCCAGCCCTCCGGTTTCCAGAATCCTACCGATTTCATGTTCCCAGGCAACAGGGAACCAGAATCCAAACCGATGTCATGTTCTTGGGCACAGGGTTCCACTATCAAACCTCAGTCCTGTTGCCAGGCCACAGGGTTCCACCATCAAGCCTCACTCATGTTCCCAAGCCTGAGGGTTCCGCAATTATACCTCAGTCATGTTGCCAGGCCACAGGGTTCAACCATCAAACCTCAGTCATGTTCCCAGGAAGCAGGTTTCCAGAATCCAACCAATGTCATGTTCCCAGGCCACGGGCTTCCAGTATCAGGCCTCAGTCATGTTCCCAGTGCACAGGGTTCCACCATCAAACCTCAGTCATGTTGCCAGTCCACAGGTTTCTGCCATCAAACCTCTGTCAAGTTCCCAGGCCACAGGGTTCAAGAATCAAGCCTCAGTCATTTTGCCAGGCCAGAGTGTTCCACCGTCAAACCTCACTCATAATCCCAGGCCACATATTTCCACAATGTAACCTCAGTCATTTTCCCAGGCCATAGGTGTCCAGAATCAAACCTCAGTCATATTCCCAGGACACATGTTTCCAGAATCCAACCTCAGTCATGTTCCCAGTCCACAGGGTTCCACATTCAAACCTCAGTCATGTTCCCAGGACAGAGGTGTCCAGAATCAAACCTCAGTCATGTTCCCAGGGAACAGGGTTCCAGAACCAAACCTCAATCATGTTCCCAGACCGCAGGGTTTCAGAATCAAACCACAGTCATGTTCCCAGGCCAGAGGGTTCCACAATCAAACCTCAGTCATGTTTGCATGCCACAGGGTTCCAGAATCCAACCGATGTCATGTTCCCAGGACACAGGGTTCCAGAATCAATCCTCAGGTATGTTCACAGGCTACAGGGTTCCAGAATAAAACTTCAGTCATGTTCCCAGTCCACAGGGTTCCAGAACGAAGCCTCAGTCATGTTCCCAGGCCACAGGGATCCAGAATCAAACCTCAGTCATGTTGCAAGGCCATAGGGTACCACCATCAAAGCTCAGTCATATTCCCAGGCCTCCGGTTTCCAGAATCAAACCGATTTCATGTTCACAGGCAACTCGGAAGCAGAATCCAAACCGATGTCATGTTTCTAGGTCACAGGGTTTCACCATCAAACCTCAGTCCTGTTGCCAGGCCACAGGGTTCCACCATCAAGCCTCAGTCTTGTTGCCAGGCCACAGGGTTCAACCATCAAACCTCAGTCATGTTCCCAGGAAGCAGGGTTCCAGAATCAAACCAACGTCATGTTCCCAGGCCACGGGGTTCCAGTATCAGGCCTCAGTCATGTTCCCAGTACACAGGGTTCCACCATCAAAGCTCAGTCATGTTGCCAGTCCACAGGTTTCTGCGATCAAACCACATTCAAGTTCCCAGGCCACAGGGTTCCAGAATCAAGCCTCAGTCATGTTGCCAGACCACAGGGTACCACCATGAAACCTCAGTCATGTTCCCAGGCAACAGGGTTCCTCAATCAAACCTCAATCTGGTTCCCAGGACACAGGGATCCAGAATCAAACCAATGTCAAAATCCCAGGGCATGGTTTTCCAGTACCAAGACTCAGTCATATTTCCAGGGCACAGGGTTCCACAATCAAGCCTCAGTCATGTTGCCAGTCCACAGGTTTCTGCCATCAAACCTCAGTCAAGTTCCCAGGCCACAGATTTCCAGAATCAAACCTCAGTCATGTTTCCAGGGAACAGGATTCCAGAAACAAACCTCAGTCATGTTGCCAGGCCACAGGTTTCCACCATCAAACCTCAGCCATGGTCCCAGGCCACAGGATTCCAGAATCAAACCGTTCTCATATTCCCAGGCCACAGGTTTCCAGAATCCACTGATGTCATGTTCCCAGTCCACAGGGTTCCAGAACCAAGCCTCAGTCAGGTTCCCAGGGCACAGGGATCAGGAATCAAACCTTAGTCATGTTACCAGGCCATAGGGTACCACCATCAAACCTCAGTCATATTCCCAGACCACAGGTTTCCAGAATCAAATCGACTACATGTTTCCAGGCAACAGGGTACCAGAATCCAAACCGATGTCATGTTCCCAGGCCACTGGATTCCACTATCAAACATCAGTCATGTTCCCAGGCCAATGGTTTCCAGATTCAAACCTCAGTCATATTCCCAGGCCACATGGTTCCAGAATCAAACTTCAGTCATGTTCCCAGAACACAGGGTTCCAGAATAAAACCTCAGTCATGTACCCTGGACACAGGTTTCAAAAATAAAACCCCAGTCATGTTACCAGGCCACAGGGTTCCAAAATCAAGCCTCACTCATATTCCCAGCCCACAGGGTTCCACAATTAAACCTCAGTCATATTCCCAGGCCACAGGGTTCCACATTCAAACCTCAGTCATGTTTCCAGGACACAGGTGTCCAGAAGCAAACCTCAGTCATGTTCCCAAGGAACAGGGTTCCAGAACCAAACCTCAGTCATGTTCCCAGTCCACAGGATTTCAGAATCAAACCACAGTCATGTTCCCAGGCCAGAGGGTTCCACAATCAAACCTCAGTCATGTTTCCATGCCACAGGGTTCCAGAATCCAACCGATGTCATGTTCCCAGGTCACAGTTTTCCAGAATCAATCCTCAGCTATGTTCCCAGGCTACAGGGTTCCAGACTAAAACCTCCGTCATGTTCCCAGTCCACAGGGGACCAGAACGAAGCCTCAGTCATGTTGCCAGGCCACAGGGATCCAGAATCAAACCTCAGTCATGTTGCAAGGCCATAGGGCACCACCATCAAAGCTCAGTCATATTCCCAGCCCTCCGGTTTCCAGAATCATACCGATTTCATGTTCCCAGGCAACAGGGAACCAGAATCCAAACCGATGTCATGTTCTTGGGCACAGGGTTCCACTATCAAACCTCAGTCCTGTTACCAGGCCACAGGGTTCCACCATCAAGCCTCACTCATGTTCCCAAGCCTGAGGGTTCCGCAATTAAACCTCAGTCATGTTGCCAGGCCACAGGGTTCAACCATCAAACCTCAGTCATGTTCCCAGGAAGCAGGTTTCCAGAATCCAACCAATGTCATGTTCCCAGGCCACGGGCTTCCAGTATCAGGCCTCAGTCATGTTCCCATTGCACAGGGTTCCACCATCAAACCTCAGTCATGTTGCCAGTCCACAGGTTTCTGCCATCAAACCTCTGTCAAGTTCCCAGGCCACAGGGTTCAAGAATCAAGCCTCAGTCATTTTGCCAGGCCAGAGTGTTCCACCGTCAAACCTCACTCATAATCCCAGGCCACATATTTCCACAATGTAACCTCAGTCATTTTCCCAGGCCATAGGTGTCCAGAATCAAACCTCAGTCATATTCCCAGGACACATTTTTCCAGAATCCAACCTCAGTCATGTTCCCAGTCCACAGGGTTCCACATTCAAACCTCAGTCATGTTCCCAGGACAGAGGTGTCCAGAATCAAACCTCAGTCATGTTCCCAGGGAACAGGGTTCCAGAACCAAACCTCAATCATGTTCCCAGACCGCAGGGTTTCAGAATCAAACCACAGTCATGTTCCCAGGCCAGAGGGTTCCACAATCAAACCTCAGTCATGTTTGCATGCCACAGGGTTCCAGAATCCAACCGATGTCATGTTCCCAGGACACAGGGTTCCAGAATCAATCCTCAGGTATGTTCACAGGCTACAGGGTTCCAGAATAAAACTTCAGTCATGTTCCCAGTCCACAGGGTTCCAGAACGAAGCCTCAGTCATGTTCCCAGGCCACAGGGATCCAGAATCAAACCTCAGTCATGTTGCAAGGCCATAGGGTACCACCATCAAAGCTCAGTCATATTCCCAGGCCTCCGGTTTCCAGAATCAAACCGATTTCATATTCCCAGGCAACTCGGAAGCAGAATCCAAACCGATGTCATGTTTCTAGGTCACAGGGTTTCACCATCAAACCTCAGTCCTGTTGCCAGGCCACAGGGTTCCACCATCAAGCCTCAGTCTTGTTGCCAGGCCACAGGGTTCAACCATCAAACCTCAGTCATGTTCCCAGGAAGCAGGGTTCCAGAATCAAACCAACGTCATGTTCCCAGGCCACGGGGTTCCAGTATCAGGCCTCAGTCATGTTCCCAGTACACAGGGTTCCACCATCAAAGCTCAGTCATGTTGCCAGTCCACAGGTTTCTGCGATCAAACCACATTCAAGTTCCCAGGCCACAGGGTTCCAGAATCAAGCCTCAGTCATGTTGCCAGACCACAGGGTACCACCATGAAACCTCAGTCATGTTCCCAGGCAACAGGGTTCCTCCATCAAACCTCAATCTGGTTCCCAGGACACAGGGATCCAGAATCAAACCAATGTCAAAATCCCAGGGCATGGTTTTCCAGTACCAAGACTCAGTCATATTTCCAGGGCACAGGTTTCCACAATCAAGCCTCAGTCATGTTGCCAGTCCACAGGTTTCTGCCATCAAACCTCAGTCAAGTTCCCAGGCCACAGATTTCCAGAATCAAACCTCAGTCATGTTCCCAGGGAACAGGATTCCAGAAACAAACCTCAGTCATGTTGCCAGGCCACAGGTTTCCACCATCAAACCTCAGCCATGGTCCCAGGCCACAGGATTCCAGAATCAAACCGTTCTCATATTCCCAGGCCACAGGTTTCCAGAATCCACTGATGTCATGTTCCCAGTCCACAGGGTTCCAGAACCAAGCCTCAGTCAGGTTCCCAGGGCCCAGGGATCAGGAATCAAACCTTAGTCATGTTACCAGGCCATAGGGTACCACCATCAAACCTCAGTCATATTCCCAGACCACAGGTTTCCAGAATCAAATCGACTACATGTTTCCAGGCAACAGGGTACCAGAATCCAAACCGATGTCATGTTCCCAGGCCACTGGATTCCACTATCAAACATCAGTCATGTTCCCAGGCCAATGGTTTCCAGATTCAAACCTCAGTCATATTCCCAGGCCACATGGTTCCAGAATCAAACTTCAGTCATGTTCCCAGAACACAGGGTTCCAGAATAAAACCTCAGTCATGTTCCCTGGACACAGGTTTCAAAAATAAAACCCCAGTCATGTTACCAGGCCACAGGGTTCCAAAATCAAGCCTCACTCATATTCCCAGCCCACAGGGTTCCACAATTAAACCTCAGTCATATTCCCAGGCCACAGGGTTCCACATTTAAACCTCAGTCATGTTTCCAGGACACAGGTGTCCAGAAGCAAACCTCAGTCATGTTCCCAAGGAACAGGGTTCCAGAACCAAACCTCAGTCATGTTCCCAGTCCACAGGATTTCAGAATCAAACCACAGTCATGTTCCCAGGCCAGAGGGTTCCACAATCAAACCTCAGTCATGTTTCCATGCCACAGGGTTCCAGAATCCAACCGATGTCATGTTCCCAGGTCACAGTTTTCCAGAATCAATCCTCAGCTATGTTCCCAGGCTACAGGGTTCCAGACTAAAACCTCCGTCATGTTCCCAGTCCACAGGGGACCAGAACGAAGCCTCAGTCATGTTGCCAGGCCACAGGGATCCAGAATCAAACCTCAGTCATGTTGCAAGGCCATAGGGCACCACCATCAAAGCTCAGTCATATTCCCAGCCCTCCGGTTTCCAGAATCATACCGATTTCATGTTCCCAGGCAACAGGGAACCAGAATCCAAACCGATGTCATGTTCTTGGGCACAGGGTTCCACTATCAAACCTCAGTCCTGTTGCCAGGCCACAGGGTTCCACCATCAAGCCTCACTCATGTTCCCAAGCCTGAGGGTTCCGCAATTAAACCTCAGTCATGTTGCCAGGCCACAGGGTTCAACCATCAAACCTCAGTCATGTTCCCAGGAAGCAGGTTTCCAGAATCCAACCAATGTCATGTTCCCAGGCCATGGGGTTCCAGTGTCAGGCCTCAGTCATGTTCCCAGTACACAGGGTTCCACCATCAAAGCTCAGTCATGTTGCCAGTCCACAGGTTTCTGCGATCAATCCACATTCAAGTTCCCAGGCCACAGGGTTCCAGAATCAAGCCTCAGTCATGTTGCCAGGCCACAGGGTACCACCATCAAAACTCAGTCATGTTCCTAAGCAACAGGGTTCCTCCATCAAACCTCAATCTGGTTCCCAGGACACAGGGTTCCAGAATCAAAACAATGTCAAAATCCCAGGGCATGGTTTTCCAGTACCAAGACTCAGTCATATTTCCAGGGCACAGGGTTCCACAATCAAACCTCAGTCATGTTGCCAGTCCACAGGTTTCTGCCATCAAACCTCAGTCAAGTTCCCAGGCCACAGATTTCCAGAATCAAATCTCAGTCATGTTCCCAGGGAACAGGATTCCAGAAACAAACCTCAGTCATGTTGCCAGGCCACAGGTTTCCACCATCAAACCTCAGCCATGTTCCCAGGCCACAGGATTCCAGAATCAAACCGTTCTCATGTTCCCAGGACACAGGTTTCCAGAATCCACTGATGTCATGTTCCCAGTGCACAGGGTTCCAGAAGCAAGCCTCAGTCAGGTTCCCAGGGCACAGTATTCCACAATCTAAAGAGATGTCATGTTCCCAGGCCACAGGTTTCCAGAATCACGCCTCAGTCATGTTCCCAGACCACAGGGATCCAGAATCAAACCTCAGTCATGTTACCAGGCCATAGGGTACCACCATCAAACCTCAGTCATATTCCCAGACCACAGGTTTCCAGAATCAAACCGACTACATGTTCCCAGGCAACAGGGTACCAGAATCCAAACCGATGTCATGTTCCCAGGCCACTGGATTCCACAATCTAACATCAGTCAGTTCCCAGGCCAATGGTTTCCAGATTCAAACCTCAGTCATATTCCCAGGCCACATGGTTCCAGAATCAAACCTCAGTCATGTTCCCAGAACACAGGGTTCCACAATCAAACCTCAGTCATGTTTCCATGCCACAGGGTTCCAGAATCCAACCGATGTCATGTTCCCAGGTCACAGTTTTCCAGAATCAATCCTCAGCTATGTTCCCAGGCTACAGGGTTCCAGACTAAAACCTCCGTCATGTTCCCAGTCCACAGGGGACCAGAACGAAGCCTCAGTCATGTTGCCAGGCCACAGGGATCCAGAATCAAACCTCAGTCATGTTGCAAGGCCATAGGGCACCACCATCAAAGCTCAGTCATATTCCCAGCCCTCCGGTTTCCAGAATCATACCGATTTCATGTTCCCAGGCAACAGGGAACCAGAATCCAAACCGATGTCATGTTCTTGGGCACAGGGTTCCACTATCAAACCTCAGTCCTGTTGCCAGGCCACAGGGTTCCACCATCAAGCCTCACTCATGTTCCCAAGCCTGAGGGTTCCGCAATTAAACCTCAGTCATGTTGCCAGGCCACAGGGTTCAACCATCAAACCTCAGTCATGTTCCCAGGAAGCAGGTTTCCAGAATCCAACCAATGTCATGTTCCCAGGCCACGGGCTTCCAGTATCAGGCCTCAGTCATGTTCCCAGTGCACAGGGTTCCACCATCAAACCTCAGTCATGTTGCCAGTCCACAGGTTTCTGCCATCAAACCTCTGTCAAGTTCCCAGGCCACAGGGTTCAAGAATCAAGCCTCAGTCATTTTGCCAGGCCAGAGTGTTCCACCGTCAAACCTCACTCATAATCCCAGGCCACATATTTCCACAATGTAACCTCAGTCATTTTCCCAGGCCATAGGTGTCCAGAATCAAACCTCAGTCATATTCCCAGGACACATGTTTCCAGAATCCAACCTCAGTCATGTTCCCAGTCCACAGGGTTCCACATTCAAACCTCAGTCATGTTCCCAGGACACAGGTGTCCAGAATCAAACCTCAGTCATGTTCCCAGGGAACAGGGTTCCAGAACCAAACCTCAATCATGTTCCCAGACCGCAGGGTTTCAGAATCAAACCACAGTCATGTTCCCAGGCCAGAGGGTTCCACAATCAAACCTCAGTCATGTTTGCATGCCACAGGGTTCCAGAATCCAACCGATGTCATGTTCCCAGGACACAGGGTTCCAGAATCAATCCTCAGGTATGTTCACAGGCTACAGGGTTCCAGAATAAAACTTCAGTCATGTTCCCAGTCCACAGGGTTCCAGAACGAAGCCTCAGTCATGTTCCCAGGCCACAGGGTTCCAGAATCAAGCCTCAGTCATGTTGCCAGACCACAGGGTACCACCATGAAACCTCAGTCATGTTCCCAGGCAACAGGGTTCCTCAATCAAACCTCAATCTGGTTCCCAGGACACAGGGATCCAGAATCAAACCAATGTCAAAATCCCAGGGCATGGTTTTCCAGTACCAAGACTCAGTCATATTTCCAGGGCACAGGGTTCCACAATCAAGCCTCAGTCATGTTGCCAGTCCACAGGTTTCTGCCATCAAACCTCAGTCAAGTTCCCAGGCCACAGATTTCCAGAATCAAACCTCAGTCATGTTTCCAGGGAACAGGATTCCAGAAACAAACCTCAGTCATGTTGCCAGGCCACAGGTTTCCACCATCAAACCTCAGCCATGGTCCCAGGCCACAGGATTCCAGAATCAAACCGTTCTCATATTCCCAGGCCACAGGTTTCCAGAATCCACTGATGTCATGTTCCCAGTCCACAGGGTTCCAGAACCAAGCCTCAGTCAGGTTCCCAGGGCACAGGGATCAGGAATCAAACCTTAGTCATGTTACCAGGCCATAGGGTACCACCATCAAACCTCAGTCATATTTCCAGACCACAGGTTTCCAGAATCAAATCGACTACATGTTTCCAGGCAACAGGGTACCAGAATCCAAACCGATGTCATGTTCCCAGGCCACTGGATTCCACTATCAAACATCAGTCATGTTCCCAGGCCAATGGTTTCCAGATTCAAACCTCAGTCATATTCCCAGGCCACATGGTTCCAGAATCAAACTTCAGTCATGTTCCCAGAACACAGGGTTCCAGAATAAAACCTCAGTCATGTACCCTGGACACAGGTTTCAAAAATAAAACCCCAGTCATGTTACCAGGCCACAGGGTTCCAAAATCAAGCCTCACTCATATTCCCAGCCCACAGGGTTCCACAATTAAACCTCAGTCATATTCCCAGGCCACAGGGTTCCACATTCAAACCTCAGTCATGTTTCCAGGACACAGGTGTCCAGAAGCAAACCTCAGTCATGTTCCCAAGGAACAGGGTTCCAGAACCAAACCTCAGTCATGTTCCCAGTCCACAGGATTTCAGAATCAAACCACAGTCATGTTCCCAGGCCAGAGGGTTCCACAATCAAACCTCAGTCATGTTTCCATGCCACAGGGTTCCAGAATCCAACCGATGTCATGTTCCCAGGTCACAGTTTTCCAGAATCAATCTTCAGCTATGTTCCCAGGCTACAGGGTTCCAGACTAAAACCTCCGTCATGTTCCCAGTCCACAGGGGACCAGAACGAAGCCTCAGTCATGTTGCCAGGCCACAGGGATCCAGAATCAAACCTCAGTCATGTTGCAAGGCCATAGGGCACCACCATCAAAGCTCAGTCATATTCCCAGCCCTCCGGTTTCCAGAATCATACCGATTTCATGTTCCCAGGCAACAGGGAACCAGAATCCAAACCGATGTCATGTTCTTGGGCACAGGGTTCCACTATCAAACCTCAGTCCTGTTACCAGGCCACAGGGTTCCACCATCAAGCCTCACTCATGTTCCCAAGCCTGAGGGTTCCGCAATTAAACCTCAGTCATGTTGCCAGGCCACAGGGTTCAACCATCAAACCTCAGTCATGTTCCCAGGAAGCAGGTTTCCAGAATCCAACCAATGTCATGTTCCCAGGCCACGGGCTTCCAGTATCAGGCCTCAGTCATGTTCCCATTGCACAGGGTTCCACCATCAAACCTCAGTCATGTTGCCAGTCCACAGGTTTCTGCCATCAAACCTCTGTCAAGTTCCCAGGCCACAGGGTTCAAGAATCAAGCCTCAGTCATTTTGCCAGGCCAGAGTGTTCCACCGTCAAACCTCACTCATAATCCCAGGCCACATATTTCCACAATGTAACCTCAGTCATTTTCCCAGGCCATAGGTGTCCAGAATCAAACCTCAGTCATATTCCCAGGACACATTTTTCCAGAATCCAACCTCAGTCATGTTCCCAGTCCACAGGGTTCCACATTCAAACCTCAGTCATGTTCCCAGGACACAGGTGTCCAGAATCAAACCTCAGTCATGTTCCCAGGGAACAGGGTTCCAGAACCAAACCTCAATCATGTTCCCAGACCGCAGGGTTTCAGAATCAAACCACAGTCATGTTCCCAGGCCAGAGGGTTCCACAATCAAACCTCAGTCATGTTTGCATGCCACAGGGTTCCAGAATCCAACCGATGTCATGTTCCCAGGACACAGGGTTCCAGAATCAATCCTCAGGTATGTTCACAGGCTACAGGGTTCCAGAATAAAACT